>NW_013550603.1:2044327-2198115 GCF_000835555.1 Rhinocladiella mackenziei CBS 650.93
CATATACGAATCCTGCACTCACTTGCCAATTATAGTACTGACTGACTGACTGACTTCACTAACGAAATCTCTCTACGACCTCTTTCAACGCCTTTTCAATCATTCCCTTCCGTTCCTCACTGCACCAGCTTCCCTTAATACTATTCCTCATCAATCTCTCCCACTCCTCCACTTTCAGTGCAAACGCATCTTGTACCGCACAGAAATTATCCAAAATATACCCGCCAAAATACGCCGGGTCATCCGAGTTTATACTAAATGGCACCCCCTGCTCAAGGTACGTGCGGACCGGTAACTCTGCCACTTTGCTCACGCAGCGCAATTCAACATTCGACAACGGACACATCGTCACCATTATACCCTTCTGTGCAAACTCAGCCATGACATTGGGGTCCTGCGGCAATTTGATCCCATGGTCCACGCGTGTGAGGTGCAAATCGTGTAGGGCCGACGCCATATAGTCGACACCAGCCTCTTCGCCGGCATGGGCAGTCAGGTTGAACCCGCGCTTCTTTGCGTCCGCGTACGTGTCCTTGTACAGGTGTGGCGGATTCCCTTTTTCCGTACTCGAGAGCCCCAGACCCTTAACGACGCCGGACTCCAAGTCGGAGATTGCTGCACGGTACATAGCGTCGCCGTCCTGTGCGGGAAAATGGCGCAAAATACACATGATAAGTTCAGACGTGATACCGAAGTCAGCATTCGCCCGGCGCTGGGCGGACGTGAAGCCCTCGAGGATCGTGGAGTACGCGACACCCCGCGACGTGTGGGCTTGGGGGTCGAAGAAGACTTCGGCATGTACGACGCCATCCGAGCGGGCGCGGGTGAAGTACTCGTAAGCTAGGGCCTCGAAGTCAGAAGACGTGATGAGCACGGACATGCCGATGAAGTAGTACTGGAGGAAGTCGTCCAGGGAGCTGAAGCGGCGGTAGCGGGCGACGAGGGTCGAGATGGATTCGAAGGCTGGGTCGACAGTCGGGTGTGGGAGGGAGATGTTGTTGCGAGATGCGAGTTCGAAGAGGAGAGGTGGTTCGAGAGAGCCTTAGGGGATTTAAGGGTTAGGAGAAAGGGAACAAGGAGAGACTGACGTCGAGTATGGGAGCATATTGAACCATGCTGGATCCTATAGGGCGTCGATTTTTGGATGTTCATGCTCGTTCTTCTCCTTTCTTGATTTTGTGTTTTTTTTTCTTTCACATAGCTTCAAGTTGTCTTCAATCGCAAAGACAGCAGAGAGGCGTTTGCCCAACTCACCTTCAAGATGCATATGATGCTCGCACTTGGGCAGAGCCTTGAGGAACTCGTGCATTGGTCCTTGACACATTTTGCCTATTCTTGGAATAGTATCCCAATTCTCGCCTTCGTGTCTTGTCCTTATTTGCGTCCTCCTTCTTATCAACGTCGAGAAAACGGTCTGATGGTGAGAAAAAAAAATCTGTGTGATTCAATGTAGAAAGAGGTCTTTATGGGGTTGAGGGAAAAAGCTCATTGAAAACATACTCGTATTCATTGTAGAAGCTCACTAGAAAAAAAGCAAAAAAAAAAAAAAATACCTTGCTTAGTAGGGTGCCTTCGGTAGATTCCGCTGCTTTGAGATAACGGAGATATATTCAAACTTCTCGCCAACGTATCGTTGTTGAATAAAAGATTCGAATGTTCCATAGCTGCTGCATCTGAGTGGAGGAGTGACGTTACTTTACTCTATCAAGCGCAAGAACAGCATGATTACGGGGCGCCAAATATCAGCTACTACACAAAACAGTTAGGTGGGCAAGTTAGTTGCTTCGTTAGATCCAGCCTCTGTTCAGCCCAATTCAGGGTTGCCGATGGGCTTGTGTAGTCTTGTACAGCAGCAGCGGACAGGGCCTTGAAAGATCATGTTCGAATAAAGAACTATTGAATAGACATACAAGGGTATATCAAACTCCATCCCGATGCTCAATGTCATTGATCGCTTCCATGAGTCATGAACCGTTTGAACTGCTCGTGTTGCGAGCAGAAATTTCCCCTAATCCAACGCCTTTCGCTCTAGCATCGATCACAGCCTCAAGACATTGTCCCACCCCTTCTAAATCTCCTAGAATACCCACATGTCCTCGATCACTTTCCACCCGGCCTCCTTTCACACATCGATATCCTTCGGGCAATTGAGCGGCACTGGCCAGGACCACGCCGTCTCCTGCTGCAAATGCTAAATCGTCAAACGCATTGGCATATTTGATCGCTTCCCTATTGGCGACCCGTGCTCCATACACCGTCGGCACCGTTTTTCCGAAGATATATGCGTGCGGCGGATAGAGGTTCTTCTCTTGATGGCTAGGATTGTGCTTCAGCTGTCGTTTGAACGCCAAAACTTCCGCCAACGTCCGCGCGAGATATTCTTCGGCCCGATCTTTCGGAATCGTGCATGCGGTCGCAACCGAAGATCGGTGCTGAGGCTGTTTCATTGATGGTTCGACCACTTGCTCCGTGCTGTGGCCCAACTCCCCGGCTGCGTCCGCCGCCCGCTGATTCGCTGCTTCCTCCAGCTGGCTAGGCTCTGAAGAGATCGTGGATTGCCCACCAAACCAGGAGCCCCGTATGTTAGGGAGGGGGACGCTGTCAGAAAGAGCGCCAATAATACTCTTCGCTCGCTCATTATCTTTGATGCTGTGGGGCAACGGGGGGTTGATACAAGGAGAAAGCCGATATTCATCCCAGACATGAGGGTCGAAAAAATCCAAATCATATCTCTTGTTGGTATGTTTCTGAATGAAGCAACGTCCATCTTCGGGAAGAAGAAGATAACTGGTTCTCAAGGTAAAGTTGACTTGCGCGGTAAGAACTCTGGAACTGAGAAGAACGTCGTCACCGTTGCGTAACGGCCCGAGAATATTCACACAGTGTTGAGGAACACCGGCATAAATCACTCCAGCGAAAAGATCTGGTCTTTGATTGACTGCATGTCGAGTAATGATGCCTCCCAGGCTGTGTGCAAGAACCGTTGCTCCTCGTTTCTCAGGTGGAGTTTCCGGATGATTGCACTCCAACGACTCCAGAAACTTGATAAGCCTTTGGCTTAGCAGATCTGGGCTGAGTCGCCAATCATATCCCCAATCATGCACCCTGAGCTTGCTCTCGCGCGTGTTAGGACATTTCTTCAGATGCTTGAGTAATCTCCGGCATATGTCGATCGGGCCGATATGTGAGAGAACACCGGAGGGTATGATAGTCTCCTCCATTCGTTCTTCGTCTTCTCGTGTCAAACCAACCTCGAGATCAACTTTACGGAGATTCAGTCCCACTTTCAGAGGCACCCAAAGTTGTCTATGAGGAGGCTGAGCTGATCTCAATATCGATCCGCGATAGCCGCCTAGAACAACAATATCTCCGGTCGTTTTGGACAAGGCATGAGATAATATTGGATGCGCTCTTTGCTGTGGGGTTTCCACTTCAATACCCTTCGTTGTAATTCGTATATTCTTGACATTTGTGTACTGCTGATGATGTATGCGCCCATAGCTGGTGGTTGAAGTCTCATTCACTCCTCTTGGAGCCTCGGCCTGCATTTGTTCGGGAGACAACATGCGCTTTAGTGACGGCCGCATCGTTGGTAGCTTGGGCAACTTCAGGGTCGAATTCTGAAAGCTGTCTGTTATGGCTTTGAATCGCGAGTTGGCCATATCGGTGACGTTGGCAAAAGCATTGATGTCATCATAGGTCGATACTCCGGATACTCTTCTCCTTATATAGAGAGAACTCTCGGAATTGGACCGAGCACGACTTTTGGTAGACGCAGGACGGACGGGGGAGAGTACGGATTCGACGTTTCCCTCCAGACCATGACCTGGTCTTGGAATGTTGGTAAGGTTATGGAATGTTGCACGCTCCGGCTGGACACCCAAACCGGACACATTCGACTCTTGTCGTTCTAGAGGTTCTCGAACTGACCACCGAAATGTTCTTGACCGATCCGTTGGTATATTTGACCTGCTGACGAGGCTTTCTTGACCAGGAGTTTTGTGGCTTAATGGCAGAACGGAAATGGAACTCCTATTGAAGGGGCCAGCGGGAAGATCGGGTAGAAATTTTCTTAAGTTAGAGAGTATTGCCGTTGGGCCAGATGACGAACGCCGCCTTCCATCACTTCCGGCGGCACTTAAAAGGGTTTTGGTAATTGACAATCGATGGGAATGCGGCCTTTGAGCATCTTCCTGAGAGACATCCTGTTGGTGAATGTCGTTTGGGGAGTGCCGGGATTGTGGTGGGACCTGATATTCCCAAGGCGGGGGTGTCGTTCGCTCAGGTTCCTGCGGGCTTGGAACCTGTGATGGATAGCTTCTGTCGAGTGATAGATCTGGCGGCTCAATTTGACCGTAGAATCTTTCCTGGCGATCAGAGGTGAGCGGGTCCCGTGAGGCGGATCTCCTTTCCGTCGGTCCGTCCGGCGATACAGATTTCCGGCCATGTCTGGAACGCGGTGGAGGCTTCAGGTTGTTGTCGGCCGTCTCAGTCTGGGATTCCTGCTGATCATCACTTTCAATTGCTTCGTTTAGTGTGGAAAATTTTTCGAAATATTCCAGTGGTAGATTGAGAGCTCTCGCTTTCTCAGCTGCCGGCGTTTCCGGAGATCTCATCTGAGTTTGAACTTGACTGATACTGACCCCGATTAAATCATCGTGATAAAGACCTTCGCTTTCAAGTTGAGGGGGAGGTGACGGCTGGTCCGAAAGAGTCCCAACATCAACGAATCCTCCATGGCCATCAGTGAGGGGATACCAATCTTCATCTTGAGGGGGAGCGGAATCGTGGTCAACGGTTCCTGGAGCACTGGCTGACTCCATTATGGGGCGGCGGATTCATGAATGGATGGATGCGTTGAGATCGATGCCACGAGGGATGGAGATATATATCATATGAGGCTGAAGAGTGGATTCAAGATCGAGTCTCACCGGAGATTTGGTGCTTATGAGGTGGTTCAAAACGAGGATAGCCAGAATCTGACTGCATGGGATCCGAGAAGGACATGGAAATGGGGTCTTGCAAGTGAAGCCATGGCCCAATAGAGGAAAAGGATGGGAAAGTTCGGAATACGTAGCTAAAAGGCTTGGGTTGCAGATATGGGATGACGGCGTGATAGGGAAGCAGGGGGGCGATATCCCACTTCGAAGGATCGATTGATGCAAAGACAGAATGAGAATGAGAATGCGAAGAACGATATCGAGAAGACGTAATTTGTTTCATTGCGTCGCCGGCAGCTGTGGATGAGGGACTTCGGCGAGAGTAGGATGGCACTTGAAGAGCAACAAAGTTGCACAGCCCCCTTCTGGCCGAGCAAATATACGCGAGATGCAGTACAGACATATAATTGAGTGGTATCCTGGCGACTTGGTCTCCTAGATCAGTGTAGCCAACTTGGTACCTCTTTGGTATTGAATGATTGAACAAGCTGTCCGGAAAGAGGCAAACCTATTGTCCTGGACAAGTACTCTCCGGGCTGATTCGTATGATACGAGGTACACCAATACGGACAATCACCAGTCCCTATGCTTGTCTCTTAGGGTGCTATTCTTAAGTAATTAGTGGAAGCTTGAATCCTCCCTTAGCCAACCATTGACGTTTTGTGGGTCGGCCCCTAATAAAAGCTTATACTTTGAGCTTATCTCACCAAAGTGTGGTCTAGATTGCGCTCTTTACTTGAATTTTCAGACATTCTGCTTGCACATGATTCAGCAGGCTCTTCAGCCACAGTAAAGCATCAATCCCTACTTATGTCGATGCGCTACTGTCATTCGACACCACCCGACATCGCTTTCCACTGCGTCAAGCCGCCTCCGCGAAAGTCACCGACCATGACGGCATTTGTGATTGAGAGTCACAAATGAACACAGCCTTACACTCGACCACGACTCAACGGTGGAGCGTCTACCTGAGGCGGCCACCACGATAGCATATAAAATCCACCTTCGATTGTCCACTTCTCTGAGGAGACATTCCCTTCTCCCTCCCAAGAGTGGACAGGAACGCAAAAGGAGAGCAATGGAGGAAGCCGATGCGGCTAATCCTAACATGGAAGTAGCCGAGCCTAAGACCGATGGCAGAGCGGAACGAGGATGACCACGATCCTCCGACGGATGAGGGAGCTAGAGCGTGGAAGAAATTCCTACCAACGAGTCCAGAGATGAGGCTGCAGAAAAGGGAGCAGCTGAAGGTGACCAACGTGATACTGGTACCGAAACTCAGGAACCTGAACCAAGTTCGCCCTGTCATACTGCTGAATCTCTCACCCAAGAACTCTGAACCCCTCCATACGTCTCAAGCTACAACACTCGTCGAAGAACCGCGGTACACCTCCTGAGAGTCCTGTATCACTTTCCTCGAGTTATCGTGTACAGGCATGCCCTTAACCACCACAAACTCTGTCATCCATTCAGCAGATAGCCTCTCCACAAATGACTCTTCCAAGCCATGTCCAAGAACTTTGGAGCTGACACCCGTTCAGAGAAGGAGACTGGAACTCAAAGTCAGCCTTGAAGCTCAGCTCCCCAAGTGGTAGCTGTGTACTATTGTGCACCACCATCAAACATATTCGGCTGCGAAAGCTCACTGCCAAACCCTCCCGGCCGGACACTACTTTTCGCTATCTTCAAGTTCGAAATTCCAAGCCTTACCAGACCACCAATGCGATCTCAAGATTCCCCAACAAACAACGACTGGACCGTCTACGGGACACAGTATCTTCCGTTCCAGCAACGACAACCATCGCAGACGACACCCTCACCAAGGTTCTCTAAATCGAGACTCAATCACGGTCATGGATAAAACGAGAGCTACGATGCCCAGACCGCACAACCTGTTGCGCATCCCGATTGGGTTTGGCGCGTTCACGTGACTGCCTGCGACAGCCTCAAGTGCTGCGCTTGTAGATAGGTTTGGCTTAGCAACCAATTCAATCTCATTGACTCACGCCGTTGGTTCAAGACAACCTGTATGCACCTAATCCTCACATGGCTTCTTCGACACAATGCCCAGCAGCATACAGGTACCGGGTTCTAGTTCCCAGATATGGATCCCTAACGACGAACCAGAAGAAGTAAAGGCGACGATTGCATCAACACCATTGCATGGATCGGTGGACTAGCTTGCTTTGTCGGCATGCAATGACTCGTTCCCTTCTACCAATGAAAAGAAAAATATGGGCTTACACATACGTTGATAGACCGTGGGATAGATAGAAGCCAGACACAAGACAAGGCTGAAGGAGTGAGGAACTAGACACACTAAACGTTGCTGAATTGAAACCCGGAAGATGGCCCCCCCCCAGAAAACATTGTAACTTCTACCCCAGATGACGCTGCACACCGAGAATAATCATCTGAACACGGACATGTAACTCGTTCTCTTAGTCTCCACCATTATATAAACGTAAGAAGAGCATCCAAACGACAAAATACTTTATCCCTGACTCGGTCAATTGTCACGTTATCACACCTAGGAAGGGAAGAAAGGAGAAAAGCACCTGGGCCACAATGACTTGGATTGTTGAATATTGTGATTGTCCGCTCTGTACTATGTATTGTAGAGAAATGTACATGGTGTGAAGGAGGGTGGGTTGCAAAGAATACCAAAAGTTGCTGAAGTGAATCCTGACTAGGCCTAGCGCGATTTGCCAAACCGCAAAACCATGTTTCCAGTCTCTGTGCTGAGCAGGCAGCTGGTTCATGAACCTTTATAAATTTCCTAAATAAGTATGTGAGTCTTCCTGAATGGGTAATTATGTTTCTACCGCTCTTCTTGTGCGCTCCAGCACCAGGCGCATGACTGCCATCTTGCATCTCCACAACCCAATGGACAAACGTCAAATCATTTGGGTGGTATTCCAATTTGAAGAATAATGTAGGATCTTCACATTTTATGTTCATGTCCATATTTTGTCTTATATCGACTAATGCACCGCGGCCACCCATTCTCTGACTGAACAAAGGCAGGGAGGGAGGATAGGTCCCCCCAATCAATCAGAACAGGCCACTGTCTGACTTGTCTTCCATGCATCGACTCCGTTCCGCTTTTGTTATGCAGTCACCCCGACCCTGTCATTGACATGCTGATCCACACTTTGCCATCTCATCTCAACGACCTCGGTCATCAGAGAAAAGAAAGACAGTTCACCGAGTCAGCCTCCGGTGTTTCTTTACACATCCCATACATCTGTCTTCAGAAGCTTTGGGCAAAGATTTCAAATATCTCGCCGTGGGATTTTAGGTTCCTTTCATCGTCTTCGTGCTTGCTAGGACGCTTTTCTAGATCAATCATTATCGTTGTTCATTGCTCAAGTCATTTCAATTCCAGGCGATGGCCGCCTTCTCGGGGACGGCTAGGAAAGGAGTCATTCGGTTGCTCAGAAGGTCCGATGGGAAACCAGCCCTTTTCAGACACGCGGTCGTTTGGCGTCTGGTCCAATATTGGCACGTTCCTCGCGTATCCGGATGGCTTCTGTTCCATCATCGACCAGTGACTCCTTGAACCAAGGATGTTTCAGTGCGTCTTTTGCCGTGATCCTATTCTTAGGATCATAGACAAAGATCTTTCTCAAAAGATCGAGCAGCTGCTTGTTGAAGGTCGTATTGGCTGGAATGAATTCCTATGATTATGTCAGAGCCCTGTCTTACAGATCATGGGAGGTAAGAAAACGACGCACATGAAGATGTTTCATTGCCTTGACGTATTTTCTGGATGCCTTGGACGTTTCATTGTTGGGATACTCCAATTTTCCTCGGTTGAAAAATTTGGCGGCAGAATTTGCATTGGCTCCACGACCGCCGGAGCAAACGGCTTTGACCAGCTTCTGGTCAATCTTTCCGTTACACACCGCCTCCATCATGGCTAGATGTTCAAGGTTGTCATGTGTTTGGAACAATGCGTCCCCCGTGAAAAATTCGACGATGATACAGCCGATGCTCCAGATATCACAAGGGAAGCTCCAACCAAGCTGTAAGATGATCTCCGGGGCTCTGTAATGCCTAGTCGAGACCACTGAGGAATGATATTCATCGTCGAAAGTGGCGGAGCCAAAGTCTATGAGCCGGATTTCACTATCCAGAAGTACTCTTCTTTGTCGTGCTGTTCTGGAGGTGGTGTGTGACGATGACGGTATCGTCCGATTGTACGTAAAGGTTTGATAGGCATTGTGAACCAGAAGAATGTTTTCTGGTTTGAGATCTGTGTGGATCAGATTCAGATCGTGCAGGACTGCCCGTTTGTTAGTATAATGACGGCAATAAGAAAGACTTGCAGACTCACAAGCTACACTAGTGAACAACTGTCTGGCAAAGCTCTGAATTTGAGAACTTGGGAACGGTACAAACCCATTCCCTTTGAGGAAGTCAAAGACACTTTGGCCGAGAAGGTCGGTGACAATGCAGATGTGATTTCGAAAATCGAATGAATCCCGTAGATGAATGCATTTGTTTCGATTTGTCTTGTCGTTCAGCGCAAGCGTGGAGAGAACGCGCAGCTCAATTCGAGAGGCATCCCGGTATTTCTGAACCGATCTGATGATCTTGATAGCACACTTTGTTCTCTTTTTCTTGTCGTAGGCTTCCACAACCTTGCCGAAGGTTCCTTGCCCGAGAAGTTTGATGATATCATCTGCCAAATTGTGAGTCCGGATATTTTGATATTTCAAAGGGGTGTAAAAACGTACAGCGATCAGTCAAGGGTGTGTTCGCAGTCACCATATAATGGCCGTCGTCATCGTCCACTTTCTGGTGTTTGTGGAGATTCTAAATCTCGTCAGCCCGTGGAAATTGAATAGGAGGTCATCCAGGCACTCACATCGCGGATTACAGGAACATGAACATCCGCAGCCTTTCGCAGTGGTTTGGGAGGGGGTATGTAATCTGCAAATGCATCTGGGGCAGATTCCTGTTGCTTTCGTTTTGCTTGTGCCCTGGTTTCTTTCTGTGATTGGACCCGTTTTCTTTTTTGTCCCACTCTTACATCTTCGTAACTGTTACTGGCAGTGTTGGAACCGTACGATTCAAGAGATGTCGGGGCTGTCACAGTCTGCAAAGAAGTCGTTCGGTCGCCCGAGTGATAAGAAGCCGATGATGATGATTCACCAAATTTGGCCGGGTGAGTGGAATAAGTTGGGCTGTCTGTGTACTCGATTTCATAGCCCTGATCAACTTTTCTTTTCCGTCCGGCATTTGACGCGTATAACGAACCATTAGGTCGTGGTTGTCGGGTTGATGTATTGCTAGGACGCTGAGGCTCGGGAGAGTCATCATCGATAACGATGATTTCTTTAGGAACTCCGTTCTTGTAAAACTCGTTCCAGTCCGGCTGTTTCCTGTGAATATCGGGCAGAGCCGAAGCCGATTGGGAGGGAGCCATTGATGAGACGATTGAAGGTTGTCCGTACGAGACTGGGGATTGTTGAGGTCGGGGATATTGAGTGATACTCGGGTAAGAATGGTAGGAAGTGGTCAGTCTCTGCGGTGCAGGTAGTGTATTGGTGGCGGGGTACGGCCGATTTGACGGGGAATAGGGATTTTGATGAGCATAGCCATATTGCGAGTGGTGAGCTGGTATGAGAGTGGTTGCCAGAGACGGTGTGGACATTTTGCCTCACAAGACGTTGATGGTGGAGTTCGTCCAACAACGTAAGTGTTGTGGATCGCCGTAAACCGCAGTCTACATGCGAAGGCACAGCAAGACCAATTTCGGGATGATTGTGTTCAAAACCGATGCTCAATGGCAGGTATGGATGAGCAAGAGGATAGAGGATAGATTGAAATGTCACAGAAGAGGTGGAAGGGCCGTGAAAAGGCTGTCGTCGAGGGAGACTCGAGGTAGGTGAAAAACGTGGCCGTCGGACCTGAGGGCTCCAGACGAGACCTCTACTGTAGGTTCATGCCCATGATTCCGTCAGAGGGGACGGTAGGACTGTTTAACGAGAAGAGAAGAACGGTTTTGAAGAAGAATAGAGTTTGTTCCGGCCAGATGGGAAGAGACGGACGAGAGACGAAGATGGAGGTAAAGTTGTTGGTGGTTGCCGAGAATGAGGTGCCACTGGCACTGACGCTGGCACTGGAACTGGAACTGCGCTCTGAACTTTGCTACTGCCAGACGCAGGAGGAGAGTGCAGTTTCTGCCGTAAGCGGGCGAATGACGACTTTCGGGGCTTTCTGCAAGCATTGTCTGGCTCTTCAATGATCATTCCCCACCAACTGACCTTCCTCCCCGACGAATTTGTTCCTCTCTCCGACTCGGGTAACCTAATTCGCATTTGTATGCGCCTTCGATCGCTTCCATCGCGCCAGCCGCTCGCGCTTGTGTTCACGTCGATTCATTCGCAGCATACTACAAACTATCACAATACGATGGGTGGGCAAAGGAAGAGAAGTACTTGCCCCTTGGCATCAAAATTATAACTGGGGATGACAATTTCTTTTCCGCCACCGTAAGGTGACCCTCAGTTCCGTGGCATGCTGAAACGAGGGGGGGCGATCGCACCCGAGGGGCGGGAATCCCACCTGGTATGATACACATAACATGTATGACACCAAAATCTGCCTGCAAGTCCTTTCTGTGTTGATCGTCCAACTCAGCCTGCCTAAAGCGGTCTATCATTTACACGTACTGTACAATGCCTGGAGGACTTTCATTTCGATTGATTCGGTTTATCTTACAATGGGCACGTGTTGTTGCTCCACTGACAACAATGTGCCTGAATCTCGTTCTCTCTCTGTAGTAGAGTCTAGAAATGCACGTCAAGAATCAATTTTCCGGCAAACTCAGCCCTCGCACAAAAGACCGCGAGGCTCGTCCGTCACTTTCAAGCACAAGAAACACATCCCGAGCCTGGATTTTGGCTTCTTTCTCCTCATCCCATTGGCCGATTTGCTTCTCCTTAGGCACTGCTCGAGTTCTGTCAGGACCCGGTGTGCCTGCTGCCGATGTAGTGCCTGATGCCAAAGGTCTTCCTGGAGTCCCTGCTGGACTCGCTCCTCCACCTTTGCCGGCGTTCATCCAATCGTACGTTCTTTTATTCTTACCGCCAAAGCGGCTTCCGAGAAGACCTGACACGGCCATGCGTGCTGCTTCGTTCGCAGACTTGTGTTGCTGCTGTTCCGAAAACTTGGACTCTGCTAATTTCCTCTCCTTCTTCGTAGTCTTCTTTTCGGTCTCAAGGGCGGCAGCGAGTGCGATGTCTGGTGTGGAATCAGTCCCTGCTGCTCCTGGTGTTCCTTCTGCATTTGCTGCGGCTCGTCGTTTCAGTCTTTTCTGCCGTCGGGCCTCTTCTGCGGTTCGTTCCGCTTGTGACACACTTTCCATGGCCACAACAAGGCGTGCCGGACCTGGGACTTGATCACCTGAGATGGACGGCTCACTATTTGCCTGAGAATGTGTGCCTATGACGAGGGTAAGTAGAGAATCAACAAAGACGAGAGTTGCACCCTACGCTTTAAACTTGAGCTGCCAACTGGACTCGGCGCACCCTCTTGCACATCAGTGGCCGGTTTCGCCACGATCGCTATGTCCTGCCATTCATCAGGGATCTTTCCTTTGGAGTGTTGTCGTCGTTCCTGCGTTAGCCTGGCAGAGGTACTGATGAGTCCGGTCATTCGAGCCTTGGCCGCCAAACTTAGAACTTTCATAATGTCTGAGAGACGCTCGCCTTTTTGCCCGGTGTCGAGGATGGCCTGACCCTTGTCGATGACACGAGAAGCACCTTCAAGCCCGTTGACGCGCACTGTGGGTGGAGGCGCATGTTTCTGTGTGTTCACCAAGACTCCCGACTGTGGATCAACCAAATGCTCGGTGATGCTGACGTTGCGAATTTTTTCATTTAGGGCGCCGCCCAACAGAAACATGTCCCATAAGGGATGTTGACTGTGTCTTGCAGCTTCCCAATCAGCGCGTGCCTCTTCACGTTGTTTGATCTCCTCCGCCGTCGGCTGATACTCCGGTGCTCGATTCTGGCCATTATCCTGCTCTCGTTGAGGACCTTGCACTCCTCCACTCGACGTAGGTCGTCCAAACGAATTGCTGTGGTATTCAAAGCTCCCTGGCTGCGACTGGAATGACGTCTGCGGTGTCGAACTTCCATAGTAGTCCGGTCTGACCAACATTCTACGCTCCTCTTCAATATCGATTCCGGTGCCTGACAAGATGTCTTCATAGTTCCGATCTTCCTTGTCTGTCGGTCGCTGCGGCGGAGGCATCAGCCCGGGTCGAGAACCAGGAGGCGCAGAGCCATTCATGGTAGAAGTACCACCGGGGGTCGTTGGTTGTGCATTGGGCGTGGGAGGATGGCTCTGTGTAGGAAAAGGAGACTGGGCATCGGGGGAGAGTCGAGGTCGTTTCGCAGCGGGTGGCTGAGAGTATTGCTGAGGCGAGAATTGCTGAGGTGAAGGAGAGGAATAACCGAGAGCCATCGGCGGGGACTGAGCGCCCAGAGGACTAGGTCTTCCATTCGAGGCGGGGAAATCACGTTGAAAGGATGTCTGAGACTGTGGGAGAGGAGGTCGGGATGGCGGCGGTTGTGATTGAGCCATGGTATTCGACGTGGTCATGTTATATGAACTTGGAAAGAAGGATTCCACCGCGATGTTTGTCTTGAGATCTTTTTTCCGAGTGAGCGTCGTCTCACGCTCGGCACTTTTCCTGTCCCTAGCATGCCTAATCGCGTTGTCCCGGCATCCGGAGAAACAACTGATATGCAAGAGGTCTCATGGAGGATTAAAATTACAGATTTGGTGTTAGATGATGTGATGGTATTGCAATTCAAAAGCCGCAAGGCAGCCTGCCTTCCTGATCATGCGTTTTAGAGTCGCGGCACGTGACACAGCTTGGCTAGCGTGTTCCGATTCCAGCTGCCCCCTTCAAACCTCGACTTTGCTCTGTATTCCTGCTCTGGCCTGAGCAAGGGCCCCTGCTCAACTTTTTTGGCCATGCACTCCGTGTGGGCATTTTCAATGATTTACAGGCAATATTGCGAGTGACATGCCCCAGACCGAGACAATTTCTCTCCATCCGGCCAATATATCGCTTGAACGAAACCCAAATGTAGCCTGCGCCGTCACATCCACGTCTCATCTAGACCCTGCGTACAATGGCCACCAAAAGAAAAGCCTCGGCCATGGCTTCTACCGAGGATGAAGATCCAGTTGACCCTTCAGATGAGCTGGTGTTCATCGGGTTGGGTGGATGTCAAGAGGTTGGACGATCATGTCATATCCTCCAATACAAGGGAAAAACCGTCATGGTAAGCATGAGGTACGCTTTTCCCGGTGCTCACTTGAACTGACCAACATCCAGCTCGATGCCGGCATGCACACAGGCCGAGAAGGAATGTCGGCAATGCCCTATTTCGATGATTTCGATCTCAGCACTGTGGACATCCTTCTAATCAGCCAGTAGGTGAACATTTCCTTTCACTCGCCAGGTGTTTTTGTTTTCTGGTCATGTCACAAATACTACGTGGACATCAGGTGGTGCATCCAAGGGTTGCAGATACAAGGTACAATATCAGTGGGCATGAGGGTCAGACATCCCCGTTCATGAATGATCTTGTATCAATAGGCAGAGATCAATACAATTTTGTTCAGCCACCCTCTTGTTTCTACTTTGTTTCCTGGTCCATCTCACTCCCTTGTGATGCGACGAAATTCGACAGCGGACACGGCCTGTTATATTATTCCGTTCAGTGGCTAATAGTATGATGCTTTTACAGTTTCCATCTTGACCATGCCGCGGCTTTGCCCTATGTGCTCGCAAAAACCGACTTCAAAGGACGAGTTTTTATGACGCATCCCACCAAAGCAATCTACAAATGGCTCATTCAAGACTCGGTCAGAGTGAGCAACACCTCGTCCACTTCCGACCAGAGAACATCGCTCTATACCGAAGCCGACCACATCTCAACTTTACCCCAAATCGAAACAATAGATTTTTACACCACACACACCGTCTCCGGGGTTAGGATAACGCCGTACCCTGCGGGCCACGTTCTCGGGGCAGCGATGTTTCTGATCAACATTGCTGGCCTGAACATATTCTTTACAGCAGACTATTCAAGAGAACAAGATCGCCATCTTGTGGCTGCTGAGGTTCCCAATACTGCCAACGTCGGCAAAATTGACGTTCTGATCACGGAATCGACTTTCGGAATCTCAAACGCCCCTCCTCGAGCGGAAAGAGAGAGTGCGCTTCTCAAGTCTGTGTCGAATATTCTGAACCGCGGCGGCAAGGTCCTGATGCCCGTCTTTGCCCTTGGTCGTGCGCAAGAACTCCTCCTTATCCTCGAAGATTATTGGCAGCGACATCCAGAGCTTCAAAAGATTCCTATTTACTACACGGGAAACACCGCTCGAAAGTGTATGGTGGTGTATCAGACCTATATCAATGCTATGAACGACAATATCAAACGAATCTTCCGAGAGCGGATGGCCGAAGCAGAAGCATCGGGAAATGCAAAAGGCGTCAGTGCTGGCCCATGGGATTTCCGATTCGTACGAAGCTTGCGCAATCTTGATCGGTTTGATGATGTGGGTGGGTGCGTCATGTTGGCATCGCCTGGCATGCTGCAATCTGGAATGTCTCGCATTTTGCTCGAACGCTGGGCGCCAGATCAACGAAATGGAGTGATCATGACCGGTTATAATGTGGAGGGCACCATGGCGAGAACCATTTTATCGGAGCCCGAGATGATCCCCGCGATCATGAGCGGTGGAAATACTGGTGTGGGTCAAATGATGGGTCGGAAAACCAAAGATGACGATGCTGCGGTGATGATTCCCCGACGATGCACAGTTGAGGAATTCCAATTTGCAGCTCACGTTACTGGCGTCGAGAACGTCGATTTCATCGAACAAGTCGCAGCACCCCATGTCATTTTAGTACATGGTGAGCGATCACAGGCCGCCCGATTAAGGTCGAGACTTTTAGATCTAAACTCTCGACGACTAGTCCACAACCCTCATGCACGGCAGACCAAGGTTTACAGTCCAGAAAATGGTGCAGAAATCAAGATTCCCTTCAAGAAGGACAAAGTTGCCAAAGTTGTCGGGAAACTGGCTCAAATACCTCCTCCTATGACCACAGAAGCAGAGGATACGAGAGTCGTGAGCGGAGTCCTGGTGCAAAACGGCTTTAAACTCAGTCTGATGGCCCCTGAAGATCTCCGAGAGTATGCCGGTCTAACCACGACGACCATCCTCTGTCGGCAACACATAACTCTTGCGGCGGCCGGGATTGAGCTCATTCGATGGGCGCTGGAAGGCACATTCGGTAGCATTGAGGAAGGAGATTCTATAAAATCAGAGGCAAACGGTCACGGGCTGAATAAAGAAGACGGTATTGAACAGCCGAATGGTCAGAACGGCGTAAAAGGTGAAGAAGCGGCAGATGAAGAAAGACCGACAGAACTACAGCGAACGTTCCTGATCATGGGTTGCGTCACTCTCAAGTGGTCGGGTCGAGAAAAACAAATCGAGCTCGAATGGGAAGGAAACACGATGAATGATGGGATTGCAGACGCCGTCATGGCTGTTTTGATGACGGTCGAGAGCAGTCCGGCAGCCGTCAAATATTCGTCCAACAAGTCGTCACACTCCCACCACGCGAACGGGCAGGAGAACGGCATCGAAATGCTTCACAATCAACACACAAATATCTCCCCGGAAGACCGATTCTCAAGACTTTGCATGTTCTTGGAAGAACAATTTGGTGACAGTGTGACGCCGATTGAGAAACCCAAGATATCACATCAGCTGGACAAGAAATCTCACCTCACCCCTGGCGAGGAAGCCGGCCAGGAAGCCAAAGAAGAAGTATTGGACGATCAAATCGACATCGAGAGTGCCGAAGCGGTAGAACGGGCGAGGTTGGCGGCCCTGGGAATCCCGGTACCAGGGTTGGAGATTCGATTCGACAAACATGTGGCTAAACTTTGGCTGGAACATCTCGACGTTGAATGTGCTAACGGCGTTTTGCGAGACCGGGTCAAGGCGGTGGTGGAGAGAGCTGTTGAAACCATTGCACCTCTGTGGGCAGTTCGCCAACAGACTAAGATTTAATTATTCTCGCACCTCCATTCTTCTAAGTCTAGGTGCAATTCGATGAGCTCCGCACGACAGAACGAGGTGGCAACATGGAGGCATAAATAACCAAAAGGGGATACACATTAAATGGGAGAGCACATCGACTTGGACAAGTGGCACATCAAGCTACCTATCGAAGGATGCGAGCCTGCATGTCTGCCGGGGAGAAGCCTGTTTCAGGGTATGCGATTCGATGAATCGGAGTCAGCTCAATACAAAAGATTCAACCGCCTCGGTACTCAAGTGTTCCCCTGGATGGTACGCCAATGCTTCATACATCGCCGGCCTTGCCCAGAGTCTTATGTATTGCTTACTTGTTCGCGTCTCTCAATTGTTTGTTCCTCAAGTCTATCACTCTGATCTTCGAATTTCTCCCATTCACAAAAAAGATCGTGGCATATAGAACAGACTAACGATATGGCAGTGGCCAACACGAGGACCGCCGTGGTTACTGGTATTGCCCCGAAGACGAGACATTAAAAGGTCATTGTTTCTCGCTCACACTCTATTTCAGGTGGCTGTTCAGGAATCGGCCTCGGTCTCGTCCGACATGTCCTCTCCAAGCCCAACTGGCGCGTGGTCATCGCAGACATCCGACCAGAAGCATACTCAGCCATTTCCCCGTCTCTAGATTCGGCTCGGCATATCTTCATCCATGCAGACGTGGCCTCCTGGGAATCGCAGGTCGCATTGTTCAAGCAGGCGTATGTCTGGTCTGGAGAACGAATCGACGCCTTTTTTGCCAGCACATCACCATGTCCCAAACCCCGAACGACCTTGACGAAGAACCCAGCAAATCACCCATGTTCTGTACCCAAGTCAACCAAATTGGTGTCTTCTACAGCCTCAAGCTCTTCGTGCACTACAGTCGGAAAACGACTCAGGCGTTGAAAGCCGCCGTTTCCAGTGCTACTCCTACATCCTCGTGCACTGCCCTGTACCCCTTCCCCATTGCGCCGGAGTATTCATCCACCAAACACGCGGTTCTCGGCCTGACACGTAGCGTGGGCCAACCGCTACTCGCAACCGACAATATCGCGGTGAACTGCATCATGCCCGCATTCGTCGCGACACCGCTGATATCGCAAGAAATCACGGAACTGTGGCCGAAGGAGTGGATCACGCCGCTCTCGACTATGGCGCGTGCAATCGATGAGCTGACGTGCGAAGACGGGCATGTCGAGCAGGACGGGAAAAGCAACGGGGCAAACGGCGTGGTCAAAGCCGGTCAGGCTGTTGGGTGTGTTGTCGATCGCCTCTTTTACCGCAAGCCTATCGACTATGCGGATGAAAGCCAGCGGTTCCTTATCGAGCAAGCTTTCTTGCCAGATGGCATCTGGATGCGTGGAATCATGGAGAAAATCAAGAAAGACCAGGCGGCTGCTGCTACCACCGCCACCACTACTACTTCTGGTTAAGGTCGAGGTTGAGAGGAATGTATGCGGTCAACCATGGTGTGGAACGGGATGACTGATAAGAATTTTTGATCAGGAATCTAGATATGTTGAATGAACAATGTTATTGGAGATAATCTGCATTGAGCCAGAGAAGTAGAAAAGCACAGAATCTCGCGAGGCCGAAGCCAGAATGAATGAAGCTCTCTACTGGGCTTGCTCGGATCCTCGGTTCACCACAAGTTCATATTGAAAGCTCGACCGTACAGGTCCAACTATCCTGCAAAGCCGAATTTGTATCCACCAAGTTCCTCCTACGCTATTACCAGTGCAAGCACAACAACTCCAAGGAAACGAGACCTTGTTCCTGATCTCTACTTCCGTCTCTACACCATTTACCCACGTAAAAGTTCCAGTTGCTCAGCGACCCTTGTAAAGCCAATTAAGACTACCGCTCACCAGGACTGCACTCTCACACGATCCGCCCCAACTCGACGCGTTGGGTACAGTCGGATTTGAGTCTCATGAACATGAGTCCGTTGGTGATTGTCGTTTCCTTTCACGCCATACCGTGACGGATCTTGGCCTATTCCTGTGCCCGTGACTTCTTTATAGGTAGTGCTGGGCAGAGTCTCGTCTTCTCTCGCCAACGTCGCAGGAAAAAGTTCCGAATCAAAGGGTGTAGTGTTGAATAATTCGACGTATGTATCAGCTGGGTTTCGCTTGGGCGTCTGATGACTATGTCCACGCGGGCCGCTTATGCGTGTTCCGCATCTTCCCTGTTGGTAATTGAAGTGCTGTGTCGATGGAGCCGGAGAGTATATCTCATTCACGCTCCCAAGACATTGTGTCACCCAGGACTCTGCCGGTGCCACAACGGAACTCCGTTCCGGTTGAGGATCTGGGGTACAACGGAGCTGACACGATGGTTGTTGTCGTTGTTGCTGCTGTGGTTCCTTCCAAAGTTCTCTAGGCAATACATATTCTTCTTCCTCGTTGATGACCATGTGGGCATCGAAAAAGCTTCTCGCCATTGTGTTGAAACTGTAGACCGACGTTTTCTCCTTCGCCTGATGAGGGTGGAGATAGGGATGTTGGCCTTTTGTGGACGCGTTAGCCGAGGCAGTGCCTGTGCGGGAGTCGTACTTTGAAGTAGGTGCGACCGCTCCATTGGGGAGATAGGGTGTGCTCACCAAGGCGGCGTAAGGGTGTATTACCTCTAACTCGACTTCTTCCGGATCATCTACCATGCGTCCTTCAGTGACATCGTCAATAGATCTTCTCTGAGAATTAAGATTCTCTTCCCCTTGGTTGGCGTCTGTCGGACTCGAAACAGGAGACACATCTGAACTTGTGGTTGAAAACTGCTGCGTCGATACCGCCACTCCACGCTTTCTGCCCACTCTCACGATCTTCAATTTGTCTTTTCTCACAGCATGGATTTTGGCTCTGACCTGCCTGAGTTCCGCGGCCTCCTCCTCGTTCCGCGACAGAAGTGAATCAAGATCAATCTCTTGCCCTGTCTTCTTCCAAAGATGCTTTGCTAGATTGTGGATCCACGACTGGGCCCAGATCTGAAGTCTAGGATTCCCGTGCTTCGCGACGAAACGGGTCGTCATACGCGATCTGATGGCGCATCGGAGGTCGAGAAGAACTTCCAGATCACTACTGAGATGGGAAAGTATGCAGCCTTCGCATCGGTCAGTCTGGTATTTCCATTTCAGGCTCTGGACCGACGAGAGAAATGTCATCTCATATTCGGCCGGCGCGAGCCACAAGGCGTGCAGGGTTCTCAGTCTCGTCACACGAGCGTATTGTTCGCTGCTCAACAGCTGACACTGGGAGATGAGGTTGTTCAGGCGAACGCCAACTTCGATTTGTATGTGATGAAGTACAACATCGACCACTGTAGAATCCACGTTCTTGTGTAACTTGCAAAGATGTCCGCAGGGAGGTAAAAGTAAGCGTTCTAATCGACTAGGTCTGAGGAGTGAGGGCAATGACCGGGTCCCTTGGCTAAAGCGTTTTGATTGCTCTCGTGAGTCTTCGTTTGGGAGGAACTGAAGGATTGTGGCTAATGCGGGAACATGTTCGGCAGGAATGTCAGCTAGATGCATCTTGTCGGCTAGTGCCGGAAATGTTTGATAAGAAACGATAGCTTACCTGGAATCTTCTGAGTCCAAGTGTTGAGCTTGTTTCCCAAATCGCAGCGAGAAAGTTTTTCGTCTGGAGTTAGCCTGTGTTCGCAAACACCATGCCCTTGCGAACGATGTCGCGTGCCGAAAAGGGATCAGATGGTAGAGAGGCCATTTTATCCTGTCGCTCTGCTGTGAGATGAGCTGAATGAAAACACCCCAAGAGAAAGGAAAGGCAGTTGTTCCGGATGTGCACCAAGACATCCTCAGTGTCATCAGTAACCCTTTATTCAACAAGGGAACCATCAGCAGAGGAGCCGATGAACAAAGCGGATTCACCATCAAGACAATGAAATAACGTCGAATGCGTGGGAGCAAAGGCGAAGCACGTCCATCAGCTCCCGGGCAGGATTGAGACATGCATCCAACAGCTGTAGTTGAAGTCTTGGAGCAGGAATGAAGACAACGAGAAATGACAGGAACTCGTCGCTGAACTGGAAACTCAGAATGGATATGCAATTTGGTACTCCACAGCCTTTTGGTGCCCGCCCATCTTTTCATACACATTACCGGTGATTTGCCACCGACGAGAATAACAAGGCACATAAGCCCTTTCCTGAACTCCGTGGTGACTTTGCAACCAAACTCAGAATCCTGCTTGGCGCTGGACTTGAACATTTGTGACTGATATGACACCAAGATTTGTGTCACAGCAATTTGGCTATTATACAAGCTCCTCAATGCATTCCCTCTGTGTGCAAAATGGCTGGACTTCTGCCGTGCAGACTTCCTGCCACACGGTCCGATATTGACTTTGCACGAAAGCCACTCTTTCGTCTTGTGCTTCGCCTCAACGCTTGTTTGACTTCCTGTTCCTCCTTTGCTGCTTCTTCAAGGATTCTCATTCCACTGTTTTCTCCGTCATCGAAGACCGACCTCTGACTTGATGCAGCTTGTTGCTTTGCTTGATCCATGTCAATTTGGGGTGAATTGACAACAGATGCTTTCGCCGCGGCGGCGTCAGCGTCCACTTTCTTCTGTGCAACAATTCTATCACGTTCGTAGCGAGCCGAGACATCCCCGCCAGACCAAGATGTGCCAAGGATACGGTCCCAAAAGGTGAAGAATGGCTGAGAGAAATTGGTCTTGATGCCCCAACTCTGATGGTGGATATCGTGATATGCCGCATTGTTTGACGTGATATGCTGAAGCGGATCCCATGGGAATGCATATCCGCAATGGTCATCGACTGTTTTGATTGTTGAACAAGTGAAAAACCAAAGCCCTTGCCGAAGGGTCATTCCGGTGATCAAATACGCAATCCCTGTTCCCAGGGTGTCAAGTATGAAGCCTTCCAACGGATGATTGTACAGGGCTCCAAAGGCGTATGGAACATATAACCGATGATGTCGGGAATGCAGAGTGGTATACAGGAATTTGTTCATGTGCATAGCCCGGTGAAGGAAGTACTGCCAGGTGTCGACGATGAGGATTGCTACGCTGAATTGGATGAGGGGTATGCCAACCCAGTAGATCATCTTTGCGGTAGAGAGTTCCCAAGGGGCGAAAGACTGAGTCGCATAGAATCCTCCAGAGAGGGCCCCCGCAACCTGAGGATAGTGGTGGAGTTTTTCTCCCAGGGATGCGGCGTCCACTCCCATCAAAGCGAGCAATTTGGGCAGATGTCTCTGTGCCCGGCGGAGGCGTCGAGCCCAAACGGCCACGTCGTAGTCTTCTCTTCCGATGGTTTCAATTGGGTCGAAGGAAGCGATGATCAATCCAAATACCGTCTGAATTACTTGTTGTATCACCACATCCCTCACGACTTCGTATTTGGTGACATGATTTCGTTTCAACACTTCGGCGGGAGTGTGCAGTCGGTACTGCGAACACAAATCGTACGTGTCAAGGACGTGGAAAAACAACGAGACAACCCAGTACGCAATTATAGGCGCCAGCAGTTGCAGCAGGCAATCAGGGATGCCGGGAATCATGGGTGGACGAGGTGTGAGAGCATAGGAAGGAAGAGGAGGAAGATCTTGGAATGTGGAATTCGCCATTTGATCGACCACGCGTCAGAAACTGCGAGAGGGACAATGCCAGGAGAGGCTCGAAGAAAATATTGGTCGGAAGGCTCGGATGGGGGGTGGCAAGGAGCGACAGGGAGAGGCAGGCGTCTTTATTGGGAAGTATTTGAACCAGAGAACAAATTATCGGCGAGGAGAAGAAGACAAAGTGAGAAAAGGAGAACAGGGAAATTTTGAATTGGAAATGAATTGAATGAGTAAAGACAGTGAATGTGAGAGGTGGAGAGACTGCGTACAGAGGGAAAGGGAGGTTTTGGTATTTGGTGACGGGATGATGTTCCTGGCGTCTCCGATTGCGCTTTGAGATTGGCTTTACGAGGTACGAGCCACGATCCGAGTTCTCTATCGCGAGACACTTGCGTCCCTCGATCACGAGACCGGTCAAGATCTGTCACGTGATATGCCAGGACATCACCTCTTCGCGAACAGTCGTATCGTATATGACCTACGAACACGGGAGGGTAGGGACGGGGGTTCCTGCTGCTATTGGTCGGAGTGACTGAGCGCCTCGAGAGCGACCAAACAGTGATTAGTTAGCTCCAAGCTATCTGTTGAACCTGACCACGGTCGTTCACAAGGGAAATTGTTCAACTAACTCAAATCTCGAGCTACCCAGATCCTATTCGCCAACCTTGTTGCACGCACGATGGAGCACTCGCACTCTGTTTTTGAGCACGCCGTGTCTTTGGGGGAATGAATTGTCCCTCAGGCCAATGGAATCACTCTCGACGACGACGGGCATGTCGCAAAGCTTTCTGCTTAGGCAGATAAATACCGAAGCGCCACTTTGCCGACCTAGACCTCTTCAAGCACTTCCCTCGCCTCCGCCATGCTATCAGCCTCTTCTCATGACTACTCCGGCCTGACTGTTCCTTCCGAGAATGTACGTTCTCTCCTAGGCTATTTGCCCATCTCCAGACTGAGAACTCTGTTCGAGTCTGACAAATTACAGCCATCTGACCTGTTTCAAATGCCATGATCCGATTTCAGCTCGGAGGCGGAAAGAATACCAAGTCATCGCCATGGAGACGGAATTTGTAGGAGTTGGAAGGCTTCTTCGAAAACGTGGGACCATTTGCAACTGGAGATACACCAGACTTCGCTGTGGCCACCGATGGGTCGGGAAGGTTCGTCCTCCGCATTATCACTCGGAGTGACCTCGAGGAGTTGGTCAAGAGAAGATCCGCTTGAGATCCGCTACACCGAGTTGTTTGACATGAAAGACTACACCATCTGACTGGCCGTAGGACTGAGAGAAGACTGATTGAGTCTATCTAAGAGAGAGAGCAAGAACTGAAATAGGCGAAGGGTGCAAGTTGCAAGTAAGCTGCCTCGTGACAAAGCAAACTGCCTCACGTAGCTATCCAACAAAACTTCCCCCAACAACGTAATAATTGTGGCCCAGAAAAATCAACTAGGGGGCTAGCCCCTGAACTCCCGGGCCTCATTTGCGTTCGAGATTGCCAAGCCCTTTGGCATTACGTGATTGGCCAACACCTCGTGATCCGGAAAATCTATAATCCGACAACTACCTAATCCTTTGCTCTGATTGGCTGACTCCACCGGATCCAATCCATGGCCCACCCAAGAATGGGTATGGAGTAGAATGCCGCCTTTGTCTGCCAGGACCCCTTGATCGGATCCGGTCCATGGATTATATATAGACGATGTTGATCACGGTGTCCTGTGCTGTACGATATCCCCCATCGGATCCAGTCCAGGGACCATATGTAGATGATGTTGATCACGATGTCCTGTGCCTGTACCATATCCCCCGTCGGATCCAGTCCATGCCCCTGAAGTAGACGACGGTATACCAAATGTCGAACAAGATCTCATTGAACGACTGAATAGTAACAAGTGCCCCTTTATTGGAATAGGGGTTATCACCCCTATGCAGGATTTAGGGGTGGAAATAGAAGAAAAGGGATCAAACCAACGTGTATATATACCAGCAATCTGGCAGGACCGGTTGTGAGGTAGATAGAGCATTCAATACATCTCAAGTTGTTCCCCAGTTCGACACCAAATTAGGAAAACCGACAACGGTAACGACGATATATCTAGCAAATACCGGTAGATTGTGCTCAGATATCGGCGATGAGAACAGAGCCGATCTATATAGCTAGCCCAAGTAATAATAACTGTGTTGTTCTAAAAGTACAGTGAAAGTCCCGTTCTCGGGATCCCACTCTCACAAAGCGCTCAAAATCAAACGGCGCCTCAAATAACACCCTGTCGGACGATGAGAGATGAAGGAAGTAGTTCTTGATTGTTACACTGATTGTTACATTGTGTGCTCTCTCTCTGTCTTCTATCAAGTTGAGGTCCCGCCTCGCATGTATATATAGAGAAGATTTGCCACCGCCACTTGGCGTCTCCGTTGGTAAGATCCCTTGTATAGCTGAATGTTTCAACACCACAGCTGTTCGACACACCCCATCTAATGTCTTCACGTGTGACACGGCTACATACGAAAGGCCTAGGCAATGCTCTCTCTGAATCAGGTCTATCACCGCCTTGGAAAGTGTTAATCCCTGACTCTTATGGATGGTGATCGCATATGCGACCCCGAGAGGAAACTGAGTACGAGAACATGCAACCCCCTTGAACTCAAACTGGCGAGTCTGAGGGAAATCAGGTACGATGCCCGGGTTACATTGTGGAAAAACCGGCCCGGTATAGCTATCAAACTTGACGAGTATGAGAGACGGCATGGAAGAGGGATCATGGCCCTGGTTCCATGCATAATGTTTGACTTTATTCCATACACCATTTCGGGCTGTACTCAATATTTCAGGATCCTTTGGGCTCCATTCACCACCTCGAGCTCCGTTCAAAATTTTGCACTGCCTTTATTATTTTAGACTTCCCCTGCCGCTCCGGTTTCCTTTGAGACCCCTATGGCGGATATTCTGAGATTGCTGGAACGTTTGCTCAGAACCTGTTTGATATCCTCCTCACATCCGAGAGCATACTCGCAGAGACCCCACCGGTGAATTTCGTTGATCCATTCAAGCAACGCGATCACGTCTTGGTCAGTCTCACAACTCCCAGTGTCAAGAATTCGTACTGTGCAGCCAGCACAAGTCACCTTCTCCTCTGTTTTGGGTTGAAAGAGCCATACTGTCCAACTATCTTTCTCCATTGTCAATCCATAATGACGAACCAATTTGAATTGTTCCGGAACAGGATGAGGAAAGGCGAGGACCTTCAATCGATATCGATTGAACAAGGAAACCAGGCCATCGACAACTACCTGATTATCTGCAACCTGCCTGTCGCAAGTTGTGGCTTTGAACTCAATCGAGAAATAGGGACAAAATGTACGCAAAGCCTTCATATGGACGATGTGTTTGGCATGTCTCAATCATTGAATAGTTGCCCATCTCCTAAACTCGGTCACCAACCTTGGAGCCCCGGTATGCGGTGAGTGGCAGGTTGCTCGCTGTTCAACAAAAGCTGTGGAGCTTCTGCGCTTCAACAATCCGCAGTGGGTTCATTCAGGACGGAAACGGTCAACTCGGTATAGCTGTTAGATGTGCTCAATCTTGACTGATTGATTCTCCTCATCAGAGCTTACACTCTGCTTGCGGACTCGTTACTTCGACCACGAGCTTCCCAAACTGCTTTCCCTTGGCTAGCTCGTCGAACAACTCCTCCATCTGCTCCAAATCATCCAACCCCGAGACCGTCCGTGACACAACAGGTCGAATCTTATTCACGCGCACGCAGTCCACCATATCTGCAAAATCCTTCCTCGACCCCATCGTCGAGCTCATCACGTGGATCTGTCGGATCACCGCTTTCATGCTGAAAGGCATCGAAGGCCCCAGAGTCATTCCATATGACACAATCACCCCGCCCGGTTTGAGCAGCTTGATTCCCCGATCCACGATATCTCCTCCGGCGCCATCGATGATGGCATCGATCTTGTGTCGTTCAGGGAGAAGAAACTCAGCAAGTTTCTTCTCCCAGTCCGATTGATTATAACTGACTCCGGCCTTCGCCCCCATTTCCATAGCCCTGTGCAATTTCTCTTGACGGCTACTCGTCACATAAACGTTACACCCCGCCGCAAGAGCCAGACTCATCGCCATCAGCGCGACCCCGCCTCCAATCCCCGTCACCAGAATATTCTGCCCTGGCGCAGCATTCTTCGACTGCACCATTAGCGCCCTCCAAGCCGTTAGCCCGACGGACGGCAATGCTGCGGCCTCCACATCGCTCAAATGCTCCGGCGCGGGGAGAACGTCCCGTTCGTCAACGAGCATATACTCCTGCAACGTTCCCGTGCCAGCAGCACTGGCTCCGAGCGTGAGATACCCGCGCTCTGACTCCGGGGCGTGAAGGTCGCTGTCCCATCCGAGTCCGGGGTTGATAATGACACGTCGATCCAGCCAGCGAGGGGAGACGGCCGCACCTGATCTGACGACAATGCCGCATCCGTCGCAGCAGATGGGCACGCCGAACGTGACCCCGGGATAGAGGCTCTGACGTAGGAACACCTCGCGATGATTGAAGGCCGCTGCTAGGATTCGGATGAGGAGTTGGTTCCCTAGCGGAGAAGCCATTGGGAGAAGGACTTTTTCGAGCCTGGTTAGTCAGGGTTAATCTATCGGCCGCTCCAGATTGTGATTATTGCTGGACCAATTACAGGTGGGGTGTACCTACGGGTAGGAGACCTCCCCTTTCTTCCCACTGACATGGCAGAGCACAATTGCTTTGGACTTGAGGACAGGGACGTTTGAGAATACTCCATTTGGAGCAGCGCGCGAAACGTGGACTAGACATGACGCTACAGATCGGGGTGTCTGGGTTACGAACCTACAGCGTCGGTGAAGTACTACAACGAATCCCGAATTTCAACCGAGCGAGGCTATCATCCCTTTTCCGGCTGCCACTTACAATCTACTCCTTGCCGTTTCTCCTGTCCCCAACAACGTCGCTCTCCCACCGCTAATACACACTTTCCCTGTCTCCACCACTTTCATCTGGAACAGCACTACATCCCCGTTTCCATCTTGCTTCCACATCTCCGTCCGCAGCGTCTGTCCCGGATCCACCGTCCCCGCAAACCGCGCCTTTATGTTCTTGAACATCCCATACTGCTGATAGACATGCCTCCCCGCAATTCCGAAGAAACACAGGCCATGCAAGATGGGGCGGGAAAAGCCACCCTGGCGACTGATGACAGGGTCGATGTGCATGGCGTTGCGGTCGCCATTGAGCCGGTACAGCGCGGCTTGTTCGTTTGTGGTTTGTTCTGTGCGCACGCGTCCGGGCTGCGAGACGGGGTCCTCGAAGCTGGAGACGAAGAGGCCGACACGGGTACGGATTTTGACTGTCCACCAAATCTGCCTGCACCACGGACGTACGCTGATGCCTCGTTGTAAAAGATGTCTTCCCCCGTGATCGCGTCTCGTGCGGTATACCCCACGACGATGACCGCTGCTTTCTTCTTATCGATTACTTCAACGAGCCGCGGGTACGTGACTAACTTCCCCCTCGTCGGGATCGGATATTTTCGAATCTCAAGGTAATGCTCGCCGTGGAGGAGTTTGGTTGGGTCGTATTTGGGGAGAAGTTCTTCGTCGCTGAATGGGAGGGTCGTGTTGAAGTAGGGGATGGCCCCGAACGTAGGGAGCGCTCGGAAGGAAGAGTTGTTCTCGTAGACGAGGGGCAAATCCGTCCAGCGAGCGCCGAGGGTGAGGTCTACAATAGCATTAGAGGTTGGGGGAATGGTTTTGGATCAGGGTGGGTTTTCTCACTGTATAGGAGGATTTCTCTCTCAGTATATTCGAATGTTGTTCCCTGGATGCGACGTGATTTTGCGTCTTCGATTCTTGCCAGCACGGAAGACGGAGGTAGGAGTCTGGCCACTTCTTTCAGGCCATGCTTGGACTCTTCTGGGTATGAGATAATTCCCCGATGGCTGGCTTCAAGTCGAGTTCTGGCATGCCAACCAGCTGCAAGTTCGTATAGGGCTCCAGTGGAAGGATAAGGAACGACGTCAGAGCATAGTAATGCCACGAAAGGGGCACAATACTCTGGGAGGAAATCTGCGCTGCTTCCTTGCACCGCGACAGCCAGCGCCGGCGTACTTCCAACGGGTGCTATGGTGTTGACCAGGATGTTGTGTTGCGCACCCTCACGAGCGAGAGCTTCTGAGAAGCCAATGAGCGCACATTTCTAGGGCAACGGTTAGCCTCGTTCGCATATCGCCCAAAGCCGATGTCAGGAAGACCGACGGCGGTAGAGTAGTTCGCCTGACCAAGGTTTCAATAGATCCCACTCGTGCTCGAAACATTCACGATCCGACCGTAGCCTTGCTTGACGAGGTGTGGCCATGCCGCCCTGGTCACTCTGAACGTGCCCTTGAGGTGGACAGCCGTGATGGAATCCCAGAGATCATCAGTCATGTTTCCGATCGATTTGTCGCGTACAAAGTCGGCGTTATTGACCACAATGTCCACCCGGCCATAGGCGTTGATGGTTTCTGCGACGATATTTTCGCCTTCCTCAACTGAGCAGGTTACCGTGTGGGCGTCTCCATTGCTCTGTCGGATTTCGTTTGCCACACTGGTTGGTGCTTTGAGGTCGTTCAATACGACATGAGCCCCGAGGCTGGCAAAATACTTCGCGTACGCTCGACCAAGTCTAGGAGTGCAAATTCGTCAGATTGGGATCAGAAAAAGGATTTGCAGGAGTGATGAACGTACCCTGAACCTGCTCCTATCACTAACGCAACTTTGCCATCTAATCGAACGTCATCTTCCGACGAGCTGGGTGGCAGTTTCTTCGCTTGAGCCAGCAGAGTCTGGAGATCGGCCGTCCTTGACGGATAGTCAGGCTCCGAGAAGTCATTGATTTGCTCCCATTTCTTCAAGATCGCACCGGGAGTCATGGATGAATCTGGGCGAACTAAGGCACCAGACGACCGTCGCCAGCGAAGTTTGCTGCATCGGCCGTTTTCCACCTCGTACAGATGACCAGATTCTTTCGTGTTAGATGGGCGAATCAACGTCGCGACAATTTTTGCCGTTCTTTCCGATTCAGATTCCCGGGTACCTTGGATCAAACAAACTGACGCAGATGGGGCCAGGACGGATGCAAGAATGTTGTATTTTGCGCCCTCTTTAGCCAGCGTCTGGATGAAACCGAGTTGACCATACGTTGCCGCTGTCAAATGTCAGGAACTTCCTCTTATAGCCAGGCAAAAGCACGACTGACCCGATTGGAGCGGTGAACATTTCGGTTGTCCTTGTCTCACAATCGAAGCTGTACATAGAATTCTCCCATAGTGCTGCTTTTTGAAATAGGCCCAGACAGCACGTACGTTCTGAGGACCATGAACCTTCAGTATACCGCCGTGATGTACATTCCCCAATTATCAGAGCATACTTTGTACGAGCCTTTGAAAGTTGAGTTGAGCAGAGAATCCCACACATCTTGATCCGTAGCCGCCCAGTCTGCATTCAAACCATCACTGGCATTGTTAATCAATGCATCGATTCGTCCGAACGCCGATATGGCGGCCGCGACTATGGTATCCCCATCGTTCAGCGGGGAGAAGTTGGCTATCGCATTTCCTCCTGCAGCTCGGATTGTCGTGACCAGGTGATTGGCAAAACTCTGAAATTTGTTAACCTCTCATCGTCTCTTTCATGCTTTCTAGAATAGAGACTTACTTGATTGTTGTCGCCATGCACAACAATATTGGCACCCCTGTTGGCCAAACAGGTGGCGTAATCCTGGCCGAACCCGTGGCTAGTGCCTGTGATAACAATCGTCTGACCGTCAAACTGAACTGACATGATTGATATGATTTGGGGTGAATCCAATGATGGACATCTTCTGATAATCCCTGGGCAACTTCAGAGAGTTTGATGTTTTTCAACATTTTTCCCTTCCCGTTCAAGATCTACGGAAAATCCTCCAGAGACGGGGGGGTACTGTGTGTGCCGGGGAAGCTTCGATAGCATGGCATGCCGTCTAGCGGACCGTCTAGCGGACCTCCTAGCTAAGTGTGGAAATTGCCGAGCCTCGTTCCACGGCAAACTTGATGAGCCTATTGGACAGGTTCCCAAGGCTCCCTTCGAGGATATTCGTTTCGGCACCCTAGGCAGAGCTCGCCGAGCAAAGTGACCGTCGGCCGAAGCGATGAAAAGAACGCGAAATTGGCTCTTCAATCGATCTCATCGGAAGCTTCTTGTCATCCATCACTAAATTGGCGGGGGTCTGTAGTCCATCCGGGAGCGACATGAGAGATTGTCACTATGCTGGTCAGGCTACCGATGAGAATCTTAGGGGGATTCTAGGCAAACATGACGCTACACTTTTTTCACAAAGGACGAACAGAGGTGCTGTATCGCCCATGATCATTTAGCCACTCCTTTGGAAAGCATATCTTCTATCTGCGTGCCAGCATGCCGGACCACGAGTGCTCGTGATTTCTTTTTGTGTATCACAATTTAGCCATTTGATCAAAGTTGAAGTGGCTTGCCACATCTGCTGACTCTTTGGCGGCCCTTTCCCGTAGTTGTCGGCGCAGAATCTTGCCGGACTGATGTTGGTCAGTACGGTGTAGCAGGTGACGAATATAAAGGGAACTGATTTCGAGAGAAGGGAACTGACCGGGTTCTTCGGGATGCCTGTGGTAAAAACAACAGCACAGAGGCGCTTTATCTTTGCCGTTCTCTCAGACATGAAGCTGAAAATGTCTTCCGCCATGATATTGCTTCCTGCTTTTCGTACGACATATGCGAGCGGTCTTTCGTCTTCTCCTCTGCACCAGCTCTGAGTCAGGTCATTCAAAAGTCGAGGGACTTCAAACTCACACTTTTACTCCGACTACAGCGGCATCCTGTATATCTGGATGACCCAAAAGGAGAGCTTCCAGCTCCGCTGGAGCCACCTGGTTTCCCTTTACCTTGATCAATTCCTGCTCGACGGGTCAGAAGAATTCCCATGCTCAGCCCAAGAGGCGTGGTTACCTTTTTCCTGTCAACGATGGAATACTTCCCATTTTCATCTCGGAATGCAATATCTCCCGTCTTCAACCAACCGTCTGCCGTCATGGTATCCCTCGTTGCTTCAGGGTTCCTCCAATAGCCCTTCATCACATTAGGGCAAGGCGCCCATAGCTCTCCTCTCTGTCCCGCTGGGACCTCATTGATTCCATCCTCGTCCATGAGTTTCACTTGACAATTTGGAACGGGCTCACCCACGGCCTGAGTGGTTGACGTCTCCCGCTCGTCCCAACTAAGAATTGTTGTCGGTAGCCTGTCACACAACGTTAGCTTATGAGCACTCCATGGTGGGGTGGATTGCGAACTCTGTCATGCCCCAACCTTGCTTTACATTCATCCTTCCCTCTGGCCACAATTGGAGGTACCAACGTTAGCTCCGTGATGCGAAACCGTTGGATATTATTCAGCATCGCGGGCAGGCTATACTGTTTCATAATGTAAACGGGGAGCCGTCGGTAAGGTGCCACTGTGGCGAAAAAGAGAAGTCCTAGTCCGTGATACATTGGTAAGACGCATAGGAGCCGTTATCTGTTTGCGTTGTTCTCGTTCCGCGCAAAACGCGGAGTTAGATTGAAGAGATAGTCAAGTTGACAACAATTGGCGACAAGACCGTAGTGGGTGATTTCGACGCCTTTCGGCACTCCAGTAGTCCCCGAGGGATACAATATTGCCACTGTTTGTCGAACACAGTCGGCAGTGTTGCCCTCAATGCCTTTCCGCTCCTGCGGTCGGCAATCAAATCTTTCCAATGGGATACTCCGCCTACACTCCGGCCGTGACCTTGTAATGGTGCATCATCGAAAATGAACATGCTCCCCCGGTTGTAATCGATGAGCTTCGCCGCTTGCAAAGCGGTCTCCAGACTTGCTTCTGCGAGCAGTAGAAAGCGCGCACCGGAGTCCTGGAGCTGATTTGCCAGTTCACGGGCCACGAAGCCGGGATTGGCAGTCGTAATAATTCCTCCAGCCATGATGCCAGACTAACTCGGCACATTGAGCAAGACCCGTCGCACCCAGCGGATGACCTTTTGAGATGAGTCCTCCCGAGGGGTTCACCACCGTACGGCCACCGTACGTATTGTGGCCCTGACGGATATATTCGTGGGCCTTCCCCGGCTCGCTGATCCCGAGTGCATCGATGAATACCATCTCAGCGGCAGAGAAGCAATCATGAAGCTCGCACACTTTGATGTCCTGCATGGAAGGAATGCCTGCTTCAGCCAACGCTGCTTTGGTTATCGTTCGAGTGATCCCGGCTCCGACGAGGTTGGCAGCAGTTCCATTGAAAGTGGTGATCGGATCCGTGCCCATGGACTGCCCTGCAATGAGAATAGCCTGCGACTTCAACTCAGGCCTCGCATCCAAGAAAGCTTGGGATACCACCACCGCAGCAGCTCCTCCATCGCTCGTGGGACAGCACTGCAGCTTCGTCAGAGGGCTTTCGATAACCGGTGATTTCAGGATCTCTTCGAGGGTATAAACATCTCGAAACTGAGAATATGGATTGCGCTGAGAATGTTCATGGTTAATGCGCGCAATTTCTGCGAAATCTCGTGGCTTGGCGCCGTGTCTAATGTTTTCAGTCGGTCCTTTTGTTGTCCTTTTGTTCGGCTAGGGGGTCATGCTTGTCCATATATTCTTGCGCGGCATTTGAAAACAGTTGAGCAGGCACAGGAGCTTTGGTCAGAGGCCTGATTTGCTCCGACATAGCCACGCTCCTCCCGATCGGATCTGCTCTGTCTTTCCAAAACCTTTCGAGACTCCCCGGGTTCATTTTCTCAAATCCCACAACAAACACACAGTCGGCGGCTCCATAGCCGACGGCATTTCGAGCCATGACCAGGCCGGTCGATGCCGTTGCACAGTTATTATTCGTGTTGTAGATGGGTATTCCCGTCATTCCAAATTGGTAGAAAACTCTCTGTCCGCAGGTACTGTCCCCGTAGCAGTAACATGCGATTCCCTGGTTGACGTCGTCATAGGTGATATGAGCGTCGAGCATGGCTTTGATACCCGCCTCGTATCCAAGTTCTGTGTAGTCGACTTTGCCCCGTGGTTTTACGAACTTGGTCAGGCCGACTCTCAGCACGTAGGCAGGAGCGATTTGTCTCGCCGGCATGGTGGCGGAGATTTTAGAAAGTGTCAACTGCCCTCGCTTTCACGCAACTAATTTCTACCGTCTCATTCTTTTTGAGCAGTTATCACGTCTACTACGGCTCCGCGGAGAGGGCAAAAATACCGCGTCATGAGAACGGTAGGCTCAGTTTATTCCGTTTGCTTCAAGATCGCCAATCTAGACTCTGAAATAAAAGGCAGACTTTCCCGCAGCCAATCAGGATACACAGCGTCTTCCGTTATCCGCTAGCCGAACCGTGAACCATCAGCCATTAGCCGACAGCCTTGCCAAGAAAGGAGTCTGCAAGGCTGCAAGGCTGACCCCCTTCTTCTGTCTCTACCAAGAACTCACCCCTGTTCCGTTCCTTAACTAGGGCATTTTTCTAACACTATCGTGGCCGCAAAACGAGGGTCACCCGACGTGGAACTGATATGGTAGCCGTATAATCGAATTTCACCACGTGTCGCTTCCGAATCGTCCACGTCCAGCTGAACAGAGGCCCACCGTTGAGGAATTCTTTGGTGCGCTTTCCAAAATGTTGCTCTAATTGTGATATTGGTCATAATTTATGTCGCTTCTCTCCCGATCTAATCTTCCCCATCTCTTTCTCTACCGCACCCGATGTCAAGCGCTCCCACCCGGCAAACACTTCTGCAACATTCTGTAAAGCTAGTACATCTCTCTGCGGTTTCTGTCGCAAAGCTTTGATTTGAAGGAGGCATTCGTGATTCAAATGATCCCCAAATCTTTCGCCAAGCTCGTTCATAACCAAGTGTAGGAACTTCGGATCGTCTCCCTCTTCGATGTTAATGATTTTGGTAGCGAACCCACATCCTACCAATTCCGCAGCAGAAATCTTCCGGCCCATGAGCATGGCTTCGTTGGCGAGGGGGATACCCAGTCTCTGTACGAGAGTTTGCGAAGTGCCCACTTCTGCGACAAGCCCGAGTGACGCGAACGGCGTGAGGATGAACGTGTGAGGAGCAGCGTAAATGAAATCGGCGAATGCAGCAACGGCAGCTGATCCTCCAATTGCTGGGCCATTGAGAGCCGCCACAAGGATCTTGGAATGCGTCGAAAAGGCGTGCGTAAGATAGAAGTTGGTCGCGACAAAATTTTGCAGCCAACGTCGGCGAGTATCAGGATCAGTTTGTGGTTGTGGGTTCGAGATGTCTGCACCCCTTCAAGATTAATGGTGTCAGCAAACATGTTGCATTCACGGTCACCACGGGTAAAGCACTCACGCGGAAAAGTAACGTCCCTTGCCTGTCAACACCGTCACCAGAATGCTATCGAGACAATCAATTTCCTGCATAATGCTCGCAAGTCGATACCATTGTCGCGAGGTCAAGGCATTGAGTTTTCGGGGACTATTCAGCGTGATGATCGCAAAGCTGCCTCGAGTACTGTAGGAAACTGCCAAGTCTGAACCGTCCATCTTGGTTTGGTTACCATCTCTTGGACTCTGGGGATCTAATAACGCTATACTGGTCAGGAATGGAGGTGGCTATCATTAGGAGACATCCCAATTGATCCCACGATGCCGAGGGCCGCGGGGCAGGGTATCGAGACAGACGCCGCTTGCCCTGCTTGCCACCCCAGATTGTACGCGCCTCTTAAATGCCTTTCGTTTGGTCAAAGTCCAGGCTCTCTTGCTCAAATCGCTCCCCGTTTTTGCTCCAGATTCATCTCGCTGTTGTTGAATCTGAAGCGCCTGCCAATCCGCTAGTCTCTTCACTATGGGACCCACTCGCTCAGAGTCCCTCAGCTCCAATTGGAGGGATGGCATATTTGGTGGGTTCTTTCGGCACGCTTCTCTGTCTGTTCTTTGGCCTTTCTAACGTTGACTGTCAATGAAAGACGGCAAAATAGTTTTCTGTACTGGAGGTGCTGGAGACATTTGCAGTGCACGGGTGAGGGCATTGGGGTATCTCGGCGCAGACGCATGCATTGTTGGCCGCAACGTCGCGAAGACCGAACGGACGGCAAGAATCCTGGCGGAAGCAAGACAAGGGGCACGAGTCATTGGCTTGGGAGCAGTTGATGTTCGAAACTACGAAAGTCTTCAGAATGCAGTGGAGAGATGCGTAAAGGAGTTGGGAGGAATCGACTTTGTCATGTGAGCCTCTTTCAGCCCCGTGGTATCAACTTTCAAGTGGCTCGCTGATTCTTTGATAGAGCTGGAGCTGCTGGCAACTTTCTGGCGCCCATTACCCAACTGTCTCCAAACGCTTTCAGATCAGTCATCGACATTGATCTCATTGGTTCTTTCCATACTCTCAAAGCAACACTCCCGTATCTAGAGAAGTCAGCCGCGAAGCATCGCTCGGACGGCGTAGCAAGCAAGCCAAGTCTCTCATCCCCAGACGTCGATAGCCACTAACGCTCCGAGGTAGCTCCATCATCGGGAACCGGTGGAAGAATCATTTTCGTCAGCTCGACTCTTCAGTATCGGGGGACAGCGCTACAGATACACGGTTGTGCAGCGAAGGCAGGAGTTGACGCTCTGTCTTCATGTCTCGCTATCGAATTTGAACCTCGTGGTTTAACATCAAACATCATTGCTCCTGGACCGATTGCGGAAACAGAAGGATTGAAGAGGATGGCCCGAGTAGAGGGTTATCACGGTGTGGCGGCAGGCGTCCCTGTTGGGAGATGTGGAACTGTGAAGGAGATCGCGGACGCGACAATATATCTATTTTCGGACACAGGAAGTTATGTCAATGGAGCAACCCTCGTCGGTAAGTTGTCTTTCCTCCTCAACAGCCCGGTCAGTGTCTACGAATGCTAATCTGCATTACGAAGTTGATGGAGGTGCGTGGAGAACTCAAGGTGCAAGTACCAGTCCGGTCTTCCCGTATCCAGAGTTCTTCTTGTCCAGAAGCATCGATGAGAAAGCCCAGTATGCCAAGTTGTAGAAGGCAAGAACGATCGGTATCTAAGTCGGTCCGTGTTAGTATGTGGTTTGGAGGGCCATTTTCATCTCATCGACTCTACTGGCCAGGTTCTTCTGATTGGAAGGTGTGGCTTGATTCGGTCGTCGATAGACATGATGGTAGATCCGCTAGGAGATAGACGTCCAATGACGACTCTTTTGCCGGGCGATATTGCTGGTGCCGCCGGCTGCATCTGTATCTATTAGTGACCGTTCGTTCCGTCAGCCTTGGTTCGTCTAGTCGACCAAACGACATGCCAGATCTGTCATCCTTCTACCTCCGTACTATGAGTTGTATCATGGTGTCAAACTCCTGGTACCACTTGAATTGAACGAGTGGGCTCTGTCTGTTTGCAACTGGTCTTGCCAGATTGCCAGTTAATATACACCTTTAGTTGGCCCCTTCCTACTCCTATTCCCAATCCCCTATTCCTTACCCATTTCCCATAACGGGGTACTGGCTACTGGCCTTCTGGGATTCGGCTCAACTTACAGTGAAGAGGAGGCCAAAGACAGTCTGGATCGAGTACTCCCAACCTGACAAGCACGAAATCTGACAACCCCCGTGGTCGGTTGGCGGGATCATTGTTTCCCCCAACCGCGGATCAAGGTTGAATTTGCTTGGCCGCTCTCAGTGGTTGCACGTCGACGAAAACGGCCCAAAAGCTGGAGATCCGAGTCTGGGGCCCCAGGCCAAGTACCGATAAACTTGATCCACCCCGGTATAAATCCTTCAGACCTTCATCAATAGCGATCCAATATCCCTTCAAGCTATTGAACAGTTGATACAACGCGAAAACCTTGGCTGCTGAAATGGCTTCCAAAGAAGAAGCATCCGCCCACATTGAGAAGGCTTTGGTTCAGTCTGTTCCCACCTCAATGTTCAACGATGACGAACAAACACCAAATACCACTCTACAAGATTGGACTCCAGAGGAAGAGAAGGCGCTGGTGTAAGTGGTCTCAAATTTTCCGATTCTCATGTCATGACAGCCGAAAGATCGACCTTCGCGTCTTTCCCATGCTATGCATCGTCTTTAGCTTTTCCCTTCCTGGACAGATCCAACATTTCTGCGGCTTATATTGCCGGCATGGATGTGGACATAGGATTGGCTATCGGGTTTGTGTCCCACGTTCTCATACCGCTGAATCGATGTTGACTTTGGCACCGTTTCTGAGCAAGATATTCTATCTCTTTACTTGTTTTCTTCATTGGTATATTTGGTACCCCCATCAAGCGGTGAACAAATGCTGACATACTCGCAGGATATGCGCTCTTTGAGCTGCCCTCTAACCTTGTCATCCGCCGTGTGGGTGCGAGAATATGGCTCCCATTTCTGGTCGTTATTTGGGGAGCCGCTGTCCTTGGTATGGGATTTGTCCACCACTGGTATGCCCTCGCCATTTTGAGGGCTATCCTCGGAGTCTTTGAAGCCGGCTGTGAGTACCGTTTTCGTTTCACTCCTGGATGTAGCTGACATGATTGTAGTCTTTCCGGGTGCGGTGTATATCATTGCCTCATGGTATCGACAGTTTGAAACAGCAAAGAGGATCTCCTTCTACATGTCGGCTCTCCTTACCTCGGGATTCGGCCCCATTGTAGGCTTCCCCGAGTCCACGAAAGGCTTCTACTGATGCTGGAAGGCCGCCTACGCACTATCATTGATTCGCATGGGTGATGGAACTTACAGACAAGGCTGGCGATGGAGTATGTGTCTAGGACTGATTGTTGTCATTGGACTGCACAAATGACGTCTCGAAGCGTACTAATTGGCCACCAATAGTATTCATAATCGAAGGTGCTGTTACCATGGCGGCTGGTCTTGTCGCCCCTTTCTTCTTGGTTGAATGTAAGTCTTCTTGGGTCGTCGGACGGTCCGCGAACATTAGCCCCCGAGACAAGGTAAACTGATCAAATGCTTCAGTTCCAGAAAGGGTCACATTCCTGTCGGAGCGACAAAAGCACATCGCCATGGCTCGCTTACAATTGAATCAAGCAACTCAAAAACTGAAACATCCGTCTCTGAAAGAGTCTCTCCAAATGCTCATGGATTGGAAAATACTGGTTACCCTAGCTCCTTCCAATATTTCGTCGCCGCAGACAGCGTCTATGCGCTGGCGTACTTCCAACCTATCATCCTCCGCTCAGGAATGGGATTTAGCTACGCTTTGTCTCAGATTCTCTCCAGCCCACCCTATGTTTTCGCTATCATCATGAGCCTGACCACGGTGTGGGTGTCCGACAAAATTCAGATGAGATGGCCCATTATCTGTGGTCAGTGTATCGTCGCCATCGTTGGGCTTTTGATTGTCCTCTATGCCACGCCTCCAGGGGTTCGTTACTTTGGACTTTTCCTCGCCGTTTTTGGGTCCCAGGCGAATGGGCCGGCATTTCTGGCGTACGGACAGAACCAGACTGCCATGCTGGATAAAAGAGGCGTGGTTGCTGCGGCGATGATTAGCGTCGGCGCGGCAGGAGGAGTCTGCGGTAGTACAATTTTCCGCTCTCAGGATGCACCGGTATGTATTTCTGTTGACCGCTTTGATGATCTTAATGGAATACAGCCGCCCTTTTGATGGTCCTCGGCTGACTTCTCGTCTCAGAGATACCTCCCTGGTATGTGGACCACGATTGCTTTACAAATGGCAACATGCGTGTTGTCATTCTGCACATCGATGTACCTGAAAAGGCAAAATAGGTTGGCAGATGAAGGGAAAAGACCTGCTTTGGAAGGTGTTGAGGGTTTCAGATATGCGCCGTAAAGTGGACCGGTCGGGAAGCTGGGCACCAAAAATTCAAATGTAAATGGAGAAAGGACTAGCAATGATAGTAAGTGAAGGTAGAGAGAAATCCGTCCAAGCAGGTTATATCTGAAGACGAATGATATCTCTGGAGCTGAACTGATGAGAGCACCTTCGCTCAAGTGGACGTGTTTTGGGATCATCCTCACCATACACAGCTTCCGAGTCAGCATTCCGAGTCCAGCTGTGCCATTAATAGAGGGTCTCTCTCTTTCCATGGTCATCGCAATTTGTAGCTCGACACCTATGAAATATCAACCCCTTTTATTGTGATCCATAGACACCCTCCACGGCCACCCTCGCTCCAAATTCCATTCGGCCACCTGATCGTTATCATCATCGTTGTCAGCGGCGTCGTTCCCGTTCGCCATGTCTCCATCAATATCTACGTGTTCGTCGTCTCGTTCGTCATTAGGGTACGTCGGCATAAGGGTTCCGGTGACACAAATTGGGGTCTTGTCAAGATACTGGCGACCCAGTCATAGAATGTCCGGTTTCGATTGCGTTTGGTGATGTCTTCCGCAACCACCAGCAGCGGTTCGACGATGCATTCGTTGAGCTGGTCGCACACCGTCACAATGTTGGGATTCCGCTGCAACTGTCGCCAAAATGCAAAAGTGAACTCCAAGTTTCAGTAGTCTGAACCAGGAAATAACCCCAAGCAGAAGAACGGCAGGACGAGCGGCTGCCTGATCCGAGCACCAATACACCATACTTACCGCGTGGGACCATCCGAGTATCTCAGAGTGTACGAAGCCGTTTACCAATCTTCATTCCCAAATACCACTGCTGGCGCTTCCACCACACGAGAACAAAAGTCAAACCCTCTACTCACTTAGATGTGCCAACCGCTAATTGAAAGCCATAGAAATTAGTGATCTGACCTATCGGTATATTTGATCCCGTGGATTGTTATACTAGCCATGAGGATATGGGTTGTGCCTCTTGGTATCCCCACAGGTAACGTGATAGCCATACCATTTCAGCGAGAGTACACGTGATGTGACGGTTTTGGTGCCTCCCCTCCCGCAATGCGCGGGCAGCGGGCCCAGAACCACAATTTTCTTTCAAGGCATTCCAGCCTGCGCTCGTTCTTCCACTACGCCCCAACCCTTTCCTCCAGATCACCTATTGTCTGCTGCATTCTGTTCATTCGGGAGCCATTCGAGTGACCTTCTCACAAAATGATTATCTACAAAGTATGAACCAGAACTCCGCATGGCCCCCGCCTTGAATGGACAAAATTTAACATAATTTTATTTTTAAACAACAGGACATCATCAGTGGCGACGAGATTGCCTCGGATACCTCCAAGATCATCGACGCAGGCAATGGTTTGTGGGAAATTGACGGCAAAATGATCAAGAAGGGCGCCGAAAACTTTGGTTTGTCTGCAAGTCCTGCAGGTTGGGAGCCAACACTAAACCTGCATATTTAGTTCTCGAGGGTGCCAATCCATCTGCTGAAGGCGAAGATGCTGAAGAGGGCGGTGGTGATGGCGGCGACAACCAGCCAGTACTTGACCTGGCCGATCAGTTCAGACTGCAAAAGATGGAGGGTGGTATGTCCAAGAAAGCATACCAAGGTGAACTCAAGAGTACGTCGGAGGCGGTGGATAACTTTGTCACAAACCCAGCTGACTCGGCCTTAGAATACATGAAGGCTCTTACGGAGAAGTTGAAGGAGAAAGGCACCAGCGAGGAGGATATCAAGAAGTTCCAGTCCGAAGCACCAGCGGCAGCCAAGAAGATCCTGGCCAACTGGGAAAACTACGATATCTACCAGGGTGAATCGATGGATGAGAATGGCATGTATGTGCTGGTCGACTTCCGCGAGGATGGTATGACTCCTTATGCCACCGTTTGGAAGTGGGGATTGGAAGAATACAAGGTGTAAGCAGCATCTTAACTTGGATTGGATGGGTGCGACACCGAGGCCACCATCGACATGACCTGAATGATCACCGCAGATGCACAGCGATAGCATGATATCGATCTCGACCAAGCAAAACAAGAAGGATAGAACCCAACCCACAACTTGTAATTTTGTCCCGGCCGTGGCCAGCTTCATAGTAGCGGATCGGCCTGAATGGCATGCTACTTGTCCAGTTGGTTAGATACAAAAGAAACAAATCATCCTTGTGCCTGCTGCTCTCTGTAATCTTCCAGAGGAGGAAGTAGAGCCTGTACTATCGCATGCGAGAATTTGATAGGATTGCACGACCCTGTAATAGTCCAATCCTGGAAGGGATTCAGGATGCCCATGAAAAGAGGGGCTCTCGTTCGAGAGCGAGAGTTGACCAGGTTGTCCCACATCGCGGCCGACATCACCAATTGGCGGACTCTTGATGGCTCGTATTACCGCCAACATGACAAGAAAGGCCCCGCGAGCATCGTTGAACAGAGCCTGGTTGCAACTGCAAGGGATGCTTGAGTTGGTGATCGGGAAGATTACATGTTATTGGCGTGCTTCGAGCGGAGGCGCAGGCGCGCAGGCATCACTGATTTTTTGCTTCTCCATCCAGCCAAAGGTCCCTCAGAGTTTTTTTAACGGCCGGCCGAAAATCGACATGATTCTCCCTCCTCACTCTGATAAATGTGTCCATGCTTTGATCGGCTTTGACATTTTGATCTCGTGCCCCATTTCCACATTGCCTCCAACCTCTTGCACATTGCCAACAGAATCACCGTCATCGACCTCTCGTGGCCTATGGGTCTCATGCCCATGCTACGATAGTATTGTTGCTTTGTATCCGGCATGGCTCCCTCTTTTCGCGATATATTGGTTTTCTCGACACTCATTGCCTCCACCGTCTCTATTCCCACGACCGAGTCCCCTTCCTACCCATCACTCTATCCAAAAGCCACCTATCCCCGTAAAGACAGGGCTGCAGGCCCTTTCCGCCGTCTTCGAGACGCCATCATTGAGACGATATGGTCGGTCCCCAGCAGATCTGTGCATAACGCTGCGTCGTATTCGAGTCCGACCCGAGCCCCCGAGAATTTTCGTGCACGATATGGAGGAGATGTTGTCCTCCGCTTTCAAGTCAGGACCGAAGAGGAAGCGAAGGCTTTGTCCGAGGCGGCGGACATCTTGTACTTGGATATCTGGGAAGCGACCAAGGAGTGGGTTGATATCAGGATAGCAAAAGACGTGGTCCCTTCATTCATTGGCCTTCTTCCTCCCTCTCTCCACGACTCATATACCCCATTAATGCACGATCTCGCCCGAGCGGTCTACGATACCTATCCGAATTCGGCATTGACCGAAGAGAGTCCGCTGATCTCGAGTCTCACATCACCGCATGAAGGGCGGACAAATACAGGTGTCCCTCAAGACCTCTTCTTTCAAGATTACCAACCTCTTTCGGTTTTGTATCCTTGGCTACGGCTGATGGCCTCTCTCTTCCCTACCCATGCGTCACTGACCACCATCGGGCAGTCTGCAGAAGGTCGGGATATTCCTGCGTTCCGCATAGGCACCCAGTCAGACTACGCTCAGGGTGACTCTCATGATTCCCGGCATACGCTGTTGATCGTCGGCGGCTCCCATGCACGGGAGTGGATCTCGGTATCTACAACGGCTTTCATTGCGTACAGTCTCGTGACTCGATATGGCCATCCCAAATTCCCCTCCGTGACGAAAATGTTGGATCATTTTGACTTGGTCTTCATCCCTGTACTTAATCCCGATGGCTATGAATATACCTGGACGACCGACAGACTGTGGCGCAAAAACCGACAAGCGACATCTCTTCCATTTTGCCCGGGGATCGACCTGGACCATTCATTTCGGTTCAGATGGGACGGTCACGGCAACATGGACAATGCCTGCAGTGATGACTATGCTGGACCCGGTCCGCTGGCGGCCATTGAATCCCAGGCCTTGACTGAATGGGCGCGCAATGAAACAAACAATAACAATGTGACATTTGTGTCATTCCTGGACTTCCACTCCTACTCGCAGGAAGTGCTCTATCCTTACAGTTATACTTGCGATATCGACCCACCGAATCTGGAAGACTTGGAAGAAGTGGCCCTTGGAATTGCCAAATCATTCCGACTCACCCATGGATATTATTATGGGGTGGAAAGTGCTTGTGAAGGAAGTATCACTTTTCGAGACAGAACCAAGAAGACCAGAGTCCAGACAGAGTCGCAGGGAGGCTCGGCCTTGGACTTTTTCTACCATGATCTTGATGTGAAACTTGCGTATCAGATCAAGCTCCGAGATACCGGAACTTATGGCTTCTTATTACCGAAGTCCAACATCTTGCCTACCGGCGAGGAAGCTTACGAAGCTGTTGTGGGATTGGGACGGTGGATGCTGGGAAATCATGGTATTGAAAATATTGATGATCCCCATTCCGTGTGGGGAGAGGAGATGGAGACCTCGGAGGGAGAAACGATATCAACGGCAAATCAGGATGAAGAAGATGAAGACCTTGATGAAGCGGAGTTCGAACTCCGGAGGCGGAGAAGGTCTTGACTGGTGACTTAATTTGATTAGTGGAGGCAAAATTGTGTGCACTTTAAGCAATGATTTTCGGGACCACGGCTATACACCAATGGAACGTTTAACGACATAGATGGCATGGGTGTGTAAAACGGGGTGGCATTCTCTTCATGTCATGCAGCGAATTTGTACGCGTATATGAAGCACGATTGCATACCTTTTGAAGCAATTAGCTACCTAGGTATCTAACCCTGATTCCCGAACCGTACTATGTATGGTATTGACAAAGTCCCTGTGACGGTGACAGGATGTTCAAGGACTCAGCCTCGTTTGTGGCTCAAGCACATTTCGCAAGGTAGTCCTCAGATTTACGAAGAACGGCGTACCCAAGCCTGCTTCCGCAATCCCACGACTCGCTCGCCACCATCGACGTAAAATGCTGAGATGGTCAATATCTAGGACAGAACGTTGGTCAACAGAACGAGATTACCGAGCGATTCTCCGGACTGCTGAACCCGGCACGATCGCGCTGGCGGTGAAAAACGATGGAGAATCAGCTCGTCGAACGACTTGCCACCGGCGATGACAAGAGGTCTTTTAAGTTCCTGCCTGGTTGGGAGGATATCAACCGAATGCTGATGGCTCCATCACACCGAAAGATTCACTTCGGTTCAATCATGCTATTTTATTATCCAGTGCATGCCGGTCAACGTCTGGAATGATCGCGGAGAAAGAGGCAGTCTAGCTGATCGCCCGCTCCTGTCTCAAACGACCGGAGGAAGCACGACTCGACAAACATGAGAAAGACCATGGTTCAGAAGAAGACTCCGACATCGCCGAAGAGAATGTCGTCGACGAGTTCTGGTGGGATAATCAACTGCTGCGTTTGAGGAGCATGAATCGGTCATCATCGAGTCTGCTGGCATCGGCTACGTTGGAAACAAATTCAGGTTGACAAAAGACATACTGCAATTCTGATACAGGAATGTCTGCCGCTCTCCCGTGACTCGAGAGATAATTTCCATGAAAGTGTTGTGCCAGCTCCGCCCCATTCATGCGCTGTCACCGAGGTAAAACCCCTTATCAGCCCAGCCCGGTCCATGCTATGCTATGCTCTGCTGTGTCATTCCCATGTCATGCTACGTCATGATTGATGCTATAATCCCATAATTCACTGTGCCTATACCCTCCAAGGTCGACAAGACTTCACCTTGAAACTCCACCATCTATGCACCGAGGCGCTTCAACTCAACAATAAAGCAAAATTGGAAGCGGAATCGGAGTCATCGTGATAATGGCTTTCAATAACTCACCAAACTAACATGTCCGTCGCCCAACGCCGCACAAGCCAACAGCATGCGGTGCGGATGATACGCGGTAGCGACGATGGGACTCTGATACCCACGACCCGCAAAACTTCCACCGACCACCTGCGCTAGACGGCTGGGCAAAGGCTCAAAGACGCCAAGCGCGTCGCCGGTGGTGTTGAAACTCTTGACTTCGTGTTTATCCGTGCCAATTGCGAAGACAGGCGCATGTTCATGTACAGATAAGCTGCGCAAAAGCGTGGTGGAGGTATGTGCAGGCGTGGACGGGGGATTTCCTTTTTCGACCGGACCGGTGGAGGCGTCGATATACTCGTACTTCGACGGCGACGACGAGGTTCCGTTCATGGTGAGAACGGATCTGTCATTGCGCAGATCCCAGAGTTTGACTTCGCCGTTTCGCGACGCGGAGACGAGTTCCCGCACGCCGCCGCGTTGCATGTGGATGTTGGTGATCCATTGACGATGTTCCCGCCAGATCTTGACCATGGCCGTTCGTGGGTTGAGACGTTGGTCGAAGACTCTGATTACACCGTCTCCGAAGCCGGCGATGAAGATCTGTCCGGCCACTTGATCGCTGGTCAAACTCGTGACGCAGCTGGAACTTCGAGCCGGAATATCGCCGACACAGAGTTCTGTCGCGGCATTCCAGACTTTGATGACCTTGACGTCGCCCGCCACCAACGCCTTGCCTTGTCCCTGTTGCCAGTCGAATACTAAACCGGCATTCTTGTTGCTGGGAATCAGCTCCGTCAAGGCCCTGAACGCCGTAATGACCTTGACTTCTGTTGAACTCTGATAGTTCCTGTAGACCTTCAGAACGCCATCAGAACTACCCACCATCAAAAGGGGTTGATCATCTTCATTGAGAAATTTGGCATCATTAATCCTGCTTCCTGCCGGGTTGCCGTTGCTGAAACGACTCAGTTGTTCGTTCTTTTGGAAATCCCAGATGCTGACGGTATCTCTGTCATCGGTGACGGCTAGATGATCATCAAATTGATGGAACGTCATTTTCATCGGCTGGTTCTGGTTGTTTAGGAATCCTTCCAGGCGAGTCCACTTCGAACTACCGGCCACGCCCTTTAGAGGTTGATTGTCGGCGATGATTTTCTCATTGCGATTACGTCGCCAAAGTCGGGAATTGTAGTCAGCGGAACCAGGCTCATCAGGGTCATTGGGTCGCATTTGCGGTTCGCGGAAGTATTCGGTGGACCACTCTAGGAGAGTGCTTTGAAGGGGTGTGCGCCGCTTTATATTCGGGTCCAAGGGAACGAACCCGGCCGACAGGGGTAGAGGCGCTGGTTGGTATGATCCCGAGGTGCTCGAGGCGTCAGGAGTCTCTGGGGGACGACTCCATTCCGGTGGGAGACGGGCCCTGGGAGTATTCACAGGATGGACATGCTCCCGATTTTTGGTGGGCGATGTCTGAGGAGTGGTGTCTCTCGAACTACTGGCATCTTCCGAGGGGGCACCAAACGCGAGACTCCGGAGGGAGCTGCCCGCTTTTTTCAGGCTCAGGGATAGATAACTTTGTTGTTTTGGTAGCTGTGGGGGGGGAGTGCCCTGCCGTTTGTCGACAGCTCTGAGCGAATCTCGAGATGGGATCTTCTTGAGCTGGGACTCTTCTCTTTTCGAGAATCTTAAGAGGTCGTCGATGACTGTCAATGCCATCTGACTCATGGGCGAATTGATCAAAGTTTCGTGCACATAATCCACGATGAGAGAGGCGTTTCTGGCAATTTCTGGGTGAGGGTCAACAGACAAAATCAAAATTTGGACCCAGATAGCACCGTATATGGTGTTTGCCGAAATCGGAACCGAGGCGCGAGTATCGCGAGTACCGAATTTATTCGACTCCGTCTCCTTGTATGGATGTCTCTCCCGTTCTTCGACAAGTTGTTCGTATGCCACCACGATGAACCTGTTTTCGTACCGTTTCACGAAGGTGGAAAGGAACACGACCAGCTCTTTTCGCACCAATGTGCTGCCATCGGAAGTCATGAAAAGGACCGACGACGCAATTCCTTCCTCAATTTGAGAAACCTGGTCGGTCAAATCCGGGATCCCCAGGAAGTTGGTCAAAGCATGGAGCAGTGCTGCTCGAACTTCCGGGACCGGGTCAAGAGACAGCTCACAAAGTCTAGCATGAGCCATGCATCGGATGCCCATCCACTTGGCGTCTGAATAGTCGCACCACAACATGCTCAAACACAAGCAAGACCATTGTCGTAGCAAAGGATTTTCGGGCTCTGCCATGTTGAGCAAACAGGCATTGAAAAGTTCGGGCAGCAGACAAACAGTCTGGCCTGGAGGATACTTTTTGCAGAAGGTGGCCACAATGAAGGCGCACATGGCTCGATGTTCGCTGGCATTGCCGACAGGAATGTCTGAACGAGGATTCATGATGGAGATAAAGTAATGGATGCCGTTGTCCTTCAGCAAATCGCTCTGCACCGTATAATCAACCGCCATGATGCGAGCCCAAATGAAGACCATGACAGGTTTGAGTTCCAGTGACGCCGCTTGGAGGAGCTTAACGACATAAGGAAAGATCCCAATGCTCAGTGCCAGATGGACGGCCCAAGGACCAAGGTCGAGGAACTTGCTCAACAAAATCAAAGCCCGTAGACGGTGGACTTGACTCAGGAGGACTTGCAGAACAATCGGTAGCTGATCTGGGGCATGATCTTTGGTCGGTCCCGAGCTCAGATACACTTCAAATGCGGTAAGTTGTTCTGAAAAGAACGATGAGTGTTGATATTCATACACACGCTTCCCTTCCTCGGCCTCTCGAAGCATGGGTAGTTGATGCAGGACCATTTCAATGGCGAGATCCCAACTCTGCCAGAGTGGATGTCGATGTGTTTCAGGAAGAGGTGGTGATGATATAGGATGGCAATGATTTGCTCTCATGATTCGTTCACTAAGGAGGAAGTTGCGGAAGAGTGCCGCGACCATTAGATCCTGGCGAAAGAGTTTCTTAAAAAGCGCCCTCGGTAAAATATTCCACGCGATAGTATCAGTGATGGCTGTAAAGATCCAGTTGAGTTCTCCCAACGGACTCCGTCTATCCTGTAAACGGCCCGGGACTGGAATCTTTCCATCTTCGAGGGCCGGACCATTGGGCAGTGGGTTCTGGAGAACAAAGTATCGCAACGCGATGTCAATTGGTGTAGTCAGACAACATGTGAACAAATCGGCCGGTAGGTCGGGATTGGTCGGCAGCATCTCGGTTCTGCCACACGCGGCCAGTTGGATGCAATCCCCGTAGTTCTGAATGGGAGCATTCGGATCTCGTTTTCTGAGTTCCTCATTCTCCTTGTCGTGCTTGGCGAGGAACGTATCGAAGTTGTGGACGATGTTGCCAGCGTGGGAGACATCATAGACAAAAAGACTGGGACCTCCAAGCCATGACTGTAGATCATATATACCGACTGGTATGTATTGAGTATAATTCTTGTTGAAGACCCAGATCTCGCCCGAGGCAGTCGGGAGAGGAACGCCATGGCCGTTGTAATGGAACAATACCCGTTCATCTTTCGCATTGCGCCGCAGGGATATGCAGAACCGTTTGGTCTCGTCGATCGAAGGATCTAAGTACTGTTTGTATCTCGTTCTCAGACTCAATGATTCGTATTGTTCTTGAAGGCGTTTGCCGATCTGCTCCATGATCTTCGTGGTCCCGCCGCTGCTTCCCGTTGGGTCAACCCATGCCTCGAGCTTCGCAGTCGGATTTGTCTTGATCACATCGGGAGGATCTACTCCAATATTGAGGCATATCGCCAGCGCGGCTGAAACAGTCTTCATCCTATCTTTCATGCGCCAGTCCACGCTGGGAAACCTCTTGGATTCCTCCGACTGCGAACCATTGTTCTCATGTCGTTTTTCGGTGTAGTACATGTAAAATGTCGAATGCAACAATGACAGGTATTCATTCGATGTGTATTCATCGTCCCAACCATGTCGAATATGGGCCAGCTTGTCTTCGGACGGTGGATTGAGGGAACCTTCTTTGCGTCGTGGGCCTAGGTCACTCTTGGTGCGCTGCAACGGTAGTGGTCGAGCCTGCAAATAGTCTTCAGTCTCTTGAGGTATTATTCTCGGTGTGGTCGGTCCTGTCCCGTTTAATTGCCACGGTCTTTCGAAAGCAGAACTTGCCCCCAGACGGGATCCATTGTCGGTTCTGTCTCGAGCTCCGGCTTGGTCACCTCCTTGCGTTGCTGGCCTGCGGCGGTTCACATCCAACCCCAGGCCGATATTTGTTTGCCCAATATACGCAGCCATCGTCTCCATATCCGAGGTTCCCTGAGACGCCAAAGCTAAATGAGGATGGCGCATACCCAACAGGACATGAGCGTGGAGGTGATGTTCGAGGACGAAGGTGTGTCGTCGAGTTCAGACATTACCTGCTTGCTGCGGCGGGGGGCAGGATGGGATCAAACACAAAGAGGAATATAAGACTTGCCGGTCACAATGGACCTAGAAATCTAAAAGTGCCAGAGAAATGTATTTTCATATGCTGGCCATGGCGGAGGGGACAAAAGAAATATGAACTGGACCGATGTGTTGGCAGTGACCGACAAGCAGAAAACGTCAGTCATCTGCCACCGCCTTTTGCCCGCGCTGCAATGCGGGGAGACGAGGCTGACATCAAAACTTACTCCTTGCTCGGTTTCCCCATCACAAAGCAAGTCAATTAGTATGGAATTTTCACAGCCTACATTGAATTCCCCATTCATTTGGAATTATCTCCCACCCTATTCTACTCATTTACGCTCAATGGACATCGCTCCTAGCTCAACCCGTTTTCGTCACTGCCAACCATATTATCGCCCCCCAACCCAAGAAAACTCCCAAAGATCACAGATACCAGTCACAAAATTGAATTTGTTCAACGAACATCGGGGTCGGTCATGAATGTCATTGTTTCCATCTGTAGGCTTCAAGCCACCTTGGTCTCCCTGACACTGTTCTCCTCTTCTTCAAGTCGCCTTCTCCAATTTGCGAGGTTGTCACTAAGCTCGGTACCGTGAGTCTCGGTCGTAGGAGTTCTCTCGCTGTCGAACTGCGTGCTGAGCCGGTAGTTATTTCTGCTCGTACTCTCCCATTGCGATCTCAATGTCTCCAGTTCCGAAGCCAAATTGTCCAATGCAACAGACCCTCGTTCGTCGCGAGGCAAAGCGTCATCATTTACCGACACATCCGTCAGACTCGACGCACTCTCATCTCGGTTGTGGCTGATCCCGTTGATGCCATGAGGCATGGGCTGCAGTTGTGATTGTCGCCGATAGTTGCCCACTGATTGACCAACTTGATCAAGAAGTATTGTGACCCTGTTTTCCGCCTCTTGCGCACGCTTCTCGAGCATCGAGTTCTCCGACTTGAGCTGCTCCAGTTCCTTGCCGATTCGCCGTGCAGATTGGGTGAGATCCTCATGGCTTGCCTTTTGTTGGTCACGCTCTGCTTGTACAGCAGCAAGATCCGCCTCGAGAGAACTCACATTCGACTCCAGCAGGGCGATTTGCTTGCTTGTCTGTGTCCTCATCTCTTCGATGGAAGATTGCAACTGTTTTCTTTCGCTTTCCCAAGCCGAAGAGTCGGCTGCCGTGCCAGAGGCCGCACTCGTGCTCCGAACGGTTTCCAATTCACTTGTTAGCTGAGAGTTCTGCGATTTGTATTTGGTAAGCTCCTCCTTCATCTTCTTGAGCATCTTCTCTGTGCCCTTGACGTAGTGAACAGCCGATTGATAATCGTTCTCGAGCTGCTCCAATTTCTCCTTGTAGGTGCTGTCCGCCTCCTGCATGCGGGCCTCAAATTGACTCTTGGTCTCTTCGTGGGCTTTGATGCTTGCTTGTAATTGTTGGTCAAGTTCCCGGAGACGGCTCTGCTCTGGTGTACCAAATCGCGAGCTTGGTGAATGGTCAAAGATTGGTGACCGTCTCACATCGGAGACGTTCATCCCTCGTTCGCCCAAAAGATCCTTAAGGGCGCTATGCTGGACAGCCAGCGCACTGGCGTCCCGTTGATTAATCTCAAGGCTTGACCGAAGTTCGCGGATCTCAGCCTGATAGTTTTGGGCGTCTCGTAGCGCGGCTTGGAGTTGCCGTCGGATTTGAAGAGCTTCCCTGCTGGATTGTTCCTGGTATGCCTCCAAACCGGCAATCCGCTCCTCTGCGCTCCGCAGCTTCTGGGCGGCGTTGTCCGCTGCTTCCTGATTTCGCCTAGCCAAGCTGGATGCCTGTTCTGCCGATTCACGCAGTGCCGCCACTTTCTGTTCCGAGAGCGAGTCATGCTTAGAAGCAATATCAGGGCTCGAGAGCTTGGCCAGGCCAGCAAGCAAAGCGTCACGGTGAGTAGATGCTTCTTTCGCATGCGTTTCGGCCAATTCTTCGGCATCCCGAAGGCGTTTCGAGGTGTTCTCGAGCTCGGTGGTTCTCTCTTCGTGTTCTGCCCTTAGTTGTGATAGCTTTCGTTCTGCGGCTTCTCGGTGCTGGCGCTCATCCTCGATTTGGCGTTCGTAAAGGCTCACTTTGTTGGAGGACGCCGCAACAGCGGCTTCTAGGGCAGCCATCGAAGCCGTATGATGTGCCAATCGAGACGAGGTGTCTTCTTGTGACTTGCTTAAGTCCTCGTGGTCGACTCGAAGAGTTCGCAGTTCTTCTTCAACTTCCGCCCTCCGTCCCGCCTCGGCTCGTGCCAAACTCTGGGCTTCATGAAGTTCGGCGCGCAGCCCTTCGAGTTCTGCTGGATTTCTCCCTTTACTCAGCTCATCATAACGAAGTTGCAAAGCGTCCATAGACTCTTCTGCCAGCTCCCGCGCCTTTCTTTCGGCGTTGAGATCGTTGTGGAGAGATTCAACTTTGGCTTTGTGCTCAGATTGTGCCGCCAGAGCCAGCGCCAGTCGACGTGTCAGATCAGTAAATCGCTCTTGCTCATCAGGCTCTCGGACAGCATCGGGCTGAGGAGTGCTTCGCTGACTTCCACCGTGAGCGGCAAGTTTTGCCCTCGCGTATGCCGCTTCGGTGACCGCAGCATCGCGTTGGTGTTCCACCTCTGCCACTCGCCGCGCCATTGATGAAGCTTGCGTCTCCATTGCTTCTTGCATCTTCATCATTTCTGTCCTCATCGTCATGAATGCTTCCATCAAAGGCCGGTCATCGTCGGCAACTTGGTTGACAGTTCGCTCGTCAAACGTCGGGCTGGACGATGCTCCACTTTGGAAACCTTGCTTTCGAGCCAGCGCCAATTCTGAAGCGTACCATGCATTCGTTTTCTTCATAGTTTCCAACTCCTTTAGTAATGCTTCTTGGTGAGCATTCATCTTGGGGGATTTCGGTTCATCAGGCATGCTTCGCAGACTTCGATTGTCAGCTTGACTTTCGCCGTAGTACCTGCCAGAGGACGAGCGACCCAGCACGCCATCTTCCGTACTGTCAATGGAACTTTGAGCTCGTTGTGACCGTATGGATCGTTGTCTGGCAACGCCGCTGCTGACCAACGGTGCCGCTTCACCAGCTTCCATGGCCTTTGCTTTGGTCTCGGTTCGTTGGGTAGGAGTTCTTCGTCCATGAGTGCTGGGGCTTCCTTCTCTGCTAGGTCTCGTATTTTCCTTTTGCACATCCCTGATCGCCGGAGCCTGAACCATCCCGTCGGGAGGGATAGCTCGAACGGAGTCCGGGCCCGTCGTCACACCTCTCGTGTCAATAGGTGGTCCATTGTATCTGCTCTTAGGTCCATTTGACGGAGACTGGACTCCATTTACACGAGCCGTCGGGGCTTGACCTTGCGGCGGAGGTCCAATGGATGCTTGTGCCATCGAGGATCGCGGGAGTCGGGAGGCTTGCGGGTTCTGTGAAGGGTCCGGACGCTGAACTGGGCCTCCAGAAAATTGTTCACGAGCTGCCATCTGGCTTCTTTGGCCCTCTCGCGATGTAGATCGAATTGGCTGTGCAGCGTTTCGAGCATCGGTGCTCGGCCTCCGCGTCGGACTGTTCGGTTGCTTCGAATCCGAGGATTGGTTTGCAGCCGGCGTATCATTGGGATACCGGATTTTGGCGGTGTCAAGGACATATACCATGCTCAATTCCCCCGGGTCACGTGGAGCCGAACTGGGTTCGCCAGCCAGAACAATGATCTTGTCTCGATATGCCGTCATGCTGTGACCGGATCTCGGGGATGGAGAAGGGCCCATATTCTGAAAAGTATACCACCTCTTGGAAGTAATACGGAAGGCCGCCAGGTCGCCCAGATCCGTACCCTCCTCGGTCCGGCCACCAAAGATGTACATCACATCATTGACCAATGCAGCTGAATGGCCTTCTCTCGGTGCTGGAATATAACCAATACAGTCTTGCTGAGTCCAAGCATTCGTCGCCGGACTGTACGTCCACACGTCATTAAACCATTGAGTTCCGTTGGTGCCCCCAAACCTGTATATAATTAGTCTCTCACCATCCACCAAACCGACGGCATCACTTACAGGAACAGCTGGTCGTTGTAGCTGACGATAGTATGATTTGTTCTTGCAGGCGGTATCTTGCCGCCCTGGCTGACGCTATCGCCCGCATTCTGCATCAAAAATTCCCACTGATTTGCGGGGTTTTGCAGGGCATTCAAATCGAATGCTATTAGATCATTGAAGAAGTATCCTTCGACTTGGCCTCCAAAAATGTATATCTTGGAGCCTAGGATATTGAGGGTATGGCCATATCGTCCCGAGGGCCGTGGACCCGGAGGCGCAGCTCTGGACCACTGACGGGAAGCTAGAAGAATAAGCGAGAATTCCCCAAATTTGTCAGGACGCTCCACTTACAAGTATTAAGCAGGTACAAAGTGTCATCAAGCACATCAGAATCGTCCATCTTGGTATCGCCGCCAAATACAATAAAGGCATTGCCCACAAGTAAACTGGCATGTCCAACACGCGGACCGGGGCCTTCGGAGACAGTGGCGATGGGATAGCAGGACAGATTCCCCCCGCCGGACTCAACCATCCATAAGTCGCCTCGGACCATGGAGCCATTGATCAAGCCTCCCATAATGTAGATGTCACCGTCTTTGGAGGCAATGGCGTTTACGGCAGCGCCGTACCGGGGAAAAGGGTTGGACTGCGGAGTAGGGAAATTGAGTCGCCGCTGCGACCAGGGGTAGAGAGCAGCATTAGGGACTTGATTCCCCGGATTCGAGGGTCGCGGCTACAAAGAATATTAGTCTATTGGGTTTGGATAGGAGGATCGAGGAGGAAGCATACCCCCGATTCAGATTCAGACCTCTCTCGCCGCGGGTACCCAGGCGCATTGGCAAGTGTCGAGCCCATCGAAGTCAATGAGCCATTTGGATTCATATTTGAATTAGGCGGAGGTGACTGCGTGGGTCGCTCTCCGGCTCTGTCGATGGACCCATTTTGAACAGAAGAGGGGGTTCCGTCAGATGTGTGAATGTTTCGACTGGTAGGCGGTAAGCCCGACGGCGCAGGCGCGTTCGCGTTCTTTTTCGACTTGAATAGAAATGCCATGATTCGTGACTCCCCGATCCAAGCGGAGGGAGGAACCGTTTGTTACACCGTTCGGAGATGGTGCATACGGTCAAGGCGTCCGGCAAGGGGATATTAGGGAGGTCCGGCAGGATAAGATACACTCTAGGGAGTTCGCAGGGCTTGCTTCGGGCAAACCATGGATGTCGTTCATGCACTATTCGTTCACTTCAGACTCGGCCGGAAGGAAGAGCAAGGAGGAGGTTAGAAGTTCAAGTCGAGGTCGAAGTCAGGCTGGGAAACACGGGTCCGTGAGATGGTTGAGGCGCAGCTTGATTTCAAAGTTTCCAATCGCCAAGTGCCAGTCTTATGCAAGGTACGAGAACACCCAGCACTGACAGTCAACACGAAAGATGTCGCGCGGGCCACACAGACGACTTGGTGGCTGATATTTGATACACGCGATGACGGTGAGAGGTGGACGTGATGGGCAAGGCGACGATTGAGGGCAGATACAGATGTTGAAATATTGGATATAGGAGAAGGCACGTCACAAGTCTGGCGAACAAAAACTTTTAGCAGGAGAGGTGGTCAGAGGACGGCAAAGCCGCAGAATCCAAGAACCCAGGTCGGACTCCTCCCCCAAGAGATGTGTTTCAGGGGGACCCATCGAGTTAGCCTCTCCACCGCTTACAGGGAGCAGGAGAATCAGCTGGTTAAGCGCTTCCCGATCATCTGCTGCGGGCGTGAGATTTCGCCTAGTTCTGGTGCTCGTTGACAACGGGCGACCGAAAATATCCCAACGGGCGCCCTGCCCGTCTCCACGTCCCTTGATTGACTCGTTGCCCCCTATTAGACTTTGCGAACCCGACGATTCCCTCCAGCTGTCAATCAGTCTGCCAGGCTCTGTCTCGTCAGCTGCAATTCTCTGCCGGCACCCGACGCACCAAGCAGAAAGCCCGGATTTTCCACGAATCCGGGCCTGAGGTTCTCCCTGGCGTCGCACGTGACACTTTTGCCTTATCGCTATCAATTCAAACAGCCGACGTAACACCAGCGACCAGTCTGCCGCAACCCTCAAATTATCGATCCAATCCTACGACCTTAAACCATCCCTCAGCTTTGCGTCCGAGCCGGCAAAGAGCAATATCATGGATCAAGAACTCAAATCCTTTATCGCGGAAATGCCGAAAGCGGAACTGCATGTGCATCTTGAAGGCTGTTTGACCCCGACCCTGGCACGCACGTTGGCCGAACGCAACAACCTCCCACTGCCACCGTCGTTGTCGTCCCTGGACCAATCGTCAGGCTACTCATTCCACGACCTGGCCACGTTTCTCGCTGTTTACTATCCGAACCTGGCCGTTCTACACACGGAGGCAGATTTTCGAGACCTGGCCCTGGCCTATCTCACAAAGGCGCACACCCAGAACATAAAACACGCCGAACTCTTCTTTGACCCTCAGGCACACACCTCACGGGGGGTGCCATTCCCAACGGTCCTGCGCGGCTACCACTTGGGACTGTTAACGGCGCAGCGAACGCTCGGCATCTCCGCCAGCCTGATTATGTGCTTTTTGCGAGATCAATCGGCCGAGTACGCGATGGCGACCCTGATGGAAGCCCTGCCATTCAAGGACGCCATCATGGGAGTGGGTTTGGACTCGGACGAACGAAACAACCCTCCATCCAAATTCTCCGCAGTATTTCAGCGCGCGAGCAAAGAAGGCTTTCTGGTCACCTGTCATTGCGACATCGATCAGCCAAACAGTATCAGCCACATTAGACAGGCAATCCAGGAGATCCAAGTCGATCGCATCGACCATGGGACAAATATCGTTGAAGATGACTCCATGGTCGAAATTGTACGCCAGAAAGGCATTGGACTGACCTGCTGCCCGGTCTCAAACTCGGTCGTCACTTCAGATTTCAAAGGTAAAGAAATCGCCGATCTTCTGAGGCGAGGGGTCAAGGTCACGATTAATTCAGACGACCCTGCGTATTTCCGAGCCTATGCAAATGAGAATATGGAAAAGATCGCAGAGACTGACTTGACGAAAAAAGAACTCATTCAGCTGCAAAGGAATGCGTTCAATATTTCCTGGATTTCATCATGGCGGAAGAGCCACTTCCTCTCCCTCTTGGATGAGTATGAGAATAAAACTCTAACGACCATGTCCAACGGCATCTGAGTACTGACGACATTTGCGAGGCGAACATAGGATGGGGGGTCGGTTATCGTGGTACAAAGCCGGAAAAGCACATCCTCCTTACCCTCCATGATTGGGATTCTTGAAATGGACCTCACCAAAAAAGGTGGCTCGCAGCTGCACCACGGCCGCTATTTCAAGGATGAACTCTTGAAGGATGACTGCATTGGTTAGTATATGGCCAAGACTTGCCTGGCTTCGTTCGCCTTGACCGCTCGGGGTCACGGCTCCGGAGTCTCCACTTTCCGCCAGCGCGAGACGACGAGCGCCTGGCTCAGGACTGGAAGTTTGTTTGCGTCCCGCATGCAAGGGTAATGATGTTGATGCTTCCTCCGGTACTTTTGAATTTATCAGGTTGACTGGAGTCCTTAGTATTGCGGCTGAGGCAAATGATGGTTGTTTCGGAGCCTCCGTCTGTCGAATTAGCCCATCATTCTCGTCTGGCTGCACTGAATGACGCAAGGGAGAATAACCAATAGTGCGTTCTGCGAGGCTAGCACGGTGGCCGCCAGATTTAGCAATCGCACTGTCTATAGACCCAAATTCGGTAGATGGTATCTTTCTGCCTCTCGGTGTCGTCGGCCGCGATTGTGCCAAAGAATAGGTGCCCGAAGGCGAGTCACTCTCGTGAGACTGTCCTGAGAAGGTTCTCATATTCGACGGACGAGTTTGCGGCCCTTCCTCTGCGAGCTCGATTCTCCTCCTAGAAAACAGTTCGTCCCATTCGGCAAATTGTGATCGCCACTGACGCACTTGCTCGGTCAGTTCACCTATGATGAATGTGACGTTGCACGCCGAGTTGTCCTCTATGGATCCTTGTTCACGTGAGGGCAATAGCCATCCATTGAGACCCATATGCTCACATACAGCTAAAGCCATCAGAGCCTCGGTGAGATAAAGATTCGTGGCCGTGTCATTTGAGAAGAAGTTGCGTAGTAATGAGATAACGGCATCAAAAAGCTTACACTCGCGGGCGATAGACATGTCTCGTACGTCCAACAGGTCGTCATCAAGTTGGCTCGTTACAAAACAGCTATGTTGTTCAAGGAGCACTTGACCGTCCAACAAAGCGGCCTGATATGAAGTATCCAGCTCAGCATTATTGGATATCGCCCCAGCATGGTCAAATAGCCTTCGCAAGTGTGAGTTTAATTGGCGTGCTCCCCGTTGGGCGGGAACAATTGAAGTCGGCTCGAGCCGGAAAAGGCTCCTCAACACGTGGCAGTGATGCCTCTCCACGATGACCGACAACAATTTGAGGCAGGCGTTGACTGTTTCTGGATGACTGGATTTCAAACTCATGACCATCAAGTCGAGGAGGCTGAAGAGATTCGGAGAGGGGCTATCAGCCACTTCTGCAAGGGCCCTCAAGTGATCGATAGATTTCCTTCGACTGACAGACATACGCTGCCGTCGGTGGGATCTTTCTCTCGGTTCTTGGGGCAGATTAGATGAAGCCAGGAGGTAACGCAAGACACGATCCACGAGCTGGATGTGGTCAACGGCAAGGAGGATCTGGGAGAGATGTGCAATGACAGCAGCAGTGGAGCCTCCTTCCACGTCTGATGATTCAAGGAGTGAAGGGTAAAGCAGCTGTTGGACAAAGAGCACCTGAAAGTGGTCAAGCAGCGTGTCACTGACTTCGGTGGACTTGCAGTGACTCAACGTATCCTGCCAAAATGCCAAATAGGAGAAAAAAGCCTTCGAATCCTGTTGAATGTCTTGAGGGGACTCAACGAGCGAAGCCAAAGTTTGCGGGTGGTCCGACAAAGTGATGATCGGAGGCGCTGAGGGTCGGCCACTCAGAGACGTAGACTGTCTGCTCAGCCTGCTGTATAAAGCACCGAGACCACTAGCCATTTGAGGCGCCAAATCGCTCTCGATCATCCATGTTTCCAACGGTTTGAATTTGGAAGCAGTCTCGGTCAAGTACAACAGCGCCGTCCGAGCAAAATCGCCCACTGATCCATCGTGATGGACGTATTGGACGAGAACGTGGAATAAGGGAAACTGACTCCGTCTGGTTTCGTCTGCCGCACTTCGGCCACGCATCGATTCTCGGTCGGGATAAAACCAAGCTGGAAGGATATCTGGATCCAATCTGATCTTTGTGGCAATCTCGAACAACAACTCGACCAGATCTGTTTCCAAGCGTTCTTCGACAATGACCTTTCCTCCTATCGTAGCGAAGGAGACGAGATCTAATAATGATCTCGTGAACAACTTGCTGTCCAGGAGCCCTTCTGCCTCGCCATTGATGAGGATGTGGAAGAGCTGCGCAGAGGTGTTGATGATTTCCACATCGCGAGAGCCGACTGCCAGCTTGGTGATAATGATGTATGCCTGGCTCGAGGCGACATATCGAAGGCAGGAGTGTGGTGCCGCTCTGCGTGACTCGTCGTGAAGGATCGTCTCGAGACGGTGGAGGAGCTTCGCCGTGTAGTTCAAGGCGGCATCTTCAACGCTGCCATTGCGCCAGGTTTGCTAGACTGCAGGTCAAATGGGAAAACTGGGTTGAGGAGGTCACCAGACTCACGGTCAGAGCATTGCATATGCTCTTACAGGTCGCAAGGCGCTCGGCGGGGGTGTTGGTTCTTTGTTTCGTCGGAGAGGAGCTGGAGCCTGCGATCAGGCGCGTGAGCTGCCCAAGTCATGCCCCGGTTAGAGCTGCTCAACCTCGTACAGCATTAAGCCGGTTTCCATGAGGAGACTCACGATGTCCATGTTCTGTGACTCATATTGGTACAGTTAAATTGTAGGGCAAATATACGACTGGGCAGTAACGTCGATGCCGCGACTCGGCCAGGAAATAGATTTTGGGGGCAACTTTTACGAGTCCCGTTGCGGTGTCAGCCCGGCACCGTCAGTGGTCACTAGATCGCAACTTCAAACGGGTCAGGCGAACCAAATGATGCAAGGCTGACCGCTTTAGAGTCACGAGTACCAATGGTATGCTGCGCCTTCTTAATCTCCGAGTCTTCCCATGGTCAACTTGAAGTCTTGCCTTCATGAGCACACTTCCCGTCCATTTAGTGGAGACGTCATTCATTTTGCGCTCTGGAAAGGCTGAAACCTTGTTGCTCGAACGACCCCCAACAAAGGAAGGAATTCGGCCACGTACTGCTTGAGATATAACTTATCAAAATGGCTGCTCAAGAAGAGAAGCGTACAGAACAGGGAGACGTCATGACATCCACAACACCAGTGACTCGCCGTGACAAGAGGGATTCGGACTACGATGGTATCCATTCGGGGATAAATCACTCCGCCAATGAAACGCATGCCAACAAGTCGACGACCGGATTGTATTCTGAACATGGACACTCGATCAGTCGTATCCGTCCCATGGCCCAACACTCCGGATGTTCGGTCGCATCCTTCTTCAACGGCCTATTTACCACCATCATTGGGATCGCCACCCTCGGAGCAAGCATTACCTTTTCGTACGTCTTGTCCAACAATACTTCCATTGCGCCATCCCCAAACCCAACTTTCAACGTCCGGCAGGTCCAACAATTCCTGGCCATCAGTTGGCTCTTGTTTCTCCTGGCCCTCGGATTCGCTTCGCTCGGTTCGAGTCTTTTGACGTTTTTCAAAGGTCACTGGATCGCAGACTGGGACGGCATGAACGGCAGGATCAGTCAATGGAGCGTTCAGATGTATGCGGTCTGTACCAGTGGGCTCCTCGGCGGTCTCACCATTGGTGCTTTTGCACTGTTGTGTCTAGTCGTGGTGCCTTATTCTGCGGTGGTGGGATGGATTGCCTTGGGATTCACAGCTTTCTTTGGGGTCATCGTTCTTGTGGCTGTGATCAATCAGGCTCCCTGGCCTTGGCGGGGCAACACGCCACCGTCGCCTACCAGACACCACACTGCTTGAAAGTGAACGTCCATATTCAGTATCATGGCGACAGCGAGAACCTTGAATGATTTTCAGGGACGTTGGACCGGTGGTATCATTCAGAAGCTATTGTTTGATTCCAGAGTGGTTGAAAGCCAGTAGATGGCGGGATTCGTCGTTGTCTGAGCAAGAGGGTATGAGCTAAATCAGGGCGTCTTCCCTCCGTGGTCGGAAGGCATCTCGTTCATTCCTTTGCCGCAGATTGGTCCCCAAGTAAATTTATGCAGCAATCGAAGCTCGACCATGTTGGTGTGATTCCTACACCGGTAACAGACCTCCAAGTCCGATGGAATTGTTCAGTGACAAACGCGGATGCTTCAGTCGGAGTCTTCATCGCTCGTGGCTTTCCTCTTCCTGCCTCCCTTCCCCTTTTTTTTGGGACCAATATCCTCTTCACTATCTTCACTCTTGACCTCGGATTTGGCTCTCCCCTTCCTGGATCCTTCGTCAGGTACATTTTCGCAGATGTCGGTCAGAAAGTCAAATTGCCCATCTTTCATCAAAGCCGCCTTCAAATGCTGGGCGGTGACTCGTTTGGAGTGGTTTGCTCGGGCTTCTGCAGCTCCCTTTGTCACCAGGGCGATCATGAAGAGCTCCAATGCCTTGGCTAGAAAACGTCAAAACATATTTCAGAGTTTTAATAGCGCTCCGAGACTTACAAACTGCCGTGGGAGTGGCCTGGGCAACTTTGCCAACATCCTCATCCGCTTGCATAATGCGTTTGATTCGGGCAACAGGAAACTTTGTTTTCACATCGATACCATGTGAGGGGTCTGTAGTGGCCATGGGCACGAGGGATTGGAGGGGTCGTGTTTGCTCCGCCTTTATGGACGTAGCCGTGGTTTCATGTGCGGCAGGATTGTAATCCAGATCCAAGTCCTCGGCCGCCTTTTTCGGGCGGGTTTGCGGCATGTCGCCGTATGACTGAGCCAAACCTGACGGTGGAGCCGAAAATTGTCGGCTGGTTGGTGGGTTAGAGTAAGTCGGGTTGAACGGCTGACGATGTTGAGGCGGCGAGTAATGCGACGAAGTAGGGTTCGTGTATGTCTCAGCGAGAGGTTGAGACGGCCTTGATGGAGAGGCTTGACCGGCCGGATTAGGAGTTCTGAAATTGTGAGGTGAATATGTCTGAGTCGGGAACGATGACTGAGTCCGAAAACCAAAATAAGATGTGGATGGAGTGGTGGTTTGGGGAGAAAAGAAAGGTGAAGCGTCGTATGAACCTCGAGGTGAGTTCGAATATCCAGGAGGGAAATTCGGATCTGCCTGTGGTGCGTGATAGGATGGAATGCGGTTCAGTCTAGGCAGTGGGGCATCAAAGCCTGAGAGATCCGGCGAACGGGGTCGATATTCAGGTCCAGGGTGGTCGTGTTCTTCACTCATTGCTTGGGGATGCGGTAGGCTGGTGGCGCAGGACAATTTTCTGATTATTGGTATGGGGCGGTGTGACTTTGCGAGAGAATTGGGAATGCGGTGCAGATGAAGACATTGTGGGAAGGGGAAAGAGGTCGGCTGTGAAGAAAAGCACCTGGTTTAGATGGCACCGGTCTTCATTGTTCAAATTATTGTGGTGAGGTCCCGGCGACTTGTCCCTTTGGGTATGGATATCACGTGAACAGATACAAAAGGATTTGCACGGGGGAAATGAAAGATCCCACGTAATAGTGGTGGCGGAGTGATGAGAAAACAGCTGATGAAGGGGTGAGGGGTCGAAAGGGGGAAGGGTTATGTAAGGCTTGTCGGAGCAACTTGGACGAGGCGGGCCTTAAGTAAAATCTTCCAGCCGTGTTTTGCAGGAGGGGATCAACAACATCCTAAAAGGTTTAAAGTTTGGGGAGCGAAGCCACTCCCAGTAGTCAGCCACACATCATCCCGCTTTTGATCCGGGCCGCACTTATCAGGCATCATTCATATTAATCAGCCTTGCCACCATTTTGGTGTGGAATTCCCTACGCTTCGTCATGCACATTATTGGTAGATACGTTATCCAATCATCTCTACTTGTCATTCTAATTTTCGCCAACCCGACACAACAAATCTGCTTTCCTCGCCGCCAAATGATGACCGACCAAGCTGGAGATGGGACTCGGGAAGATTAATCTCAAGACAACAACCCGGTCTTACCAGACTGTGGTTGTTGATGAGCTCCCCGAAAAGACCATTGGTGAAAGTCCTGAAAACTTGATCTAATCTGATGGCATTCTTCTACACCTTTGAAGCCAGACTCGAAGACATGATGAATTCCGTCATAATATCCAATCCTTGCAGTCGCTCTTCCGAGCTCTCGCCCAAGAACAAGTTCACCACCGGCCAGACGTGAAGGCCTGCTTCCCGCCGGTGAGTTTTCACCACAGCCCCGTTGTTCTTCATATGATGGATCATTTCTTCGATGCCAGGACGAAACACTTCTTCCGCTCCGTACAATACTCGATAGCCGTTCAATGGTGACGCCTGTTTCCAGTGCACCGTGTTCAATCCTGGCGAAATCACTTCGTCGGACTTCACGGCTTCACCTGCATATTGATCTGCATACCGATGCAGGCTGTTTTTATCCAGATAGTCACTCGGCGTGTTCTGGTTCAAGTCCGAAATGAGATGTGTCCAGGGAGAGAGCAATATGGCCAGACCTGGGCGATGCAGTGATTGAAAATGGGGTTCCTGTTGAAGCAACATACTCAAAATTAACGTGGCCCCTGCTGAATCTCCACTAACACAGATCTTGGCTGCCGAACCGTCTCCAAATGTTTCTCGCAGAAAAGTGTACCCAGCGCGAGTTTCATTGAATTGCGTTGGCCACCGAGCCTCTGGGACGAGAGCGTACTCCAAAGCAAAAACAGCCGGGTTGCGGAATCCACTGTCCCTCAGTCGAGTTACCCAGGCCATGAGAAACTCGATGTAGAAATACGCTGAACCCATGGAAAACCCACCTCCTACCAGAAGATACGTCAGCAAAGATGCTCAGATCCTCCGCAGAGCATTCCACCGACCATGAGAATAGTAAATGACGATGTCAGGTTCCAAACTCGGGTCATCAACTATCCAAAGACCTTTCGCACCATGTCTAATAACCTCCCGGTAAAACATGGGGCAGCGTAAATAACCGTGCCGGAGCAGACGGAATCGGAAGAAGGGATGGGCGACCCATTTGGAAAAGAACACTCTTCCCACGCTCGCTGGGATGTTGGCAAAGGCGTATCGAACACAGCGGACAACTATGTCCTGAAAGATGGTGGCGTGTTGAGTAAAGGGCGATCGTTGGTCTCTCTTAGTGAAATATCGTTCACGTACAAGCTGGTATGGAAGTTGAAGGACTGTCGATGAGGGTTAGTACATCTTACGTGTAGATCAGCAGCCTTCCAAACCCAGAAATGGTATTACTCTGAGCGACACGGTCGCCACTAAAAGAATGTCTGCCTGGTAAAGTAGTTGAGGAATGAGAAAGACAACAAATGCCACACAGTCGATTCCATTGATTGGTCCTAGAATCATGGGGACCCTTGTTGATTGCTGGGGCGTACGGGACTTTGGGTTTTCCCAAAGAGGACGTCCAATGATGAGATAAAAGATCAACGAGTGTGTAACGAAGGGCGTAGAAGGGAATCAGAACGTCAAGAACCCCTACGCGAAGGTTCATACGCACACAAAATCTAACAGTTTATTTTTACTGATCTCTCCAAAATCTGGTAAGCCATTCAAAACGATAGTGGGTGACTTTTCTTCATCTGTTGAGCCCGTTGAACAGAGCACACAGATACCGGACCAGATGCAGGCTATGCTGTATGCGAAGTAGTGCGTGTTAGAGATGCCGCCAGCCATGCAATGAAGGGAGTACCGAGCTTGCTATGGGGAGATCTCGCCTCAGGCCGGGCCACTTGCCACTGGTCGGCTGCTCGAATGACCACCGCCTGCGCCATGCAAGTTCTTCGTGTGTACCCCTTCACTGACGTGCAGGCTTCCTTCCAACATGTCCACCCTTTACTTTACTTGATTACCAGGATTTCATCATGCTATTTCTGAAATGTATACATAGCGTGGTGCGAATCATGCTCGCCATCAGTGCAAGGTAAATGGCATGAATCTACCAGGTCCTCCAAGATTTTCTTCCAGATTTCTGGATCATCGCATTCTGCCAACCACTTTTTGTCCATCAGGCGATCAAAATTCATCAACATGGCTCCTGTGACCTTGGACACGTCTTTTGCAGAAATAGTTCGGTATGTCCTCGAGCTCTCATTGCCCCGTCACCAACAACTAATTTCTGTAGCACGCTCGACTGGGATAAAGTCCCAGACAAACTCCACTGTGCCGCCTGCCATGAGTTCAATCTCAATGCCCACAAAACAACCTGTTGCGATACCTACATCTGCGAGGCTTGTGAGTTCCATCTCGAATCGTCTTCAGCATAGCTAACCCAAGACAGGTTTCACCAAAGCCTGCGGCGAAAGTTGTCCCACCTGCGACCACAAACCATTCACCAGTGATGTCTGCAAACCGAACAAAGCCATGCGTAATACCATAAAAGCATACCTCAAGACAGTAGAGAAGGCCAAAGCCGATGAGCGGGCCAAAGCAGTCACCAGCGAGGAGGTCGTTGTCCAAGCAGACGAACAGCGAGACAGGTTGCCATTAGAGACTACAACAGATCAGCAACCTGTCAAAGCAGCAAAGACTGAAGACACTCCTTGGACCGATGTTCAGCCTTCGATTGAGGTAAGCCACCTGTTCCGGGATTCATCAAAGACCCTGACTGATCGTACCGAGGATCCCGACCCAGAGGCAGCAGAAGCCGTGGATGACGACGTCGAAATTCAAGTTGAACTGGAGGAAGACCAACAAGAGATACCTACACAACATGTGATACCGGTTGAAGAGACGACTCCTCAAGACCAACCTAAGACGACGTTGGAAAACCAGTCCTACCCACGAGACCGACCCAATGCTTCTCTCGATGATATGAACGGGTTCGACTTTTCAAACATGATGAACGGGCTCGGCAACATGGATTACAACCAAATGATGCAAATGATGGCTGCGAACGGATTGAGTGGTTTCAATCCAATGATGGGTAAGTTTGTTGTTGGACGAGTACAAGTCATATCACCTTTACTGACATCCGTAGGGATGCCTATGGGAATGAATCCAATGTCAGCTGGCATGTTTGGTGGATTTGGCGGTCCAAACGATGGCATGAATGGTATGAATAACATGAATATGGGAATGAACTTTAATCCCAACCAAGGGATGTTTTCTGGCTGGAATGGTCAAAACAACAATATGTGGCAGAGTAATAATGCAAATGCATTCTCGAATGGCATGGGCGGTGACTTCGGCCCCCACTATGGTTTCAATATGGCCCAATCTGGAAACTTCCAGCAGTCGTACCCCACGGGTGATTTTCAAAGTGGTTACTATGGTCGTGGATATGGTCGTGGCCGTGGTCGTGGCCGTGGTGGCTATGGTAGAGGCCGTGGTAGCTTCACTCCATATTCACAATATCACCAACAAGGATTTCAAAGTGGACACGATCAGAAGCAATCCGATAGCCAGACCACACAATCTCAGACAACAGATCATCGCCCCAACGATAAATCCACCGACGACGGATATCAGGACAACAACACTACCGATACCAACCATGAAGATGATGAATTCGCCCCTGGCGGTCAAGAAGAGGTCCAAGAGGCTCTGGGTGATAACTACCAAAAGTCGACTGGGGATGAAAAGAAGACCCCTGACAACCCTGTCATCGCCGAAAACGACGTTCCCCAAGACAAGGAGCCCGAACAAAATAATGGTCCTCTTGATGATGCAGAACCCAATGACTCCACCGTGCAAGACAACAAGACCGTTGCTCCAAATTCGCATCAAGCTGATCACAGCAAGCCAATACCAGCAGCGTACAATGAAGATCTTCAAGGACCAATGCCACCACCATCGGCACCGCTGGGTCCATCGGCTCAATATGGTGATCATGGCTTCCGCTCTCGAGGAGGTAGATTTTCATCTCGTGGACGTGGTTCGATCTCCATGCCCAATGGACATGTTGCTTCGCCAGTAAAATCTTTTCCACATGTACCGCAAACTGTTGAGGCCAAAGGTGTCGGTGTCGTAGGTGCACCAACTGGTCCTAGAGCGATGCGTGAACCACCTGCAGCTGTGAAACCGGCCTCTCGATCGGCAGAGACAGGATTTCAAATAAAGGGCAGGGGATCCATGACATCTTCTCGGCGATCGGAATCTCGTGATTTCGATAGAGACCGCAGCAAGACACCCACGTACCATTATGATGAAGAGAGAGACAGGGATCGATCGAGACGACGATCAAGACAAGAAAAGCATGGCAGTTCGAGGTATGAGGCTGATGAACAGGAACAGTCAGACCATCATGATAAGGACAAGCGGCATAGGAGATCGAAACGAGACACTCAGGATGACTATGACAGGGATGAACGAGAAACTTCATATTCTCGATCGGACTCAGTAGACAGAAGGTCATCGAGACGGAGTCGCGGAGACAAAGACAAAACATCGTCGACATATCACTCATCACGGACTAGCCGGTACCATGATGAAGATACCAATGGAGATTACGATATGGACGATCACGACGACTCAACAAGGTCAAAGAGGGACGAATATGATGGTGAAAGCAAAAGTAGGCACCGGAGGAGCAAGTCCTCAAAATACAGCGAGAGGGATCGCGATCGTGAAAGAGAGCGAGAGCGGGATAGAGACAAAGATAAAGACCGCGACCGAGACAGGGAAGACAGACATCGGAACCGAGATCGCGACCGCAAACGTTCTCGCCATGACCGTCACCGCGAAGAGGACAAGCTGTACGATTACGACTATAATTACGACTATGAGCAAGATGCAGAGGACCCTGAGTCCCGGCATCGCTCAAGGCGGCCCAAGAAAGACCATCGACGTGATGACGAAGATGGCACAACTACCACCAATGGTCGCTCGCACCGATCAAGTGCAGCAGGGACGCCAGTGCCGGCAACAATATCGGCGGATGCGGAGAAAGATCCACATACTCTGGAACGTGAGGCGAGGAATCGCGAGAGAATGCTCAAGGAACAGCAACGAAGACAGAAAGCCGCAAAAGTTGGGCCGGGAGGCGGTAGTGGAAGCGGGCGACGAGTCACGTATAAATACGAAGATGAGCTCGAACGAGGCTTGGTTGAGGGTGAAAGAGTAAGTGCGAGATGGAGATAATACGAAAGAAGAATTCTGATCGATCTTCTCCACTATCGTCCCTTCGCGGTTGGCTTTTTCCTTTTCTCTGTTGGGGACCTGTTTCCCTTTTTCTGCGGTCAGGGACAGGACCTGTATGGCCGGACGGGCGGATACATTGTGAAGATGGTGTGGTTACAATCCCGGGGCGAATATCACTATTCCTCCCCTTTCTTGGGCTTGGGGCGGGGGGATTCTCAAACTTCTTGGAATCGACCTTTGAGACGGGGCCTGGGCTAGGAAGGGCAGAGCAATGTTTCATGTCCTGGAAGGCTTTATAAATATGTATATTTTCCTCCCTGTTGAAGTGCCTCAGGGAGATGATGAGAAAGGGAACCAGAAAGGGGAACGTGAAGGATCGGAATACGCAAAAACAAAGCAAAATGGGGCAATTATTGAGCGGTACTCGATGAAGCATTGAGATATTACTAGAATTGGGAGTCATGCGTAATAGTCCTGTGTCTCTGGTTCATGAAAGACCTCTAGGAAAGCGAAAATATGTGCTGAATCATAGTCTATTGTACATGATACTCCGAATTCGGTGAAACCCATTCCGATAGCCCCGGGGTTTTTTGACTGCAGCTGTTCCTGGGGAAAAGGGAATAAGCGAGAAAACCGATATCTTGTCCTATCCCATGTATCGCACCATCATGGGCACGTCTGAAGTCGCAAGATGTGTAGAAGTGGGTTTCGAAACCGAAAATCTAATTGCATTGAGAACAAATTCACATTCATGTTCGTCTAGCGTCACATTCAGCATAACCCATAGCACAGCGCATCGCAAAGTAGAATAAACCAGGGAAGAAGATTCAACACTTCATCACCATCGTCCGCCGTCCACCGTTCCCAATTCTCCAGAAAAATATCCCCTTCTAGAAGAAACCGAAACCACCCAGTGCCGTAACCACATACAATGCCAGCCGATCAATTGAACCACCAGCAAGATCGACGTAGAAGCAGGTGCCGACACTGATGAGGAGGCTGGCGAGGGATCGCAGTTGGAAGAGAGGTAGGTTCGTACTATACGTAAAAAGAGATGTGGGTATTGGAAGCTAGAAAACGGAAATAGAGGTAGAGCTAGAAGCAGAAACAGGGCAAGGGATTGAGACAGAGATAGAAGAAGAACCAGAGCCAGAACCAAAGGGGGAGACGAATCTTGAGAACAGGAGAGATATCAATATCAAAGATTCAAATCTCTGGGCCTAGGGTTCTTGAACTCGTCTTCTTCGGTTCCCGTTTTAGCTACTGGACGCATTGTCTTGCGCTTTTTCTCAAGAAAACACAGAATCCCGGACTACAAATAGATGAGGGCGAAACTATCAAAAAGGAAGAAAAGGAAAAGAAAATCAGCAAACGACAGGGGAGGAAAACGTCATTTGAGGGGAAATTGTATACGTACCATTATTCAGAATGCCGCATATATCGCCACTGCGCTGTTGGGCGTTGAATAACATGATATATTGCCCGGTAGACCGGTGAGGTCCGAGTACCGCGTGAATGCGGTCCCGGCCATGCATAGAGTTGTAGTCGAAAGTGAGTTGTGATGAAGCAAGTTCGGTGTAGGGTAAGGAAACCAAGGTCGGGATCAGTGCGAGCAATGTCAGATCGTTGGCGTGGACATGGAGGACTGGATGAGTTGGGCAGAAGTCAAATTTTGTCATGTGGACTCAACGACTCGAATCATGAACCGAAAACCCCCAAGCACCCAAGATATGGTCAACTTTTCCATCATAATCGACACTCTCTGGAGACGCGGTCTTGAATTTAACTTTTCTTCATTTTGTCGAATTCTCAGCCTTGCGGCCTGCTTTGCTAACCCTGTCACCATCTACTTCTTGACTTCTTCCACATGGCCACAAATTCAATCTTATCTTTGACTCCTAATCCCACTCTCTTGACCCGCCCCAGCCGAGCCAGATTCTCGGCGATTTTGTCCAGAAATGCTCTGTCTTCTTTGATCGCGGGACCTTCTAATTCTTCGCCACCGACGAGTGTGTCTGCATCACTCGCCGCGGTGTCTGATGGTAGGGTGTCAAAATAATGGGTCGTGTATGACGTCGTTTTCGCCACTGCTGGCTCCAATGGTCGTTTTGATGTGTTATACACTGCCTCTGCAATACGAATGCGGATACAATGCGTCGGTTTACTGCACAGATTCCATAAGAAGGTCACATACGCGTGAGGGATTGGAGTCGTGACGTCAGGGGCCGTGTATCTCAGGCTGACTGGAAACACTTTTGTTCGCGGTGGTATGGTCAGAAGACTCGGACTCATTGGTAGGATCCCTCTTCCATTCGACGTGGTACATTCGGGAAATACCGCCACGACTCGGTTTGGGTTTTCTTTGAGCAATGTTTCAATGTCCACCAATCTTGCCCCCTCGGGCGGGTGGAGCTTGGGATATGTGAACGTCCGACAGACCGCCGTAAACAGGGATATGGGTTCCACTTGCCGAGCATATGGATATGTGGCCGCGAAGACTGGATCGAAGATGGCAGACAGGTATAGAGGATCAATCGGCGAAGCGCTGGAAGATGCTATAACAGAGCCATGTTGAGGAATTCTGTCCACGTTTTTGGCCAAAGACCTGCGAATCTCAGCACATGCTTCTTGGGCCTGAAGTGCGTTGGAAAAGATGCGTACCCTTTCTTTACTCCGTCGATTTGTAGATCAATCCACCATATCCCAGGTATGCCCAAGATGCACCATAGTGAAGCCTTTCTCCCCAAAACACCGATGGGCATCCATTGTAATATCAGAAAGTATGAAAGAGCGAAAACCAGCATCAGCGGTACACGGCAGATGAATAGGAAGAAATGAAATGGCAGACGAAGGCCCGCAGACTCGGTGGGAATGGGAAGGAATGGCGCGATACCAGAACCTGCGAATTTGTAAGTTGTCCTGGCGTCGTGAACTGGTGTTGGCGGCTGAGAGACCATACCCTTGTCACGAAACTGCGAGAACTTCTCCATGTAGGGCCCGTCTTCTGTACCTCACCAAAATCGCAAAAACCGAGAGAAATTTGTCAGAATCGTATGAGGAGAAAATGGAGGCAACATAGCACAAATGATACGTGCCCCAGGTCGCGAGATCATTTGTTCAGAAGGCAAGGGAACCCAGAGAAACTGACTCAGGTGAAAGACCGGTACATGGCGAGGAAATCGGGTAACCTGGCTGGAATTGGAGAATGGGCAAGAAGTGCCAGAACAGGGTGGTGTACCAGTGGACCCAAGACTCCAGTCACTCGGCATCGGCGCCGAAGAGGAATTTGTGGATTCAGCAGTTGACGATGATGGAACGACTGATGAAAATGAAAGATAGTGGTTCCAGTTGAGTGCCAGTGGTCAAGTGGCATCTATCGTCGGTAGTGCTACAGTACAGTGGAAGAAGCCTTTTGAGCCTTTCACATGTCATTCAGTGCCAGCGACGCACTGGCACAGGCCAGCCTGAGATCACGTGGACAAAGGTCAACCAGATCGTGCCGCTTTTACTGTTTGAAACCACCCCTATCATCTCGACTCGTCTTCCAGTATCTCTTGGCCGATGCAAGATCATCCACAGACTTCGGAATCAAGGCAAAATTCCGGGGATCATTCAAATATGGGCCATCTTGCTGAAGATATCAAGTTTCCCAAAAAGCCATTCTTCGGTTTGAAATTTCTTTCTACGTTAACAGCAGACCCCAGACTTAGGTCTGATACAAGGTCGATATGTCTGAGTGCTGCATTCAAGGCTCCCTGTGGCAAGGCTCTCCCACCGGGGTAGAGAAGACCCAGAGATGTCTCCCAGTGGCACAAATTGGATTTCCCAAGCTTCATCGCTCGCAATTCGAAACCGGTGAGAGAGGGTGAGATCCTCGCATGTGCTCAAGATCTCCGCTCTCAGTACAAACGAGTAGGGGCCATTGGCTTCTGCTTTGGAGGCTGGGCTGTTTTCCGACTAGGTGCCAAAAGCAACGGCAACCTGGTGGACTGCATCTCTACAGTGCATCCAACATGGCTGGAGAAGAGCGAGATAAAAAAAACATCAGTGTACCGGTTCAAATCATGGCCCCGGAATTCGACCCGGAGTTCACCCCAGCGCTCAAGGGATTTGCCAACAAGACTATTCCCACGCTGGGGAGTACCCTATGATTATCAGTACTTTCCTGGGATTGAGCATGGCTTTTTCCTCGAGAGGAGATGAAAAGAACCAGGTCGAGTACAGAGGAATGCAGAGAGCCAAAGCCGCCGCTGTGGCTTGGTTTCGCTTTTGGCTGCATAATTCGTAAAGTACGGCAAGGTAAACTGAGGAAGGGAACCTCGAGAGAGTGGAAACACGAAAGGGCACAAAAGATCGCCTCGAGACAGTCGGACTACGTATTGACAGTCACAAATTGTAGATACGATGCTAGCTCAAATTATAAGCGAACTTAGTAATGTTGCAAAGGGATACTACCTGTATTCTTGGCGATGAAGGTTACAGAGGATTTGAGATCCTGAGGGCTGATAGTGGAGGAAACAGATCAGCCAAGTCTAAGAATGCCAGCCTATCCAAAGAGGTCCCTGGATCAAAGGGAAACAGTCTCCAACGAGTTGCATAAAGAATGAGACGATCAGTCGACGTCATCGAAGGCCTTCGCTTCAAAACCACCGAGGCCATGAGGCGTGTTCAAGCATTGGATGTTCTTCCCCCACTTTCCTTTGCTCGTATTGAGACGCCTGGCTGGCCAATGGCTAGGAGCAAAAAGCTTTCTTGGGCTCCATCTGAAAGACCCGAACTAAGCGTGAACGAAATCACGAGTCGAGGTGAGCTAGGCTGAATTATTTGATAAGGCATGGCAGGATTCCTAGGGCACGAGCCACACCAGTCCTCTTATCTTACTTTTCATTGCCTTCACACTTCCTGCCGCTTCTACTGTCGGGTCCTCTAATGTCTGTAGGTCAAATTCGAATCTCTTCCTATGTCTGGAACCATCAGTGGAGTTGGCCGGAATTTGGTTAGACGAGACATGTACGCTTCCACAATAGTGGCATGAGCATGGATTCGTCCGTTCTATACGAGATCGAACAAGGCCTAGGCCTGTTGTCCGGGATCAGATTCAACATCCAGCACGAAGGAATGTCTTCACATGTGCCCCACTGGACCCACAGCTTTGCGCCGTTTGACGAGCCTTGCGTGACTGGGCTTCAACCTGATCATTGGCAGGTAGGCCACGGAGAAATGGTACTCTTTGAGAGCTCCGGTGTCTCTGTACCCTACCTGACCGTTCTTGGGATCAGAATGATGTCCAATCCTGATGTATTCGTATCGTTCCCGGTCATGTCGCGGAGCTCCAATATCGACGTCCCCGACAACAGTCTGAAGGACGCTCCGGTACAAGGAAGAGTCAGGGTAACAGATCGATCCCTGCGACGAGATATTCACTTTGCGCTATACTCTCTTGCCAACATGGAAGTCACTATTTGGGCTTCTCTCGAGGCAATCACAGCGATTGATGGACACGGAACTGCCCCTTAGTGACAGTTCAAGTCCATGGTTGCATTGGCGCTGCCCTGATTTATGTTCCCGCGAGTTGCCGCTCTTCGCTTTGAATCAAGTTGTATTGATAGCCTCAAGCCCTGTCTCGGCTAAATTCCCAGGCCGCTTATTCCAACACACACTCGTACAGACAGGTAAGTAGCATTGCATCAAAGAATCATCCCTCTGCGCTCCCATAGTGCACCGAACCCTTGACCACGAATGATACCATCGGCATGTCGCCATCTCGAGAAAATCAGAGTCCGGCAGACGAAAAAAAAAAAAAAAAAAAAAGAGCAATTGCCAAAACGGATCAAACGATCAACTATCGCAAGCTAGGGATAATCCCAAGACAAAACAAATACTATCAGCGCAAAGCCATTGCGATCGAACTCCAACAGGGAATTTTCCGTATGGGGCGAATACCTGGGTGAACAGAGGGACGACGCCTTTATCAACTGGAAAAAGGAGATGGTGAGAGAAGTCGGGAAAGACCATGATGGACTAAATACATTGCTATCAAAAACATCAAACTAAAGACTCCAGACTTCATCGGGATTTGATCATGTCGGAGCTATCGACAGAGAATTCGGATACTTTAATTTTCACGCAAATTCCCCAAAGGCCCCGGGTTCTTATTCATGGGTTGACACTCCCCACCGAATATGCCTCGTCAATATAACACCAACCTCCTATGCGCTCAAAGAACTCCATCTTCCTGTCCGCCACCCACATTGGCTGTGTGATTGCCAGATATGGCTCATAGTAAGGCTTCGTGAGCTGGTGTTCCCTGAACCATTTCTCATCTTTGGTCCATACTTCGGTGAAACGAAATGTTCCCGGTTCAGCTCCAGAATGGAAGACATCAAAGAGTATACACTCTGGTTCGCGAATGCAGGCAGCCCAGCAGGGCCGCAGGGCCGCGAGAAAGGGCTCGACGTTGCTGGGATCCACTTGGATTGTAACGTGGAGGGTCGTATAAGTGCTTCCCAAGGATGGAACCATCGCCATGATTGCTATGTGATGAGTCGAATTCGGGATTTTCAAAGAATCGGAGGGTTGTCAAATAGTGAATTCTGAGGCGTGAGAATTGACAGATAGAGCATGAGGGCAACATGAAGGCTGCCTATTTATGTAAATACATGTTTCTTCTTTGAAGGAGGCATTCGGGGCCCTTGCCAAAAACGATTCACTTTTACATATGCTCTGTGGCCTTACGTGTCTCTTTGGCCTCGATACTTACTAATATATAGACGCTGGCGCATGCACTTCCGATTCTGGAAGATCTGATAAAATTTGGGAAATTTGGTCTTCATGGTGACGAGTGACAAGCCTTATAACTAATGAACTGCTTTGTCAGCCGTGAGGTGCGGATGGAATCGTAGCTTCGGAAAAATGGCGTCGCAGAGATCGGATATTACCATGGGGTTAGACGATGGTCTCTCCATACTTTTGAATACTGAGGCCTTTCAGGGCCTCTTATTTGTGTTTTTCTAAGGGAGGGGTCTGGGGGTACACCGTCCAACCAAGGTAGGCTTTCCCTTTGGCATCCTAGGACACAGGCGGAGTTTCCCACCTTCCTGTTTGAGCATCCCCCTACTGCTGGCGCATGACAGTTCATCTTCCTCCAGTGTCGCAAATTGTTTGTTTGGGCTCGAAGGAGACTGATTCCCAGACAGTTGGAAGAAATCCTGGCACAACCGTATCGTTGGCCTGCTGGGCTTTGGTTGACTCGAAAATCATCCTCCATCATCCTCCATCATGGCGGTATCATCATTCGATGTGACGGCCATTAGGGCCCAATTCCCAGCCCTTGCACAAAAGCAGGTCTTCATGGACAATGCCGGTGGGGCTCAAGTTCTCAAATCAGTCATCACGGCCATATCAGACTACCTGTCTCTCAACAATGTTCAGCTTGGCGCCTCATACCCAGTCTCTCAGACTTCGACGACAAAGTTCAATGAGGGCCACGAAGCAGGGGCAAAGTATATCAACGCCTCACCAGAGGAGGTGGTCTTTGGTCCCTCGACGACTCAATTGTTTCGAAATCTGTCAATCGCTTTGAAGATTGATCCCGGGTCTGAAATCGTCTTATCGAATCTCGATCACGAAGCAAACCTTGCCCCTTGGGTCCAATTGGCAGAGTGGAAAGGGCTCACCATCAAATGGTGGATTCCGACTGAAAACACCAACTCGAATCCCAAACTGGAGCCTGAAGACTTGAGGGCATTGCTGACGTCCAAGACACGATTAGTCTGCTGTACGCACACTTCCAATATCTTGGGTACTATCACAGACATCGCGGCCTTGTCAAAAGTCATTCACGAGACGAATCCAAACACCTTGCTCTGTGTCGACGCTGTGGCGTATGCTCCTCACGCCGCAATTGATGTCAAGGCCCTCGGCGTGGATTTTTACTCCTTTTCGTGGTATAAGGTGTACGGACCTCATGTGTCCATGCTCTACGTCCGTGAGAAAGCGATGTCACAGCTCCAGAGCCTCGGCCATTATTTCAAACCCGGAAACACAGTGGAGGAAATGCTGGGTCTTGCTGCGGGCAATTATGAATGTGTCCAGTCCATACCGCAAGTTGCGGCATATATTGATCAAGTGGGTTGGGACTCGATAGCTGTGCAGGAAGAGACAATCCAGGAGATATTCCTGTCGTACCTGCGATCAAGGCCAGATCAAATCAAGATCTATGGGGAGCCTTCTTCGAATAGAAAATTGAGGGTACCGGTTATAAGCTTCAGGGTCAAGGGCCGGAGTTCACTGGGAATTATTGACGCCATTGAGGCAAAGTCTCCGTATGGGTGCCGCAGTGGGCATTTTTATAGCAAGCGTCTTTGCGAGAATGTGCTTGCTATACCTGACAGTGACGATGGGGTGGTCAGATGTTCGCTTCTCCATTATAATACGGTGGAGGAAGTCGAGGGCCTGGTGAAGGTGTTGGATGAGGTTATTAAACAGGGAGCAGAAAACGGTGTCCAGGCTGCCAAGTAGGAAAGGTATTGCTCACTGGTAAGAGGCGAAAGCATCTTCTGGGTAATACATCGCCAGCTGGATTCTCTCTCATTCTCGCCCTGAAATCCTACTGGCACCTGTTACCCGATAACGCCAGAGACTTGTCCTGCAATGTCGGTGAGAAAGGGTCTACCAAGGCAGGAAGAAGGATGGTCGTGAAGCCCTGAATTGTGATTGGCGGATTCCCAGTTTGGTAGAATGTTTACATCACGTGATTGACAAGCTACCCTTTATGCTTGCCCACTTTCTGTGTCTCAATTCCCATCATCTCTGCTTCACCAAGACATATACACAACCTGACCGGTGAACTCTGTCGTTCTTGTGTGAATAAACTATGGTCCTCCAGATTTGTCAGAGCCCTCGATTGGATCAGGAACATTAACTCCCCTGCAAAATGGCCGACACAGAAAACGTATGTTTTGAATCACCGTCATCACCCAACACAAACAAGACCCTCACTGACGTGGACACCCAGTTCGTCTCTCAACTTCCTCAACCAACTCGGTATGCACACGCATCGCCACAGAGACAGCTGACCGAGTTGACTGCGTCGGCAAACAACTCGCGAAGTGCGATGCCTCCTCCGACATTCACCAGCCATAAGCGACAAGGATCGAATTGTTTGTATGGTCCGAAGGAAGAGACGGGAGATACTGACATTGATGGCAGTACCTGAACCAGCATCCAAGAGGAAAACATTAGCCGAACGCGCTGGCGAGCCTATCAAACCTATTGCGGCTGCTCCCAAGTCCAATGCTCCCGTCAACACGACATTTATGTCCGCTGCTCAATCACGAAATCCTCCCACCTTTTCCCAATCATATCGGAGCAATGCCCAATTCTCAAAAAGTACATGCACCTTCTCGGCCAGCGTCGGTAGTGGCATTCGGGCCCCCTCGACCCATCCCAGCTCCAGTGTTGCACGACCAAAGTCCTCACTCGCAAAAGAGAGGGGAACGAGACCGGCCGATTCGAGGCCTGCTACATCATTAGGTACCCGTGGAGGAACTCGGGATGATGCCAATAACAAACGTACGGCCCCTGTTTCCAATAACCCCCCCTTTGATTTTGCCACCCGTTTTCCCGCGAGGAATGAATCCGTGATCGTGAAAAATGGCCTTCGAAGCATTTCCTTCGGCAAGGAATTTGGTCCTCCCGTAAGACCATCGAACGCGAAGCGCGAGTTTTCAATCACATCTTCGGTCACCTCTCAGCTCTCAGAACTCTCGTTGGGTCGGCAAACACCAAAAGCGAAGGAGGCTCGACCTGATAACCCTTCCAGAATTCCTCGGCCATCACCATGGATTCAGGCACTTCCGGAGAGGCCCTCGTTCACTCCCCAACCATTTCCTCAAATATCTCCCCTTCCCCCCCACAAAACAAAGGCAGGAACCTTTCTGACGAAGTATTCTGATCTAGAAACTTGGGATCCCGAAGAACAGTATGGCAATATGGAAAGAATGTATGAAGATGTCTGCAAGCATTACAAGCAGGCAATGGAAGATAATGTGGAAGCAAAAGAAATCAACAATACCTACAAGTCGACCATTGCGAACCTTGAACGAGAACGGAGGGACGTTACCGAATCTATGATCGCACTGAGATGCGAATTGGAAACGACCAAATATCGACTTGAGGCCGCGGAACAAACCAACCACGAACTAAAACGAGATCAGGAAGAGGAAGTGGAAGATATCAAACGTGAAAATCGAATCGCATTCGAAAATATTCGCCAGTCTCATCGCGAGGACGTGGATCGTCTAAAGGCTGATCACAGAGAGGAGATACGAGAATTGAAGAGAAGACTGGAAGGTGAGATTGAAAGTGAGAGAAGTCAGCGGTTGCAGGCTTTGAGCCAAGTTTCCACTCAAGGAGCCCTCGAAAGACAACGCCATCAAATAGACCTGGAATCCAAAGAACAGGAGATTCGAGGCATCAAAGCGGAAGTGGAACGACTCAAGGCGGACCTTGAAAGAGAGAAACTTCTCAATGATGATCTTCGCCGCAATCTTTCCGTAGCAAGTGCAAATGCAGTGACCATGGAAGGCGCCAGACAGGCGCTCCAGGCGAAGATCGAATATCTGGAATCAGACAGCAAATCTCAATCCGAAGCATATGCAGCCATGGAGAGGAGAATGAATGAAGCTCTCGACAAGGCCGTTGAATGCGAAGAAAAACTTAGGAAGGAAGAAATACTTCGACGAAAACTGCACAATCAAGTTCAAGAGCTGAAGGGTAACATTCGCGTGTTCTGTCGAGTCCGACCGACCAACAGCAGTGATGACGCTGAAGAGGCGGCCAAGATCACGTTTCCAGAGACTGACGAAGAATTGAAAGATATCGAAGTGAAAGGCCCAGAGGAGACCAATAGTCTTGGAAAGGTCACGACCAAGACGCACCAATTTTCTTTCGACCGCGTGTTTGATCCGTCGAGCAACAATGGTGAGATTTTTGAGGAGATCAGCCAGCTTATTCAATCGGCACTGGATGGATACAATGTCTGCATCTTTGCCTACGGTCAAACAGGTTCAGGAAAGACATTCACAATGTCGTCAGAGGATGGTATGATCCCACGGGCTCTACGTCAGATTTATAGCACAAGCAAAGAACTTGAAAGCCGGGGGTGGAAGTATACGATGGAAGGCAGTTTCGTTGAAGTGTACAACGAGGAGCTGCGAGACCTGCTCGGAAAAGATGGTGACAATGAAAAGGGGAATAAAAAGCATGAGATTCGACATGACATGGCAACCTGCGAAACGACCATAACAGATGTGACCACGGTGAATCTCGATAGTCAAGAACAAGTCGAAGGAATCCTGTCTCAAGCCATGTCGAGACGGTCGGTGGCGGCGACCAAGGCCAACGAACGAAGCAGTCGAAGTCACTCCGTCTTTATTCTCAAGCTTGCTGGTCACAACTCCATCACCGGCCACCAGAGCAAAGGGACACTGAACTTGGTGGATCTTGCTGGTTCAGAACGCCTTTCACATTCCAAAGTCGAAGGGGCCCGTTTGAAAGAAACTCAAAATATCAATAAATCACTTTCCTGCCTCGGGGATGTCATTGGCGCATTAGGCCAACAACAGGCGACTGGAAGTTTCAATCCCCGAGAAAGTGTCAATGGGGCAAGCGGCGGCAGCTCCGGAAGTGCTCATATCCCATATCGAAACAGCAAGTTGACATACCTCTTGCAATTCAGTCTTGGTGGAAACAGCAAGACGCTCATGTTTGTCATGGTGGCCCCGGAGAAGAAGTGTCTTTCCGAGACGATTACGAGTCTGAAGTTTGCGGACAAAGTGAGCCGAACGCGGATTGGGGTTGCGAAGAAGACGAATGGGAAGTGATTTGGTTGAGGACTCTTGGAGAGCTCTTCGCGTTGAATATTGGAGTGTTGGAAGGGGGATGTCCTGCTCAGCCGGTATCTTTGGAATGGTGTTCAAAATCGGAACGAATCACCACGACTGACTCGGAGTTGGAATTGTCAAATTGCTGACAGATGCTGCGAGATTGGATCTGGTTGGTACGATTGAATCACTGCGAGTGTTGCCGACACTGACGTACTTTGAAACAGCCTGGAGAGTAGGGAGCCTGGTAGCTGGAATCTGGCGATTGAATTGTTTTGATATAAAGACGTGAGTTCACCGATGACAATGAGAGATGTTTTTGGTTCCCAGATGAATTGACTACTTCTTGTATCTCCTTCATGGGTTGTCGTTCTTTGTCTACCTGAATACGTGTACTTATTCCAAAGGTGCCGGAAGGGCTTGCAACACCATTCCTCAGTCAGCTATCGCCGGCCTAAATGAAATCCGAGAAGAAAAGGTTATTAGAGCATATTTGTGGTCGTTTTCGTGGTCCAGTCAAGTCCGGATCTCCTATTCCTACTACATGGTATACCAGACCTTCTTGGCATCGAGTTGTTTTCTTCAATCTCCCTGGTTCTTGTCCCTTTTTATCTCCTTTACGATCCCTCTGGAAATCCACTCGGCGATCCCCATCGTCGTGATCATGGGATTCACCCCTGTCGCACTCGGACACACACTCGCATCCGCAACATACAGCCCATCGATATCCCAGACTTTACCATGCTTGTCGACGACGCCATTCTTACTCGACGAACTCATGCGGCATGTGCCCATCTGATGCGCAGAGCCCACCATGCAGGGGTCCGGGCTCGTTAGGCCTCGAGCACGTATACTTGCAAGCCAGCGGCAGAAAGACTCTTCATCCACGTCCACGTCTGTCGAGGTGTTGACGGCCACTGATACTGATGATGGCCGCACCCACCGCTCTCCGCCCGGATGGCATGTGTCAATCTCCGAAGCGCCCATGACGAATTGAATGCGCGCAGCGGCCAATTGGCCTGCGAGCAGGTGCCGGAGGTCGCGGGACGAAGGGGTATAGGCGATGCGCACCCGGCGGCGCGTTGGATCTGACGGGTCGAAGTATACACGCCCGCTGTCGGCGTCCCGGGTAATGGAGATGAAGCCGGCACCGTGGCCGTGTTTGGCGGCGTTGAGTCTCAGGTCGAGGGCAGACGAGAGGATGGGTTTTTGCGTTCGGGTGGCAGGTACGCGGAACGGTAGATTGGCGATCCCGAACGCGGGGGTTGAGCAGATGGCTTCGATCTTGGGGCCGTGGTGCGCTCCGTCCTGATCCTCGAGCGAAGTCACGGCGACAGTCAATATCGAGCCTTCCCATGGGTTCGTCCGTTGGGGCCAGACGGACCAGATCGTGCTGGTTGGGTGGAGATGCAAGTTTGCGCCAATGTGTGGGTTTATGAGCCCGCTGCGCAGGAGGACGAGAGGCGAGTTCAACGCTCCTGCAGCCACGATGATGCGCTTAGCGGAGATTGCGAGGCTGCGTGTGGTTTGGCGATCGCGTGATGTCCACGTTGCTTTGACGCCAGCGGCGGTTTTGCGGCCATCGATGGTTTCGAAGACGATTTCTTCCACGAAGGCGCCTTCGACGAATTCGGTGCCGTGGACGGCGGCGTCGGGGAGCCAGCAGTTGGCGGGCCCTTGTTTAGTGGTGCTTGCGCAGCCGTACGTGCAGTAGCCGCAAAAATGGCGCTTTGACGCCGTGTTCTGCGGTACCACTTCAACGTTCATGCCCAGGCGTCGCGCGCCTTCGAGGAGCATGCTGTTGGTGAAGTTGTGCTCGATCTTGCGTAGGGATTCTAGGTCTGTGGCTTTGGCCACGCCCATTCTTTCACAGACGGTGTCGAGGCAGTCCTGGAACTCGACGCCCGTGAAGTGAGGGAGGCCGCTGGCCGCCCATTCTTCGCGCACGGCGTATTGTGGCTGTAACGATGCGGACCAGTTGACAGTCCCCCCGCCGCCAAATGTGCTGCCGGCTAGTACGACTATGGAGCCGTCGTCGGATGCGACGAATCCGCCGTTTTCCATTAGGTGCTCTTTTCCTTCATTGGGGGACATGGGGAAGTGTGTCGAGGGGAAGTGATAGGATTTCTCTAGGACGAGGCATTTGAGTCCTGCTCGGGAGAGGTGGGAGGCTGTAACCCCTGCTCCACAACCAGAGCCGATGATGATGACATCGGTGGTGAGGCTGGCGGGTGTTGCTGGTGAAGTGAAGTCGTGGAATTTGAAGGCGTAGCTGGGATTTCGTTCGATGTGTTTGGGTGTTGGGGGAAATCCGATCACACGGGGGATCTGGAGAGATGTGGCGATCCATGATTGTCTTGCTAGACCGCTGACGGAGCGGAAGACCGCGCGGAGGGGCGGAAGGCGGGAGTGGGCCCAGTTGCAGACTATACTCGTGCGGGTTAGGAGGTCTTGAGTGTGGATTGGCGAAGAGTAGCCCGTGAGCAGATAGGATCCCACTGTGGTATTGAGGGCGGAGAGGACGAAGCCTAGACCTTTGACACCTGAGGGTGGGATGAATAGTGTGAATTGCCGCGCCACATGTTCCCTGAAGGCTGGTTCTGGGACGATTGATTCTGCGAGATAATCTTTAACTACATCTTCGGAGGAGCCCTCGGGGAGGTATTGTTTGAGCTTAGAGACAGCTTGGTCAAGCTCCGCGGGGGAGATCGCCGAGTTCTTTTCATCACTGCTGACGGAGATGGAGGGAACAAACACTCCCATGATCGAAAAGAGAATGTCCCACTGTTCTCTGGTGAAGACCTCGACTTCAGGGGTGGGGGGCAGAGGTGAAGGAAGTGACGCAAGGCTGGATAGGACCTCTGTTTGAGACATTTTTCTCTGTCGCAATTATTCTGGGAGGCAATTGTACACCGGCTGATTAAGATGGACGTCTTCTGAGATGGTGAGAATCGTGAGGTTTGCTTGATCCCCAACTCAGCTTATTTGAGCAACACGGTTGCCGTTCGAATAGTAATTGCCGGTATAGAATCAGGCGGACAATGAAGATAGATTTGAATTTGTTATACAACTTGGAGTCTAAACCTCGGGCGGGGAGTAAGCGACAAAATGGAACCCGAGTCGGTCCCCCGCGGAGTATATTTTTCGTACAACATATTCCATACCCCATGGGATTACCGAGTTGGGTTGGCGTTCTTCAGCTTCCCGTTGGTACCTTGGATTGGTCCTGGCCCAATCCTTCAGGATCAAGGGCAATAGGGCCGCCGGCTTCGTTTTTGTTCGATCAAATTAACGAGGACAAGTGAGTCGAGCGCAGACGGCCACCGGAGGAGCACACCGCGCTGTCATCCATTGCTAAAAAAGGCTGACGTGGATGAGAACCAGTAGTTTTGGAATTCCTTTCAACGAGATGAGATGCTAGTGGCAGAAGTAAAAGCGGTACTCAATGCGAAGAAGATCGCGAAGATTTGTGCTTTTCGATTACAAGAACCCAGGCCGGCTCTGGTTTGATACAGACTGACATGCGAAACACAACCATGCAATGCCGACCGGAGGCCGTCGATCGAGGCGTTTCAATCTCCGGGCTGTCCTGAAGCTCATCCTTCCGCTTGAATCTCGTAGCTGTTGGACTTGTGTTTGGGTTCGAATCGAAAATCTGGATGCGCAGGACCCAGGAACATTTCGCTGTCATTTCCTGTCAACATTGATTCTCTGGAATCCCAAGGATAAAATTCCTTACCTGATCTTAATCCAGTCCTTGTAATTATCACTGGCCATCAATGTCTCGAGTTCGTCTCTTCCCCTATGTCGAGGTGGTCGATCCTGAAGGTTTGGTGGAAGATACTCCAACATTCCGACAGGCACATATCGACAAGCAAAGCTCAACCACTCCAGCAAGAATCGTCGTGTCTGTCCAACTCCGATTTCATCACTTCCCCATGCTTCCAGCCCATATCTGCAAAATCGCTCCACGATTTGTAGTCGTTCCGAGGATGACTTGTCCAGATACTGGCCTGCTGCTATCTCTTCGAAAAGCCACGGTTTGATGAGTGCACCTCGTGCCGCCATGACTCCATCCACTCCTGCATGTTGGAGATGATCATAGTAGTGCTCGTGAGAGTACACATCTCCGTTTCCAATGAAAAACACCCGGCCATTTTTCGACCCTTGGTGTCCATTCGGCTGATCTCGTTCGTCCGTCTCGTGAATCGTGTCAGTCAAGGCATCCGCCTTCTCATTCAGTTCCCCGATCAAGGTCGCTGTTTCTGCAATGTATTCCCAGTCTGCTGAACGGGTGTATCTCTGCTGTCTTGACCGTCCATGAAGGGTGATGGCCGCCACGCCACAAGAGCCACCTCCTGGGCTCCGTCCACCACCTAGAACCAGCCTCTCTACCAGCTTTTGTGCCGTCGGTTGTCTGTCACGCGTACCAGTTCGGATCTTCACTGTGACTGGAGTTTCGCCCGAGACCGTGTTCATTCCACGCAGCATCTTCTCCAACTTATGGGGTGAGTCCATGAGAGCAGAGCCGGCTCCTTCTCTGTAGACCAAGTCAATGGGGCATCCCGCGTTGAGATCAATCACTCGGAAACCTTTGGGCATCAGCGACGTGAGGACTTCCGTTGCTTTGATTGCTAACCACGGTTTGTTTGCCGCAATCTGAGCGCCAAATCGGAGGTCATGGCTCGCGTCATAGTTATACACAATGTTGACATCGCTTTTGAGTGAGAATGTAGGCGGCCGAACTTCCGATTCATGTGCCTTGATGAGAGCCCACTCCGATTTCTGCCCCTGCAGTAAGGGTAAAGACATGGCCATTTCAGAATAGGTAAACGTCGCTCCCAACGAAGTACATAACCGCCGAAAAGGCAAATTTCCCTGTGTTGTTAGAGGGGCCAGGATTGGTGTCTCAACTCCGAAGTAGAGACGGCGTTTCTCGGATGGTCGAAGTGGAGGGTCTTGAAAGGCAGCTCTGGAGTCGATCTGGTCTTCCCCATTCGGCACACCTTGTTCAGTTTCTGGTTCTGGTGACGACGAATTTCGCACGGATCCATTTGCGCGGGCTCCATTTTTCCCTCTTTGTCCTCGGCCTTGGTCGGCTGGGTCTTGAACTCGTGTGTTAAGCCACTTTAAGAATTCATCTGATTTGGGTGTAGAAACTTTCCTCTTGGTCAACTCTATTCTCTGCTGAGGCGGTAAAATGTTGGCAACCCCGGTCTCCTCGCCCTCCGAGGAAATCTGCGCATGTTTTGCAATCAGATCTGCATCCTCAACCAAGACAAGTTCTGATCCGGAATCACCACGTTCGACCTCTTTGGAATGAGAGCCGGCGAAACGACATTTCCAACCAGCAGGACATCTTCCCTTTATTTCCCACACGGGACACAGGCCGTTGAAGGTGGTGAGGTCTTTTCGCTTGTATTCTTTCAGGTATTTTCGGATATCATGCTCGAAACGACAATCGTCTCCATAAGGGCATGGATCAGGAGAGAACTCGGGTCTGTGAACTCGAGTGGAACACAAACCTACTTCGTCTCTGGAACTACCATAATCGCGAGCTTTGTTCTGACCTGACTTCTTTTCGCGATGTTTACCTTTGGGTTTTTGGCTGACGGGCTGTCTGTCATTATGACGGATTGCTTCTGCAGCATCGTCATCCGGGTCATGGTGACGAGACTGTGACTCTATCAGATCCTCAGGCTGGATCAAGAATTCTTTCTTGATAGGGGCGGTCCCTCTTCGCCGTTTATCTCGCGGATGTGACGAGATGACGGCTGGATCTAATTCCTCAACATTGCGCTTAGCAGGGACCGAAGAAGAATTCAATTGTTGAGAGTCTGAAGCAGAAATGGTGTGGTCGTGTGAGGCACCATTACGCAATGGCCGAGACGGGTACGCAGAATTTTCGGCCATTGCTTCAGAGAGAAAGAGATAGCTGAAGTTTGACCTTGGCTAGAAGCAAGGAAAGGTCTTTACTCCAAATTCAGCCTGCGTTCAATCCTGTGACCACTGCACGAAGCAACAGTAAATGAGAGACCGATTCGAAGATCGAGATGAACCTGTCGAGGCATTGTGTGAGTCTTCGCCAAGTATCTCGGAAATCTTTCCCGAAATATGCGGCTACTATTTTTTTCAATAGGCCGAGCTGCCTGCACGGGCGTAGGAATCAATCAATAATCAATCAATCAGTAAACACCATTTCCAGCATGATTGACATTTGAGGGTTTCTGCCTTCCGGTTGAGGTCAACCGTCTACTCTGATTTCAGACACGCTTCTCGAATGCATGCGAACTGACTACAAGTCTGTTCTCGGGGGACAATCAATCCAGGTGTGCACAACCCACCCACCACACAACCGGATTGAGATCAGGCTGCTTTGAACAAGACGCTGAACACTTCAGTTGTCCAATCGAACGCGTACCTCAGCAAGTATAATGAAGGGTTCGTTTCTTGTTTTTTCTCCTGAGGCTGTGCTTACCGCGTAACGTGATTGGACCTCGGCCGCGATGTTTACTTGAAGGATTCAGGACTCTTCTTAAAGGGGTATAGGTTTAGGCCCAATACCGGGCGATCGAACGGGATATAGTCTCGCAACTCACTCCACTTCTCGAGAGTAGATAATGTGATGAAACCTCTCAACGTATAGCTTTCTCGGTACTCGGAGTTTGGAGTTTCTGCGATTCCTCAAAAGTCTTTTCTTGCTGCCGTCTCATCCATCGACAGATTAACCAGCACTGGCGGGCCCATCGCATCATCCTCGACGACTTGAAGCATTTCATCCACAATATGTGTTGCTTCACCCAAGCATCCGGGGCGCACCGCCTTGAAATCGCCATTCGCCTTTTGCTCCTTCTTAACGACTCCGTGGGGCCATGAGACTCAGTTTCGCGACTTTGCTCCCCGTCTTCATGGTTCTGGGATCGATCTTTGGCGTATCCATCATGTTCAATCTCTTCCTCACCTGTTTTAAAATAACTTCAAAACGTCCAAGATTGAACAATGCCAATGAGGTCCGGCGTCCGTCGCTCATTATTTTGGCAATTGAGCTTTGAGGCGTGTTGACGTTTCTCGTCCTCTTCACCTGGACGACCATTGAGACTACCCACACTAATCGCTGGGAGCATAAGCCGACGATCTTAATGGTGTATGCCTCTGTCGGAGCCCTTGTTGCACTGTAGGTAAAACCTTATTCACTGGCTGGGAAAAAGGCTCCCTCCAGGGTCCCATCTCCCCTTCTAGCAGATGCGGACTGACCTTGCCTTTCAAGTTTCATGCATGGCTGGATGGCTGTGACGAATCTCCTTCGGTACATTCACTATCGACTAAGCTTGAGCGCACGACGCCCTTACTGCCACCAAGCGCTTGGAGATAAAGAAGGGAACCAGCCTGATGTACCTCCGTCATCTTTCCTGGAAGAGCAAAGAGTATCAGCTCCAAGAGAGAGCATTTCAGCAAATTCTGTTGGCGAAGCGGAAGGCGACAGTCTCATCGTGAAGATATCCAAATAAACAGCACTGTGAGCAGTCCAAGAGAGATACAATTGTTCCCCTGCTCAAGAGAAGATTTGCTGGAAACAGAGTCGACATATGTTTATCTTGTATCCAGGCTGATGGAATGCCGTGGGGGGGTGTAGGAGTGGTGCGGAAGGGATGAGGAAGCTTCATTGGAAGGGTCGATCCTGTTATGTTGATCTGAAAACGATATCTGTCCTATGGAGGTGTGAATCATATTTTGTCAGTACATTCAGTCTTTTAGAACCACTTCTTCAGGCCAAAGAAGCCTTCAGCGGCCTTTTCATGATGTCCGAAAATGTTCGCTGTAAGCCATGGGGAAGTGTCACATCCGGGTTTGTGTGCCAAATAGCAGAAGGGTCCAGTAATTTGCAGCCTCTTTCAGCATGTCTCACCTATGTGGCGGGTCTGTCGGGTTCAATCACAGCTGAACCCGAAGGTTAAAGGGTTGGAGGCTGCGCCATCCACAACCACAGAGGACAGTGCTGACCTTCCAGAAATCCTTGGCAGATACAGGGGGGTCCAACCACCTCACGAGCAGCTCGGTGTATTTCCTCCGTGTCAAGTGCCAATGTCATCAATAGTCTGGACGACATTGGAAACGTTATTCATTGCGGAAATATGAGAACCTGACACAGAGAAGCGAGGTTCCATGTTGATGGCTGAACGGGTTTCTCTGCCCTTCCCCCACTCGAGGAAATTTCAGTCCGAGGTTGGGATTCAACAATCATGGCCCATGCGGTACGAAATATCCCGCTGTGAAGACAGCACGGCCCTTCGCCGTCTCCTATCCATACGGGAAGTTGCCATCGTATCGTCAGCTGAGCCATAATCATTGGTCCTCCGCCAGATCTGAGGTGGCCACTAGTTGGCTCTAGGACTGAACAAATCCGCCAATTCTCGGGTGCATAGAGATCGGGGCACGAGCACAATCACCAAATTCAGAGTCCAACCCCAACCTAATCTCACCCACCGAATACGCTGTCAAGGCGTGTGTTCGGGGCTCTGAACGTCAAAAGGCAGCCACGATCAGTCCAGATCGAATCAGCCTCGACAGACCATCTCCAAATCCTTCGACGCCTCCTATAGCGTATCCTACCTTCTCATCACCTTCATGCATGTGACAATCTTACTCAAGAGAATGAGAGAACATCACCATCGTCAAAGATCCAAAGACTAGAGCGGTCGACTGTGGATGGAAACACACAGGACAGGGAATCAACTTGTGATTTTGCAGGTCAGGTCATACCGTACTGTTAGCAGAGAGATCGATGTTTGTTTGCCAGACTCTCCGACTGATTGACCACCAACACCAATACTCCGACCATGATCGGCATCGTTCATCGTCATCATCATTGCCTCGCAATTTGATGATCGCACTATCTCCGATACCCGTGTAGCCTCCAAGCTTGACCGCCCTCGTGGGTTGGTTCCTTGTACCTTTACAGAAATCGAGGGTCCAATGACATACACTACACGGCGCCTCGTCCAAATCTTGCAAAACCTCGGTACACCCCTTCCCACGGGGCTAGTGCCCATTATTGGCGGGTTATCTATATCACACCATTGACTTCGCCTTTACCCAAGTTAACAGGAACGATGAATTTCGGGTTGAGGCTAGTCATGATGAGAGCTCGATACCCTTGGGAGATTCTCTCGTATACGTCTCCAACGAGGCCGATGGGTCGTATGCTTGGTGCTGTTATCATAGTGATACCTTCTGCAATGTGTCGTGAGCAACCCCCCATCATATTTGGCGTCAGCTCTAAGCCTTACGAGACATCCATTGTTGGGAATTGGTCCGGTCTCGGGGTCCACCGAAAAGTGTAAAAATGGGCCGGGATGAGCGAAGAAGGTCAAATTCGGAGGGCCCCGCGGAACACTCCCACATGTTCTTCCCGTCTTTGTGCAATTGTACAGACAGATGTGGTCTTCATCCTGGAGCATAATGTAACATTTCGTCAGGTCATCCACGAAAGGAGTAAAGACGCCGTTGACCGAGACGGATGCGATTTCGCAATGAACCATGCAAATTGGACGGGGGAGAATCCGGAAGTTGCAAGCAATGACCCTCCACCAACAGCCGAACTTGGCAGACTCTTAGGGGGGTTGGTGGAATATTTTGAGAGTGTGTGTGAGAAGTCAAGCGACGGAGCGGTCAATAACTGGTAATGCAGTTCGGAGTAATTCCAGGAAGCACACCAAGTGATGCAAACAAGATACGTATAACGAAACGGGCGGCTTTGTCGTTTACGTTTCTTCTTGGAGGTTCACTACTGGCCTCGTCTCTATCAAACTCAAAAAGCGTACATGCCTGAGACGGAGAGTTCAATCTACGTTGATGATTCGAGTAACACCAGCTAATCACGAGCTTTCATCTGACGGGGCTCTTTGATCTCGTCAATGTCCGACCAGGGTTGTTCTAAACTTGTTCCATCCATCCCACGAATAGCGTTCGCCTGTGGCTCTGCATCATGATCACCAATGGCCCTTAAGCGTACTCTACCGGTTCGCTCCTCATGTTCTTAACTACATCTTGATGTTCCGATCATGATCGAACTTCTAGTGGCATCGCGTATGAACGACAGCTCTTCAAGCGATCACTGGAACAGCAGAAGATGAAGGAGGAGCCACAGTTTTAGATCCGGGCCCAGGTGAGATTATGAGATTTGCTCTTGCCTCCTACATTCGTCACGGTCTGACGACGGAGGTGATTTCGCATCTAAGATCCGACTGTCCGACCCACGTTATACTTCGAGAAAGCCATGGGCTTCTTTCCACGCGGCGCCACAAATCTCCAATCTCCAGGACTCGAGAATCCTGACACTGACTTCTCCTGATTAGGAAGGATCTGGGTCAAAAGGGACTGTTGCTCCATAGGCGTTGATGGAGCTGAGGGCAGCAATAATGGTCCCCGAACAAGGCCGGCTGCAGCACGCCTTTTGATCCGGGCCTTGAGCGCGCCAAAGCCTGGCAGGTTGACAAGAGTGGGTGGGTGCCATGACAGACATGGAACCTTGTCAGGGTCACACTCGAGGCTTATCATTGGCGAGTTGGCCTGTTGACGGAGAAGCCCAAGAAGGTTTACCGACGAGCCACTGGACAACTTTGTCGCATTAGGGTCCATGGATGGAGAAGGCAAGGTGTTTGGGCTAAGTTTTCGCAAGTTGACCAAAGTTGGGTTCCGATCACCTCCTTTGGGAGGCTTCGGGTAGAATACCTTCCTGGTCAGACAACCTGACCTCCATTCCTACGAGTGCATTTTTGCAATCATGGATGAGCAATACAGAAATGAGCAAACAGGCAAACAAATGTCTTTGAAATCCAGCGGCAAATCTGAGGGTTTTTGCTATGGCGCTAACCAATGCGGTTCCAAAGAATCTTTGCTGGCCGACATCCGGCCTCAGCCTGCCACCCTCTTCAACGTCGAAGCTGGCTAATGGCAGGAGGGACTAGTGCGCACAATGACTCGGCGAGGCCATGGCTTTTCTAGCCAGTCGCTCCCTTTTTCCCGGATTTACTTTCATTTGTTACTCCTTCTGCTTCCGCTCTTCCTGTGAGATGTCTCTCCAAGAGCTTACTGATAGACTCCTTGATCGGCAACGCTCGGTGATGTAGAGGCTTGCTCGTTAGCAGCTGGAGATTCCCAAGCGGCTCTGCACCGGATTCCAAGCAAGAAGGTGTGCGGAATGGAATGGTTTGGAGGGGGGAGATGAGAGGAGTCACCGTCTTGGAGCCCGTGGTCGTTTTTGATCTAGCGGAATAAGTTGGAGGTGGTGGTCAATTCATCAACCCGTATATTTCTCTTCCTGTAGATGTACCATGTAATGGTGGTGGCCGAGGTACCTTATGGGACGACTTGGACCGTGGGAACACGGGAGGTGGCAGCAGAGTGGAAAGGCGGGTACCCACAGTCTCGAAGGAAGGACCCCGGCTGGGTTGCAGTATACGGGCGCTCAGTGCTCAACGCTGGGCCTGCAAGTTAGTTGCTCGGTGCCGCTACCGCCAACTCAACCGTCACGGTACGAGGTCTCTTAGTCGTAGCTCTTCACTGCACAGCACCGCGCTGCACTGGCTTACTAGGCGGACTCGGCTCGACCACTCACTACTATACCTTCTTCCATCATCCACCCGTCATTCTCCATTGTCCTGCTCGATATCCTCGCATTCTGTTCACTTGTCAATACGATTCTCGACGGGAGTATTCCACCATTGGATAAACAGCCTTATCCTCCATACGTATCTTCGCCTCAACGTCGCTCATTACCGCCTACGGCCCTCATCTCTCACCGTGCCTCATAACGGTCCGACGCCGGTTTCATAACGTCACAGCCTGCTATCAGCGACATCAACCGGGAACCTTCCTCTCTCCTCCACAACGATTCTCCAGAAAGTCTATGTTTGAATACGAAGAAAGTCCTCCGCCACTACATCACTCGCCTTCTCCGAGTGATCGGTCGCATTTCACCTCTCGAGATACGACCCCGGTGACCCCCGTCGGCAACGGGCCATCATTTGGAAAGAAGACAGAGAAGGACTTTCTACCCTGGTTCAGGAAACCCATCGACGTTGGACGCACAACTACAAGACTCTGCTTAGATACTTCGCTTCTCGAGCCCGACTTCGACGATAATACTTTCCCAACCTTTGGCGCCCCGCCGCCGGTTCGGGGAATGGCGAGCGTAGCCAATCCACTCGATATTTCCGTGAGACAAACCTCAACTTCTCCTCGTGGTAATCAGCCCTCGAACTTGACTTCCGCGTTACAACGAAGTGATAGCGAAGAGAAACGAATGATGGCCAACCAAGCCCCAGAAACTACTCTCACCCGCCCGATCCCCCAGATGCCTTCAAATGTGTCCGATGATTTCACGAGATTTGAACATGGCGCCCGACCGATTTCAATGAAAGGCATGGCGAATGACAAGGCCAGACGCGAGAGTATAGCGCAGAGCCTGGGCACCGGTATGAGCTGGGGAGGAATATCAGCCGGGAGCTGGATCAGAGACGAGTAAGCGCCCCCCTCTTCCTTTCTACCCTACTCCGACTATCTTGTTTCTAAATATTTACGACTGGACAGTATGATGATGTCCGGAACCTCGCCCTTCACCTTCAATTCTCCATCCTTTCACTCGTCTTCCTATCTTCCTAAACTTGAGGCCAATTTCATGAAGGATTTCTCTTGCTGTGGCCTCACATTGCCTACTCTACATGACCTGCTACAGCATTACGAAGAAGCACACGCACAGAAGGATTCAGTACAAACGGATGGAAATCAACAGGCGGTTCCTGACAGCCGAGCGGCAATGGCAGCTACAACGGCAGCTCAGGTTCAACAGGAGGCCCAACACCGGAGCCAACAACAACAACTCTCCCAGAATGCTCCCGGCCGGCCATTTGGAGCACAACAAACGACAACCCAGAATATGCCACGTCAATCGGGTTTCTCCAGCACCTTGCAGACCATTCCCGATATGGACACTGTCGAGGATATGGAAATGGATGATATTGACGGTGCCGATGAGACCACACCACCCTCCAATATGTACAGTCAAAACCAATCCCAGACATCCCCACAGACCTCCTTTACCGCTCCTGCACCACCCCAAATTCCACAACTCAACACGACGATGATGCAGGGACACCAGGCATATCGACAATCCACACCGAATACTCCGGTGGCCCCCGGTCGGACTTCTGCGCCTTTCCAGGGGAATAACGCCTCGTCGACGCTCATGGCAAATCCCATGCAACAATTCCAAGATCTTCAAAGTGCATATCGCGGCACCCCAGATTCATCAGCACCCGGAACCCCCGGTGAGCTGGAAGACGGTCTCATGAGTGGGATGGACGATATGTCTATGCAAAACAATCCCCTTTTCAACGGCGGTCAAAATGGGTTTGGTGGCTTTGGTTTCGGCATGAACAACGACATGATTGATCTGTGTATTGATGAGCCAGCGAAACGACTATTCTCACCTGGTACCCAGAGCATGAACCAGGGTCAAGGACAGCAGATGACGCAGAACCGGCTCGGGTCTGGTCAATATGGGCCTAATAGCGAAATTGCACGGACCATCCGTGAACGACAAGCCGCTGCCGGATTGCCCGACACGACAACCAACATTCTTCCACACGAGGAACCCAAACCGTTCCGTTGTCCCGTGATTGGCTGTGAGAAAGCTTACAAGAATCAAAATGGTCTGAAGTACCACAAATCGGTAAGGAATTTCATCCTCCGTCTGTTTTGATCGTCATTGCCTAACCGTGAGTCAGCATGGACACAATAATCAACGGCTTCATGAAAATGGAGACGGTACGTTTTCCATTGTCGATCCCGACACGCAAGCACCCTATCCTGGAACAATGGGAATGGAGAAAGAAAAACCTTACAAGTGTGATGTTTGTCAGAAACGTTATAAGAACTTGAACGGTCTCAAATATCACAAGTCGCACTCACCTCCTTGCAATCCCGAACTACAGCTTAATGCGAACAAGAGCCTATCGTTAGATATACCAAACTTGATGGCAGGCCAAAATCCAGGGAACATCGGAGCCGGTCTCTCGGGCGATCTCAGCATGATGTAAAGACGATACCCAGACATATTCTTTAAAAGGAATGATCATTACAATTCGACACTTCGAACAGCGTGGCTGTCATCTCGAAGAGATTGCTTTTTATTAAAGTTTTTTATTAAATTTTTTTTTCCCCCTTCGTTCACGATGTGAGACGGCCGACTATCGGAGGGAAAGGGGAATGTTCACCAACGGGCTCACACGGGTTTCTTCGAGATCAAGATTATTGTGGTGGACAGTGTTTCTCAAAATCAACTTTCTATTCAATGCCATGGTCAAGGTTTGGGATCGATATCAACAAATCGGCAGAACTGTCGTTGGGCAACCATGCTCAATCAAAAGTTTGGTCACCAACACAAGCCAATGGTCATGGAACTTTTATTGCTTGAAATTTTTTTTTACCCAAAAGTTGTAACTTGCGTCGGTTTATATACAGATCGCTGGGATAAGGAAGGAGAGCATGGGATATCGATGCTCAATTCGGTTCTACTCAACTTGACCGCGGCGTTAATACGGGGGGCTTGGCTGAACCGTCAGGGCGGAAAATCTTCACCAAAGTTGCTGGTTCTCCTGGAGGAGCGAAGGAACGAAGGAGAGGGATATTTGTACAAGCCTCGAGTGCAGCGATTTCCTTTTTCCTGGGATGGTGTTCTTCAGCAAATGCTGCTCATACGTTGTGATTCTCGGTCTGATTACGTACGACAACGATCAAGAGGGGGAGAGTTTGCTTGCGATAGCGATAGACCTGGAAGAAACGTGGGGAGGACGATATTTCCTCCGGGGTTTGGATATCTGGACCTGCGATTATTTGGATTAGGCTTGCACTTCACCGCGCAAGAGCTAGCAGTGTAGGCCCGAATAGAATCAATGTTTGTGGTGAGAATGTTTTTTCCCTCTTTTCAGAAGCGTGAACCAATTTGATCTTCGATTTGGGAGATCACTCGGTGGTTATGATCGATTCGACGTTTTGTTCCGACTTAGTTTAGGATCTGTAACAAAAATCACAGCAGGAAACCCCCACATGTAAGATGCTTGATGCGAATCTTGCCTCATGCTTGTAGTCTGGAACCTCTAGAGGCCTTGTTGAAGAAAGATCAGCCGATAACTTCTGCCAATGGGCAAGTTTATGAGACAAAGGCACGGAACACTCGGTCGAGGTATCTCCGGGAGAGGGAAGTCTTTGAAGGTTCGCGGACCTTTTGGTCCATCGCGACAAGGGGCACGGGGCACGGGGCACGAGTCGTACTCCCTTCAGGCGCATGATACCGTGGTATATTGTTCATTGTTGGTGGGGGCAGAAGAGTTTGGCAAGGTTTCAGGCTGAGAGGCTGAATGGTTGGCCTGGACGTGGTTCCGAGTGAAAGAGGGAGCATCAGCATGAGGGTGAGGAGAATAACTCGAGAGAGTTGTCGGTCGTCGCAGAAATAAATGCCCATCAAATTGACGGCTAAGTGATGGAACAGGGGAGATTGATCCGCGAACTAAGCGTATGTCCTATGTTCCAGTTGAGGGAATGAGGTGGAGGCGCAGCTGGACAGCGGATGCCCATGTTGACGCGTATCTTTCAGACAAGTAAAAGATCTCTTAACCCACGGAGTAACTCAGATGACTGAACTGCCACTTATCCCTCGTGCCGCTCCATCAGCCGTCTGACAGTGGCACTTGGGTCCATTCTTGTTCATTGACCACTGATCTGATGCCCCTGGCTGGTTTCTTCCATTCCCCATCATCCTTGCGTACACGCTCAGAAGTTCTGCTCCGTACTTTGTTTCCAGATCTCAAAATTCCCTCCTCCTCGAACCACTCCAACCAACCATACATCCATTTCTTCGTCTCGCGCACGCAGAAATTCGACTTTTGCCCTTCCTTTTCTGGAATTGTCACTCGTTGTCCACAATTGAGGCCCCAAAGTTCTCACGCCGATCCTTTTCCAGCAAAATCCCATCACCCCCCCACCGCACATCAGCTCCCCGGAGTCCGGACACCATTTTCCCAGCTCGCAGTCGATTACCTCGAAAACCGTACACTTTGGCAGCGACGAGCGAATGCAGAATTCGGCGCATTAAACAGCTTTACCTCTGACCGAAACTCTCCCCAAACCCCTCTACACTCTGTGACGGCCGTTTGTTTGCGAAACATCTCGTTGTCTTTTTGCTTCATACGAAACGGGGCACGCCAATCCGCCCCTCGGCTACGCGCACAATGTTCAGCATGCTCCAAGATAAATACATTGGCCTGGCGCTGGCCGTGACCTCGACTCTGGCCATTGGCACCAGCTTTGTGATTACGAAAAAAGGCCTGAATGATGCGGCGGACAAACATGGATTTGAAGGGGAAGGATTCGCATATCTGAAAACGCCTCTATGGTGGGCGGGGATTGCCTCGTTAATTGTCGGTGAAGTGGCCAACTTTGCGGCATATGCTTTTGCACCCGCGATTCTGGTCACCCCGTTGGGAGCACTCAGTGTGCTTATTGGAGCTGTCTTGGGCGCATATTTCCTAAATGAAGAGTTGGGGGTGTTGGGAAAATTGGGCTGTGCCATCTGTCTCCTGGGGTCGGTGATTATAGTATTACACGCGCCTCCGGACCAGGAAATTGAGACGGTGGATCAAATTCTGGGTTATGCCATAAAACCAGGTAGGATGCGCGCTTTTGAAACTCCTTTGACACTCTACGGGACCGGAAACTAACTTGTATGGCGTAGCCTTTATAATCTATTGTTTAGCGGCCATCGTGTTTTCGACAGTCATGATATACAAAGTGGCACCTGTGTACGGCAAGAAGAGCCCTTTGATTTTTATCTCGATTTGTTCCACGGTCGGGTCGATATCTGTCATGTCGGTCAAGGCGTTTGGTATTGCGTTGAAGTTGACCTTTGCCGGGAACAATCAATTCACCCACCCATCCACATACGTCTTTATGGTTGTCACCATAGTCTGCATTTTGACGCAGATGAATTATTTCAACAAAGCTCTCAGCCAATTCTCGACATCTATTGTCAACCCCTTGTACTATGTTACCTTCACCACCGCCACCCTATGCGCCTCATTTATTCTCTTCCAAGGCTTCAACACCACCGACGCCGTCAACACCATCTCTCTCCTTTGTGGATTCCTGGTCATTTTTTCGGGAGTGTACCTTCTCAATCTGTCTCGAGGCGACCCAGACGGTCATCGATTATTGAACGGGAAGATTCCAGACGAAGATGGCATCCCCACCGACCCGCTGGCGGGATTGCAGACACGAAGAAGCATGCAGGCAAGGAGGAGTTTGGATCCTCACCGGCGGAGTAGCAGTCTTACATTCAGTCCAGGAGGACTACGAAATGTGAGTGGAGAAAGTGCGGGACTGATGCACAACTACGATGTGGAGCACAATGCTTTTGGATTGTCAAACCTAGTGGAAGATCCAGAAGAGGTGGAAGGAAGTGGAAGTTCAAGTCGAAACAGAAGCAGAAGCCCTGGCGGCGAACCTGTGACAAGGATGTATGAGAGGCCTTCTCAGAAGAGCCTGAATCGATAACACGATTCCAAATGGAGGATGGTTGGGATTTCTGAGTGTTTTCTTGTAATGATATCCATGCATAGGTACGGTTTCAAGCGATGAACAAACACAGCATTTACGTGGCCCTGGGAAGAGGGACCGGTATGGGTCGGGATTCGGTTTGGAGACAAAGAGGCCTTTTCAAAGACACATCGATATGGGAGCGAAGAATCAAAGTGCTGAATTATTTGACTTGAGGAATTCGAGGTAGGACATGACAGCGAAGATGTATCATTTGAAGTATACACACGGAGTGAGATATCGGACATCAGGACTCCTCCGGCTAGTCTTGATGGTCCACCGTAACTCGCCTGTTGAGCTTGTATATAAAAAGGGACCACCCTGGCGAAGCTGTCTCATTAGCTCATACCTCTCTTTCCTCGTATCAACCCTTCCCCCCTCTCTCGCTTCGAAAAGAACAAAGTGAACCAGAACCATCAACAGCAGTTATATAATTCCCATTCCTGGCGCGGGATCGCTTGGATAGACCTTTGCCCAGTAACAGATAAGTTCTAGGCCCGATGTGGCCTTTCCTCTGTGATGCTACTGCCTGCCAAATCCTTCGATGACTGCCACCCGCTCACTTGATGAGAAAGACTATGACCGGCAACGAGCTAGGTCTCGTGCCCACGCCGTGTCGGTGGCACATCACACTCGACGGATCGCCATAATACCGTCAGCAGCGAGAAAGAAACGACCCCCGGCCGACCAACGCACCCACAACAACCACAATCTGGACCAATTTCATCATATCCTTCGTCCAAAACGGAGCACTTATTCTCGATCAATGGCTATCTGTCAGAAAATTCCCAGGTCACACCGTCGAAGGCGTTCCAGACCAAATGCAATGGATAGGGATGAAATTGATACTCCCACACGCTGCACCGATCTTCACAATTTTCCATGTGGATAGCTTCTCGGAGCGAGCCTGTAAGGGGCTAGCCCCCTCGAAATTGATGAAACAAGAGAATTAACGTGAACGTCGACCAGTATGTTTCAAGTTCCGGTCCCCAGAGTGAGGGTACGCAATACTGCATACCGGTTCTTTTGCCTCGAGTTCTATCGGGCGTGGAAAGCTTAGTCTGATTATCGGTTTCGACGAAAATTTCTGCAACATGATGGATCTGTATTGGCTCGTCTCAAAAAGGATTTGGCCTTGGGCAGAGACAACATGGTCATTGTGATGAATACAATCTTTCTCCTGGGTTTTTCTTGCTCTCAGACATCTTCCTGACGCACACGATTCAATCAGAAACCGATATCTGAAGAATTTTCCCGGTGATCTTCAAGAGAGCACCGTGCACCGCAAAATTCTGAAGGTTTTGTTTGATTCTTTGGGTCAAATCGATCAAGCAGAATTTGACCGGAGATATTGCAGTATGCCTCAGCCCTTTGATCTTGACTGGATTTGTTTTGAATCCTAACGTATGGTAGATTCAACTGTTGGACGGATCTCCTCACTGGTCAACCAATTTTTTGCTGAATTCATTCTGGACCGTTCAAGCCTAGAAAGCGTGCCAAATACTCACCAATCCAGTGTCGATTATGACGGACTACGCCTCCGCTGACACCGTTCCTTACGGACTTCCAAAGATGAATCACGACCGGTTTAGATATCAAAAGGACACTCCGCGACTGATTGGTTGATTGTCCCACGCCTGCCAGTACGGCCAGGATGCTTGCCCGAGGTTGAGAAGAGATTCCCAGGTTTGTTGACGGGTTGTCACCCTTGAACTGTGACAGAACCGAGCTTCGAAAACGCCTGGTATTGGCTCCGATTTGCTATGCTCATATGAGGTTGATTTCGAACGCTATTTCATCGCTGCCCAGTCTTCCCATGCTATAGCAAAAGTCAAGCTCACACTGGACGTGTGCCTGGTGACCACAACCTGTACCGCAACTGCTGAGAGCATGGTGTGGAGATGGATGGTCTTGATCGACTCGTATCGAAGTGAGGGAACAGGACTCGCCAAAGAAGGAATGTCATGCTTGGAGACCAGAGTCCTTTTAATACAATCATGCTAGGCAGTGGTTTTGTGGTGGAAGCCTCTGCAGCATCAATCAGCATAGGAGATACTTCAGTAAATGCTCCAGCCTGGCGCTGGCAGAAATGAAGCCTCAGTGACGCCATTTTTTTGAGACCACCGCATTTTCATTGGACGGGCACAGGACGGCGGCAGGCGCCTCTTCCAAGAAGGCGGGTGATTTTTATTTGAGGTTGAGTTCAACTTGGCCAGCAGGCAACTTTCAATCCACCACCACCACCTCCTCCTCAAATTGCCTTCTTTCAGGTTTCTTATTGCTCTATGTTGTATTCCCGACGATATCCGCCATTAAAATCGCCTTCTAAGCACTTCTGACCATAGAGATAAGGCCCACCTATTCTGGAAAACCCAGGCCTTGCGGCCAGGCGAAGCCTCACCCGACATGGCATCACACCCCTCCAATTTATCTCCCACCAGTATGCGTGCTGTACAGCCTTCACCGCGCACAGGAGCTCAAAAAGGTACGCCTTCCAGTCCCCCTGCATATTCCATGACAAACGAAATATCTCACCTTGCGTGGTCCTTGGGTTCTAAATGTGGTGGCAATCCTGCCACACTTCTGGGTCGTCTGTCGCTGGTTTTTCTTTTGCTGCATAACTTAGTTACACTGGGCCGATAAAGCAAATACATGTGCATCAGCGGTCAGAAATTCGCAACTATCGGTCACGCGACACTGACTCTTGATCGAATGTGCCTGGATGGCATCCTGCTTTTACACGATCCACAATCCATGTGCTTGGGCCATCGGCCGTTTGCCTTCCTTTTCTTGACATTGTACCTGAACTAATTCTCTCTCTTTTCTTTCTTCAACAACAGGGGTGACCATCTTCGACGAGCCTGAACATATCGAACCTGTCCGCATCACCGACTACGATACCGGTACTTCCCCTTCGCTCGTCGCCTCTCACAGTCCGAGACTTCATCGTGCAAGTATTTCTGGCAAGAAAATGACCGGTCGTCCGGCTTTGCCTCATTCCAACTCTCTCACCTCCACCACCAACCCTATGTCCTATCTCAGTCTTGACAATAACCCGGAGTCCGGCGAGACGACGTCAGAGAGCAAGACCCCGAATCTACAAGCTATGCTCTCTCAAGTCGTTGAATGGCTGCAGGACGAGAAAACAAAGCAACAGAGACGAAGGCACCGCCGACATCGTCATCACCCTCATCATGCCCCAATACCAGTCGAGCAGTCAGACGAGAGCTCGTCGAAAGCGTATGACAGTGCCGTCGAGAATGAGCCCGATCTCTCTCTTGAGAAACTCGAAAACATCCTTTCTGGGTTTACCTCGTCTCCGTTACAGTCACTTCATCGGCTAGCCCATAAATCTTCCACCTCACTTAGCAGAAAGGGATCCATCGCCAAGAAATATAAACGAGGCTCGATCGTGCCCCAATCCTCCGATACCGAGTTCTTTGGCGATGAGATATTGGTGCCTAATGTCGAAGCATACCTGGACAATTCCAAGACCATGGCCTTCACCGGTGGCTCTGCAGACACCGACACTAGCGACAGTGCCAAGAGGAGAGACTACGAGCACTGGGTTACGTTCAAAAAGGATATTGTGCGTTTGACGCATACGTTAAAGCTCAAAGGCTGGCGTCGTATTCCCATCGATCGGGCAAGCGACATCGACGTCGCTCGTCTAAGCGGAGCCCTCACCAACGCCGTCTATGTGGTCCGCCCTCCCCAAGATATGTCGAAATACGACAACTTCCACGCGGGTACCGACTCCTCCGCTCCTCCCGTCCCAGTCTCCAAACGGCGTCCCATGCAGCTACTCCTTCGCATCTACGGGCCACAAGCCGAACATCTCATTGACCGAGATTCCGAACTTGGCATCCTCCGCCGCCTGGCCCGCAAACGCATCGGTCCTCGTCTCTTGGGCTCATTTGAAAACGGCCGTTTCGAGGAATTCTTGCACGCAAAGACCCTCACGGCCGACGATCTCCGCGTTCCCGAAACGTCGAAGCAAATCGCGAAACGAATGCGAGAGCTCCACGATGGGATGGAACTGTTGGAGTCCGAACTCGCCGCCGGTCCCGCGGTCTTCATCAACTGGGACAAATGGGTCGATCGATGCGAGAAGGTCGTCACCTGGCTCGACGAGCAAGTCCACCAAGCCGAGACAGAGTCAAAGGGAGACAACGCTCGCCGCGCGCCGCCCGTCAATCCACGGTACATCCGACGCGGATTGATCTGCGGCGTGGAATGGCCCATTTTCCGCCGAGCATACGAAGCATATCGACAGCGCCTGATCGGACAATACGGCGGAATGAAAGGACTCCGCCAGAAACTCATCTTCGCGCACAATGATACACAATACGGTAATCTCATGCGTCTCCAACCGTCTGGCGAGTCACCTCTACTTCAACCGTCAAACCAGCACAAACAACTCGTCGTTATTGACTTCGAGTACGCGTCTCAAAATACCGTCGGCCTCGAATTCGCGAATCATTTCACCGAGTGGTGCTATAATTACCATCATCCAGAATTGAGCTTTGCCTGCGACACGCGCCGCTATCCAAGCCAGAGCGAACAGTACCGCTTCGTCCGCAGCTACGTCATGCATCGCCCTCAGTACAACCCGGCCGCGAGCGCGACGCCGAAGATGGAAGGAAGAGAAAAGACGAATATCAGTGATTTCATGCTCGATGCGCGTGCACCGGGTGGAGGCAGTCAGACTGGGTCAGGGTTCGTGAATCCTTGGGGCGACGGGATCGATTACGACAAAGAAGAGCGAGAACGCGAGAAGAAGCAAGAAGAGCAAATCCAGGAGTTGCTTAGTGAAACTAGACTGTGGAGGCTCGCGAACTCGGCGCAGTGGGTGGCGTGGGGTATCATGCAGGCGAAGGTGCCGGAGTTGGATGAATTAGAGAAGAGAGAGCGAGCAGCAGCGAACAAGAAGAGTGGAGCGGGTACGCTGGTCGAGAAGGTCCAAGATATCGTTGGTGCCAACAAGACGCAGAAGAATCAGCCTCTTCATCCCATGTCCGACCCGTTGACGGAGGAGGAAAAGGTAATCCAAGAGCAAAGTCGTCGGGACGGACCCGAGGGTCAGCGGCAGGAAGAGGTACACCATAAAGATGATGAGGGTGCGCAGACGGAAGAGAAAGACCCGGCGTGTGCTCATCCAAGTGTCAATGGACATGGCACTGACCATGACGACAACCTCGTCAACGGCGATGGCAGCGGCAATGCGGAGATGAAGCACGCACAAGCAAACGCTTCCGAGGACGTGAAAGATGCAGATAAAGCTACAGATAACGAAAGCGCGGAAATCGTGGGCGAAGACGAATTCGATTACCTTGCCTATGCTCATGACCGCGCCATGTTCTTCTGGGGTGATTGCCTGACCATGGGCATCGTGAAGGAGGATGAGTTGCCTGAGAACCTGATGAAGAGGGTCAAGATTGTGCCTTTTTAATGCTCATTCAATGTCTTCTCCTTCTACCTCATACATCCGTGCAAGCATGCATGAATCGAAGGAGAGGAGGAACGAAACGAAACCAGACGTTCATCATGACGTGACATGGCGTGGCTTGGAATATAGTATTATTGGGCTGGCCCTGTCGGCGTGGAACAAGTCCATGGATACTGGGCATGAGGTTTAACGAGCGATGAGATACGACGTGGGTATGGAGTTCGTGTTGGAGTTGAGTTGGATGCTACTTTTATTCGATTTAACACGGATTGCGATTGGGGTTTATCTTTTTGATGCTGGGAATAGACAAGGGAAGGAAAGGATAAAGACACGATATTAGGATAGAAGGAGGAGGAGGAGCAGGAGCACAGCAAGGGCAGTGGAAAGGGATGGGAAGGGATTACATGTTGCAGGTTACCAGGTCCCCCAGTAGCAACGTACATGCTTAGCTTTGGCGACAACAGGTTATCAACATATATAAGTTTCCACATTTCAACAAATTCTACCCTGTCTTGGTACTCTGTCCTGTCTTTTATACTATTTACAACACTCGCATCCCGGAGCCAGGCACTTAAGGCATCATCTCTAGTAGAATTCAATGAAAAAAATTTTAAACCTTGATCTTTACACCAGTATAATCCAGTCCCAATGCAAGCCCCGTCAACACCAACGCATACAGCATCAAAATCCCCATCGCATCTATCGGCGACATATCCAACGTATTTACAGTCAAATTCACGAGGCCCGTCAAGAGGTTCGCGACCAAGAAAATAATCAGACCATTCGTATTGAATGTGCGGAGCACACGGGATGTGGCGTGGCGGACCATGTCTTTTCTCGTATCAGACTTTTCGTAGGAAAAAGATGGGCCGCAGTCTTCAATCAGGCCGAAGAGGAGGAGCTGTGCGTTATTGAAAGCGACGATCCATAATACATAGGGTAGGTTTGCGAGGCGCCGCGAGACGTTGAGGTTGAACATGTACAAGCTTGTCGAAAGCCAGTAGAGGCCGGAGTAAAGAAGGGAATGGGTCAGGAGACTGAGCAATATGAGTTGGCGTTCGCGCCGCGTGAGGCTGAGGCTGTTGTTGGCGTCCCAGATTTTGTGCTTGGAGGCTGTTTTCTTTTTGAAGAAGAACACAGGGTCGGAGACGGGTTCATTGAATCGGACAATCCGCCCTCCGGTGCCGCGGCCGGCGAGGTAGATGGCTAGGTATCCGATGAAAGAGAAAATGCCTTCGCGGTTCATGGATAGGAGGTCCGGGCCCCGAGGGGAGATGAGGATGTATTCGAGGAGAGTAGTGTGGGTAAGGAGGAGTTCGTAGGCAAGTGCGAGGACTAGCGCGAGGATGTCGTAGGACTTGAAGATGTGGTGGGTGATCAGGTCGGAGAGCTCGACGAAGGGCGGAAGTAGAGCGAGTGTGAAGAAGAAGTTCCAGTGCACGCCGTATTCGGTGACATGTTCGGCGTAGTCGAGGCCTTTGACAGACCAGAGGCGGATAAAACCCAAAATGAAAAGGGGGGTGGAGTGGCGGAGGACTTGGAGGAAACGGGCTGTGAAGCTGCTTGAACGGGTGGTTGAGGACTTGACCAGTGTCCGAGCAGAGACGACGCCGGCGGAGAAGACGAATGAGCCCACGCCCAGGTCCATAAGGGAGGTTCCCCAGGTTTCAACTTTGGCGAAACGGCGTGGGAAGATGGGGAAATCGACGGCAAGAATGGCAAGACAGGTCGCGATGAGCATGGAGCCACGATAGTGGGTGAGAAACGGTCGGACGGGCAGATGGGGGGGATCATTGTTTGAGGAAGGAGTGAGTTTTTTCGTTCGTTGTTGATGTTGCTGTTGTTGTTTGGACTTTGTCGCAGAACCATTATTAGAAGGTATAGACGGGGCATGATGGCCGGTGTTCAGGAACAAGAGGAACAGTGCCGGCGTGGTGAGGAAAATGCTTAGAACCAATGGAGCAGAGGAGTATATTGTGATGGCGAAGAGAATGGCGCAGATGTTGAGTAAAAAATCCGCAATTCCGGCGATGAGAGTGTAAGGTGTGAAGAAAGATTGACGCTTCTGTAAGGCTGTCCAGAGAAGGACTGACGCCTGTCATCGGTGAACTCATGATCCGGTAGCAAAGGAGAAAATATGTCTCGACGTACCCCTGCGACAAGAGTGACGAGGTTGATCTCAATCAGAGAGCTTCCGGAGAGATGGGAGACGAAGGCCTCCTTGCGAGCTTTGTAGGCTGCTGCAGCAGAGGGAGCTTGCTCTGAAGACAGAGACATTTTGGGGGGGGGGAACAAAATTATGCTTCTTCTGCCATGATGTGATGTCGACAGTCACCAGTAGATCGATATGTGGCAATAGTGATAAATACGGAGTAGGTGGCAGGATGGGTGGGGTGTCTTACCTCCCAATCGGGCACCCATTTCTCGCCAAATTGGCTGCTCGTTTTAGAGTTTAGCACTAGCCGTAAATGGCAATTTTTTTTTTTTCGTGTTTCACACTAGAGCTAGTTGTACAGAAGTACGCATTCTGATTGGTCTACGCCACATACTAGATATACCAGCAAAATCAAAATGAAATTCATTCTCGCCGCTGGGCTTGTGTCAAGACGTTGTACAACTGGATCAGGATCCAGCACATTCCAACACGAGTGGTGTATGTGGTGTATGTTTTGCTTCACGTTCGCATCATTGAGATGTCACGTTGTGTTCCTCTTCCTCTAGCATTCATCACAATGTCCGACCACGACTGCAGTCATATCACATCCTGACATTCATGATAGATATGTCCCTTCTCTGGCTCTGGGCATCTTCGCTTACTCGATCATGGAAACCATCGGACATGTTTTTCAACTCCTGGCATCACAACAAAGTTCTTGCTCAGTTCCTTATTTTGTCGCTCAATACTTCTACACCGTCGTGGCCCCAGTCTTCTCTTCAGCTGCGCCATATACCAATATATCCGTCATGATGAATGTTGTCGGTCGGATATATGCACCACTGTCACCAAGACTGATATTGTGAATTTTCGTCTTTTGTGATGTCGTTGCAACCTTCATCCGAATCACAGGCGCGGCTCTCGTCGGTCGAGTGTATTCTCATCAGAAACGCCCCGACTCCAACGTTTTACTTGCTAGTCTGGTTTTTCAGGCGTTCGTATTTGCTGAGTTCATCCTTTGCTTGGCCTTGTTCATATACAAGGCAAGAATATTCATGCAGAAAGATCTCAAGATCTTCTCGGTGCGGTATGGGTGGCGTCTCTTGCAAGGTCTTTTTGGGTATCCGTCCACTTTTGACGTGTTTGTCAGTTGTTGGGAATTTCGTACCGATTGTCGTGGCAGTATATCTTCTCAAATACGGGCATCCTGGCCGATGGCTTGAAAATGGACTCTTCTTCCATCGTGGAGTCCTTCAGACGGGTGACTGAAGGAGTAATGTGTCGGGGTAGAATGACTCTTGCGCTTTGTTAAGAATGACCAAATATTGACTAGCCACTGCCCAGCGCGCAGACATAATATCCAACACTTTTCTCAGCTGATGATAGGCCTCGGCCATTTCCCTTGATCCCGATTCGTGAACAAGCCAAGCATAAGTTGCTGCGGCGGAATAAAAGCAATCGGCAACGAGGGGGCTGATCGCAGCGGGATTTGCGGTTATGGTCATTTGGAATAGGTGACTCAATTGAAGAACATCTGCTGCTGTCGATCTCAATCCTGCAATTGCGATGGCTTGCATTTCGGTTTCTTCCACCGTATGATCACCTCGATTCGATTCTGTACAGGTGAATGGATCGCATAGGTGAATCAGGGCACTGTAGCACAATGCCAGTGGTGTCCCATACCGCATTGGCCATCGCTGAACATCACTTGGCAATAAATTAGCCAAGGCTTGGAGCGTCCGATGAAGTTGAATGGCTTCGCTGAATCGCAAGGGAGCATCAAGCAGCCTGTCATTGAGCAAACGAATAAGCCTACCCAACAGATGGGTTGCTTGGCACGTTCGTGCAAAAGCTCCTGCTTTCACACTGGTGGGTGAAGAGACGTATAACGGTTCACTGGTTGTCATCTCTCCTCCATCCCACAATGCGTCATCTGCCGGGAGGACATCATTCCTGGCAGGATCATCCGTGGCCAATGGGTGACCACAAGTACCGAGATTCACATGTCTTGTCACCAGTCAGTTTGGATTCATATATCACTTGAGCAGCATACCGATCGAGAAGCATTGTTGCCCACCAAGTCCGTTTCATCTCTTCAATCTCGGCCCAAGCACCAATCTTTTTCTTGAGTGCTTGAGGGGCATGTCGTCGGTCATTGAGACCCAACGCATGTCCTAGCCGAGCACAATGTCCGGTAGTCAGATATGCAGCGGGATATATTGCATGGCCAATCTCATAAGCCGCAATCAAGATGCTTGCCTGCAATGTCTGCAGAGATATCAATCCGACGGATTCCGCCCTGGAGAAATGCCGCTTGGTGAGCGTGTAGAGTGGCGATCGGATTCCGGGGGAATCTCCTGAAGGCACTTGAATAATAAGCTTCATGGCAAGCAATAAGAGCGCCAGTTCAAGGGAGAGCTCGATTGACGGATTGCACAAGGTCAACTCCATGCGCTTTTTGGAAATAAATGGCAGCCAGGTGTGAATGTTGGCAAAATATCGATCCACGACATCCTGAATGTCGAGCATGGAAGTTCCCAGAGTGGCGAGAATCTCGGACGGAACAGCAAGTGCCGGTTTGGTAATAGTCATGTGGGCATCAGTGAAGACTTCAGCATCGAGGAAGAATGCTGCCGGGAATGTGGGACGGTTGTCATTTGCCAAACCAAAGTCGGTATTTGTTGTGTTGGGGCTTTTACCGATGGATCGCTTGGGTTCATTCCAAAACATATCAGAACGTCGACCTTCAAGACGGGCCTCCAAATCTGCAATTTTCTGTCTCATCATGGCAAAATCATCCGCGCTCGGGTGGGGATTGCTTTCCGAATAATCGCATGATCGAGACATTCGGCTGCAGAGTGAGCAGCTGGGAAGAGCTTTGTCGCATTTTCTCTTTTGTTTCCGACAGGCCACACAGGCTTGAGGTGCCTTAGGTTGATTAGGAGGACCTATGTCCATTGGGATGAAGACACTTTTAATCGGTCGGCGTGGAACCGAAGCATCGAGCTCTGCCGGGGAATTAAAAAGACACAGGCAAGAGACGACGTTGCCTGGGATATAAGTTGTGGTCTTTTTGCTTGATGGTGGTTTTGGATATGCAGCCTTACGTAAGAACCAACTTTCGAGATTGGGTGCCCGTATGAGAGAAAGAAAGACGAAACAGCACTTGTTCCGAAGCAATGATCCAAAGTTGACATTTTAGCACTACAAAAAGACCCATTACTCCTCGAGTGATACATAAATCTCTCAGCATCATGTCGTGTACTTCTTCTGGAGAGCTTTCGCTATCGTCGTCAGCTGGATGTTGCTCGTTCCCTCATAGATGGCTCCAATCTTGCTATCGCGGAACATTTTCTCCGCAATTCCCTCTCGGACGAATCCCATACCACCCATCCACTCGACCGCCAGACTACTGACTCTCCCGGCTACTTGACTGGCGTATAGCTTTGCCATGGCCGCATCCGTGACGAAGTCTTCACCTGCTTCCTTCTTTCTGGCGGCATTATACACCAAAGCACGAGCGGCACAGATTTCCGTGTATGCCTGAGCCAGTTGATGTTGCATACCCTGGAATTCACCGACCAGCATGCCAAATTGTTTTCGATCATTCCAAACGTATTTCGCAGCATTCTCCCAAGCTCCCAAGGCCAATCCGGTCATTTGTGCTCCAATACCTATCCGTCCCTCGTTCAGGAGACCAATAGCATACTTGTAGCCATGACCCTCGACACCCAAGAGGTTCTCTTTGGGAACCTCAACATCGTCGAAATTGATCACACAGGTACTCGAGGCACGGATTCCCAGTTTCTTCTCTTTCTTGGCAATGCTAAATCCTTCCATCTCCTTGGTGACCACGAATGCAGTGATACCCTTATAGCCAGCTTCGGGGTTGAGGTTCGCAAATACAAGGAAAAAGTCGGCCTCCGTGGAGTTGGTGATCCACATCTTAGATCCATTGATCTGGGATGGTGTTAGCATGGCTGTCGGTGCGGCGGTGACGCGATGCACATACCTTATATCCGTTCGCTGTCTTCTCTGCCCTGGTCTTGAGTGCAAAGGCATCGGAACCGGAGCCCGGTTCAGATAAACAGAACGACCCGACCGTGTTTGTCGCCAATTTGGGGAGCCATTCCTTCTTAAACGCTTCACTGCCATATTTGAGGATAGCGGTCACCACCAACGTGTTGTGTACGTCGCACAGAACAGACACTGAAGGATCGACCCGGGCAAGTTCTTCGATTCCAACGATGGCAGAGGTGAAGTTCATTCCAGCACCACCGTATTCCTCAGGAATTTCAAACGCCATGAGACCTTGTTCAAACATTTGCTCCACAACGATGGGGTCCATCTTTTCTGCCTCATCCATATCTCGGACTTTGGGCGCCACCTCTTCATTGGCCCATTTGGACACCGACTCTGCAAGCATAGTTTCGGTTTCGGAGAAATGAGTGATGGGAGTGGGAGTGAGAGATGTTGCGTCGAAATCTTCGGGCATGTACGGCTCCGCATATCGCCGCCGTGTCGTAGTGACAAAAGCCCGCTTTCTGCAGAAGGGTAAGCCAGGTCCAATCTGAGGTGATAAAAGTCCTACGGTAGAGGATTTCTTCGAAGGAGAGTTCTAGTGGCAGGAGGCAGGGGAGCGAGAAAGGTGGGCGCTTTGGCCAGAGTCCGAAAGACTCTGATGGAAGCCATTATTTTTTAAAAGAAATCTTCAAAGCATCAAAGACGACAGTGTTAGAACTTCTGACTTCGCCGGTAATGTACACATAAATAGGAAGGACATGCCCAATGGCTACGGTCAGAAATATTGAACAGGTCCTTCGAGCTTTTGAAGGTTGGCTGGTTCCTCGGCTACGCACGGGCGGCGGGTTTGACTCGGCCGGTCAACCCCAGAAGTCGTTAGGAGGGTTCATGGAGGTGCACCACCCCTAGATGGCAAGGTCTCTCATTTTTTCGGATCCGATCTCGCAAAATGGGAAGGTAGGAGGGGAAAGAAAAAAAAAAAAAATTAATATATTATTGGCATGTGCCAGGTACGAGGACGCCCGCGCCAGATAAACCGAGATACGCAGCAGTTTCCCCGAGGCCCAAAAGAACTTTTCGCTCGACCAGAAATGTGAAGGTCGTTGCGAATGTGGCTGGACACTTCTTGTGGCGCAGCATGACGTTTGTTCCCATCAAGATCCCAGATCCACGCAAGGTTACTGGTGATGCCCAGAGCTGAGAGCGTTTATCTGCTGCTACTGCAATGCGCTGCCAATATCTTATAAAAAGAAACGGCGTAGGCGCCCAAGTTGTGGTCCTGAAAACCTACTGTCTTTTTCTCTGATCAGTTTTGGAATTCTTCTACTCTTTTCTTTTGTCACTAAGGCTTGCCCCCAGACGTCACCCGATTTCCTGTCGACTGCTGCGATAATGTCTGCAGGTCATTCCGAGCCTCAGGTTCTCTACAGTGTGAACAATATCACAGCATATTCGGTCCAGAATGGAGAAGAACATCCCATCACCGCCTCAGGGCCTCAGACGCTGTCGCTATTGATGGTGCCTACTGCATCACCGTTCGCCGACTTGTCCACGACCGAACCCACAAGTGCAGCCCCAGAAGAAGACTTTTATCTTCATCTTCATCTTCCCCCCGAAGTCGATCTTCCTCTACCTGCGACCACTCAAATCTACCACAAACCTCCAAGCAGTTACCTGATTCCCCGTTGGGACTTGGGTCCTGATGCGGGCGCTTTTATTCGCATTCAATTTCCTTCAGTAGGCTCGGGCCCTGGAAAAGTTACACAAGAGGAGGTAGATACATTTGAAACTATCCTTGCCCAGTGTACCGCTTTCCTCGAACGCGCCACGAGCACTCCCAAAGGCTTTGAACGATACAATCCACAAAACTATCGACCTGGAGAGGGTTATATTGGCTCGAGCAACGGGAAGGATCAAGCATCACAACATGGACAGATTGTGCTTATTGACGAAGAAAACGGAAGCGTAATTGGGGAGCTGCAGGACAATTATAATGTGGTGGAGGCATCGTCAGTGAAACCTGGATCAAAGAGTAAGCAGCCCATTCCCGTCTCTTTCACCCCATCCTAATGCGGCGTACAGCACCAGTACAGATTCAATTGCCGGCCGAAGGGCAAGGAAATCAAATTCGGGTGGACAACGTCTCTGAAGAGTATCTTCAGATGGCCAGACATCCCGCTTATGCGAAGTCCACCATTGTCCAGACCTCGGCGACAGCGTCCAGGCTCATCGTGACGAGCTCGAGTTATCTTGCCGAGAAAATATCCTCCGGTGCCGATTCATTCCAAAGAAAAACACAGCCGAATCCCAAACCCATGACTTTCTCCCCTGCGACTCACGCGCGAATTCGACAAATTCACTCCTTCACTCAGGGTGCGGTGGGTCTGAGCGCGAAGACCGTGGGACAATTGGGCAGATGCGCACAGAATTTCGGTGCCTCGCTGGCTCGCAAGGGCGAGAAGAACAAGAAAGGGCTGGGCAAAGATTACAAGCCTGGCATTCTCAACAAATCCATGATCGCCTTCTCTACCATCGCCGACGGTATCGATCAAGCCGGACGCAATTTACTTGCTTCGGGTTCTGCGGCGGCCACCAATGTTGTCAGTCATAAATATGGCAAAGAAGCTGGTCATGTGGCGCAGGGCCTGGCCGGCGGAGTCAAGAACGTGGGTCTTGTTTACATCGACGCCATGGGAGTGTCTCGGAGAGCAGTGATCAAATCTGTCGCCAAAGGTATGGTGGTCGGGCGGATGCCCAATGGACAACAGCTCGTGGTCGGTGCGGGAGATGGAGGGGTTGTGCCGGCTGACGCTTTACATGGCGACGTCAAGCCTAACGATTCTTACGACCCCGGCGTTTATGGAGGGCCTTCGCAAGCCGGGGTGAATAAACCGGGATACGGAGTTGAAAGTTATGGGAATGCTGCAAACGGACCGCCATCATATTCTTCTGGTGTTGCAGAGCCACCGGGATCAACGTGGCAAGGAGAAAATGTGCGCGAGAAGCGATAAGGGAAGTTATGTTTCACGAAAACGAAAATAGGTACGATGTAGGTCCATGAAGACACGATCCAACGTTGTTCTGGAACACAGATCCGACAGGGCCGGTTTTGGATGAAGCAGTTAACGCAATTGTCCAATGGTGGAGATTTGGGCTTCGACATTTCGCATACAAAGGGCTCTGTTTCCCTATTTCTGAATCTGGGTTGGATCGATGCAATTTGCGCTGCATGACATTCGACGGTCGGATGTGGCTGAAACCCGTCATTCGGTTGAGCCCAGGATCGATCATCTTAGGGATTTGTACCGTGGAACGAGCCGGCCTAAGTCGCGGTTCTCTCTCTCTCTTTTTTTTCTCCCTCTGCCGTTCCTCAAATAGGGCCGAGAGAAAAGGCACCAACAACCCATGTGAAGTTCACGCTCCCCTCATCTGCAAACTGTGATGTGCAGACAACTATTTGGTAGCATGCGCCCACAGCCACAACAGGGATGATCCAAATCGCGTACCGGCGAATTTCGATCAGTCACCAATCAAGAAGGACGATATGCAAGACGTAAAAATATCAGGTTTGCACTCTTCATTCAAACAGCTGTTATCCGGTCGGCCGAGGAAGAAAAGTGGTGTGAATGTGGCCGCGGTCAAAGTCCCAACCCAAAGAGAAAAATTCTTCAGAAACCGGCGGCGGATGCCAGACTGCAGTGGTCCCCGTTGGGTTGGAAAAGCTGGTGCCAGAGGTTGCGAAAGGGTGAACGGAGCACGGCGAGAGTCCAGTAGATGGACTTCCCGAGAACGCGGACAAATTTGATTCGATCAATGGGCGCGTTTAACCCGCCCGTCGCGTTTCAGCCCGTCAATTTGATCAACAAGGCCACGAGAAATTTCGCTAAGCATAGAGAGGAAGGCATTTCTGCTCGGCTTTCTTCCAATATGAAAAAAGTAAAAAAACTGATTGACCACTCCATGATGTTGTATCCAACACGGTAGTATCTCTGATGGCACGCAACTTGAGCCCAAAGGTAGCATTGTTAGTTTTCTGCGAAAAGATTACCGGCCCCCTATTTCGCGCATGCCGCTGGCGGGAGACATAAATTGCGGCGACAGTGACAGACAGAAGACAACCCGGAGCGGCGGCGGGCATTCTCAAGTGCCTAGGTACACAACACCCAGGAGGCGCGAGTTGGAGCAACCTGATATCCTTATATTACCTGAATCCTATTAGCAAGCACTCCGTATCTGGAGAATTCAGGCCATGAATGGCTGTGGATGTCTCTAGGAACTGAGAGCAATAGGACATGTTCGCAAGTGAACTTACCCTAAAATATGGGGAAACATCTCACCGTCGACGGTGGCTCATCAAACGACTTCGTTAGACCTTGCTTAGCGTAGTCGAAGTATTCCACATGGACGGGGAAACTTCGTGGTGTGGATAGGGCATGACTGCGCCCACTGCCGCCGGGCTTCGCTGGCCGGTGGCTTGTTGCTTGCTCTAGCATTGTATGCGCTCTCACCGCAATCAAGCAAACACTCCCTCTCCCACCGTTCTGTATGGAGATACTATTGTACCTCACCCTCGATCCCGCTAGAGAACGTACGATTCACATCATTTTGTCGCCCTATTGATTCAGTCGACCTCCCCAAGCGCCTCCCTTCACTTCGCCCTCAAACCTCGACGCAATGATCGCGACCCTCCTATTCCCTCCTCTACATCCCGCACTTTGTCGTGTTTGTTGATAATTGGTCCTCATCTTTTGTACACATTCAAGGTCACAGCCTCATCAGGAACATTCGGGACAGACATCGCAGGTTCGGCGTTTGTTCCTACCCTTCCTCCTGGAATTGTGGTCCTGGAAAACACCCTCAAAAACTAGCTCCCCTTCTCAGTACCACGTCTTCTTGACAACAGCGGCGATACTCTTCGCCACACATTTCTTCCTTTTTCCCCTGCACAGACGCCGGTGTCAAGGAGATTGACCTTGACGATTATTATAAAACAAAATCCCCACGTCACTGGATGAAGAAGCACAAGGTTTTGGTAAGTGGGCTGAATCTTTTGTATGGTATATTGTATACACTAACGAATATGGGTCATTCAGCATTCTCACATCTACTTTCATAACACTAGGCGGCCCGAACGTCTATTCAAGAATACCATTCCCTCGACATCCGTGACACTGATTGCGCATATTCAAGGCGGAGGCCTTGGTTGAGGCCGCGGTGCAGGTGGAAGCAGAATGTCTATGGACACTGTCCAGGCGACTGGTGCCGGTCATTCCCAACATGATAACATTCTCTACGATGACCAGCAAGACATGGACTCTGACGGCTATTACACCAATCAATCCGTGAGTTTGCCGGACCTGATCTAAACATGGACAAGCGGTATCCGATCTCAGTGGATATCAATGCTAACATGCCTCAGTATTATCCTCCACCCACCGCCGATGATGCCCCGAGATACACTTCACAAGCCGAACAGACTCCCAACACTTCTTCTTCATATCAATCGCCGACCACGACGCTCCCTTATCACATCCGAAGTCAATCGGCTGCTCATGATCAATATGATGGTGCACCTATCCCTCCTCCTCGAACATCGTCGCAACAGCAAAACTCCCCTCGGACTCCTGTAGCTCCATCAACTGCTCCTTTGGAAGCACGAGTGGCCGCGACGAGACAGGCACGACAAAATGCTCTTGACTCACAAGGTGGTCGAGTTCCAAATCGTGGCGGGGACTACAATGAGACGCGAGATCGGCCACGGGATGACACAGCTACGGCCGCCGCATCCGCTGCACGTAGCCGAAGAAAAGGTCCTTCAAGTCCCGATGGTCCACATCGAGCGGCCAGCACAAGAGAACGAGGCCAACATACTGCTCCTACACAAAGTCGATCTGACGCCACCATGTTTCCATCGACGGCCGCGGCGCCACTCGTGCGTGAGTACAGCGATGTCATCAATCGAGTGGTTGTATCCGATCCCCAAGTTGACGCCGAGAGAGCGCAAGCGAGAGCCGCTGAAGCGCAACCTGCACCTATCGGAGCAGATGCTGAAGATGTCGGAGCAGAACTTCTCCCGGCCCCAGGTCCCGCTCGTCGGCAGGATTATTCCAAGTCTCGCCGAAAAGATGTACAGTTTGGTGATTACATGCTTGGACAGACCCTCGGCGAGGGCGAATTTGGCAAAGTCAAGTTGGGTTGGAAGAAAGATGGAAGTACCCAAGTGGCCATCAAGCTCATTCGGAGGGAGACTGTTGCTTCCAATCCTTCGAGACTTCCCAAAATCTATCGTGAGATCTCTATCTTGCGCGACTTGGCACACCCCAACATTGTCAGACTCCACGAAATGGTGGAAACGGAGCGCCACATTGGCATCATTTTGGAATATGCTTCAGGTGGTGAGCTATTCGATTACATCTTAAATCATCGGTATCTGAAGGACCCTGCCGCCCGAAGATTGTTTGCTCAGTTGGTTTCTGGTGTTGGGTACCTTCACAAGAAAGGAATTGTCCACCGAGATCTCAAATTGGAAAATCTGCTTCTGGACCAAAATCGGAACATCATCATCACTGATTTTGGATTTGCCAACACTTTTGATCCGAAAGACGAACTCTCCGATGAAATCATTTACAACCTGGGCAACAAAGAGTTTGTCCGAAAATTCAAACTTGATCGAATGGATGCTCGTGGTATGCGAAGAGGTGACTTGATGCAAACCAGTTGCGGTAGTCCTTGCTATGCCGCTCCTGAATTGGTGGTGAGCGACTCATTATACACCGGTAAGAAGGTTGACGTCTGGAGTTGTGGTGTAATTTTGGTAAGTCAAAGCGAAACATCAACATCCTTTCGGTGTGGGATCTCACACAATCCAGTATGCCATGCTGGCAGGATACTTACCGTTCGACGACGACCCCGCAAACCCTGAGGGCGACAACATTAACCTTCTCTACAAATACATCACCACGACGCCTTTGACCTTCCCAGAATATGTCACCCCACATGCAAGAGACCTTCTCCGTCGTATTCTCGTCCCGGATCCCCGAAAGCGTGCCGATTTGTTTGAGGTGGCTCGTCATAGTTGGTTGAGTGAGTATCATCATGTGGTTTCGCACATCACTAGTAGTACCACCAATGTCACGGATATTGCATATACGACTGTTCCATCTGGTAAGTCAATTGCCCCTTATGCTCAAGAGACTGTTTCTGAAGAAAGGAAGAAGAAGAAGAGGAAGAAGAAGAAGATCCTGTGATCAATAGAAGCGCCTCCGTACGTGAAGGACCAACCAGATCTGGCGGAGCTTCTCCTGGTGCTCTTGTTCGTACACCAAAGGGGCTATTGCAGGAAGATGAAGGTTCTGCCGGATCACGTCGTGACCGCTCGACGCGCCACACTCTTCAGCCAGAGTATGTCGCTCCTCAAACACACACAGCCCGTGGACAAAGTTCGGTGGCGGCAGCAACATCAATCCCCGCTCCTCCCGTGAGCCACAGCCGGCCCGAAGAGGCACCCCAGGTTGTCACGTCAACACAACCTCCATCTCTATCGAAACCATTGCCGCAAGAGCCACCGGCGGAAAGCAGAAGCGACAGAGCTCTTGTGTCATCGACACAGCAGAAGATGCCACCTCCTGTACGCCCTGCTCGTGATATTCCGAGATCCGTTTCAGACTCGACGAGTGCTTTTGGCACAGCACCAGCTCCCAATGTCACAAGACCAAGTACTCGAGGGTCGATGGCCTCTGCGAGCGGACCTACCAACACCAGATCGGATCTTCGTCTGCCATCTCGTGGATCTTATGGACAGCCTGTAGCTCCAACGGTTGCCGCCACCAACGTCCAGGGTCGGGTCACTCAACCGACCAAACCTAGTCGAGGATACAACATTTCAGGCCCCCTTCCCCCGGCTGGTGCACAGAATTCGATCGGACAACCCATGACAACACCAATGCCACCGCCCAGCTCACATCAATCACAAAAAGCTACTCATCACCGACGATCGAGTACGTTAAGTGGACTAGGCGAGCGACTGTTTGGCAGATCGAACTCGGTGGTGAAGAAGGACCCCGAGCGACAGAAGAATGGACGCAAGTATCCGCCCACTAGCATGAAGGAATACCCTCCCGAGGCTCAATCGCGCATGTCGACGGATTCCAAACGATCCTTCTCGTTTGGCTTGGGCAAGAAGAAGAGTACAGATTTGGAAAATCACGTGCAAGGAGAGAAACCGGTACGACGATTTTCACTTATTCCTAATTCGATGACGTTCAAAGGTCTGATGGGGAGTGCCAAGGACGAGACATCATCCTCGAAACCGGGAACTCCACAAGGAGAACGATATATTCAGCCCGTTTCTAGTCGTCCAGTGACTGGCCAGGAATATGTCAGTCAACCGATGTCCGGTTCGGATGGTCAGTATGATGGATCGAGACCCGTGAAGTACAACAATTTCTCTCGACCTCCTCAGACACAGTACCAGAGAGCAGTGACAACACAGGTCACCAACGATGTGTACGGAGGCACCGCAGTGTACAGTCCGCCGGTCCAAGGACGTGTTCCCCACCAACGCCAACAGAGCGAGCTGATGACAGATATGGTACAATACGCCGACGCTGGAGATATCATGGGTCGACCATCAATGCAGCAAGGACGACAAGGTCGCGGCGTTCTCGTGAAGAACAATCGCAAGTTCTCCGAAGCGTACGAGCATGAACAAGGACCCACTCACCATGGAGGACGATCAGGAGCCGTGAAGAAGGTGCAGGATTTCTTCCGTCGACGTCGAGCTCCAACAGATGGTTGATTTTCGATTCAGATCAGCTGAGAAACGGAGATAGGGTTGACCGACTTGGATTCTTGATGAGAAGAATGGATTGGAGACCGATGACGGTGGATACAGTTTTTTCCCTTTTTTTCCTCTTTTTTTTTTTTTTTTTTTTTCTTTTGTAATGATTAATTATTGGCAGGCATTGCGTTGTGCATGTATTGATGGACCTAAGAATTCTGTTGGAAGTCACATCACATTCAAGAAGTTTCTCTTCTCCCAGCCTGGTGAGGATTGAATTGAGCTGTGTTTGTCGGAATCAAGAAGAAAGAATCATGTCAACGGCGTTGCTTTGATCGCTGAGGCGAGCAGGAGGATAAGCTTGATCGAGCTTGAGATTGCGTGGGATACCCCTACATAACATTGTATGAGAAGAACAAGACATTGAAAGCTTGAAGTGCGTATATTTTGGGCGGAATTTCGCTCGGTGCATTGAAGATGCAGTAAAGTGTGGACCAAGCTTTTGAAGACGGGGTTGAATCCACCCTGTGCTGCCTCCCCCCGCAATCAACCCCTGCAGCAACGGTCACCCGATTTCGCCATTACCGCCTCTCCGCTCCCAAAACTCTGTCCATACAGATGACCTGGAGAAATTCATTTGCTCCTCGTCAATGGGAGGGTCCTCGTCCTCTTCTCCATCTTCCTCTGCCGGTAATCCCTAGCGAGCCCAGAACCTTGACCGGCCGGAACAGGTTTGATCGTGGACAAATCCCCAACTGGCTGCTCTTCGACAGGGTTACATAGAAAAGAAAAGGTCTCTCTATCTTCATGAATGGGCTGGTGAGGCCATCCAATATGGCCAACAACGGCCGCCTGTTACCAACCACTACCACCTGCGTCGGTCTCGTGGTTTTGCTGTTGGCCGGATATTTTCTCCATCGACAACTGTCCGTATCCTCATGGTATGTTCCCGAGTACCTGGTGTTTGCTACTTAAACTCATGTCCTTCCAAAGGACAGCTTATTTCCGTCACCAGAATTTCCTAGAGAAGTTCACATCGTCGTCTCTTGTTCATGCGTAGGATCTCATTACCTTTTTTCATAGTTTCGACTCTTCCTTTCAGCAGACACACCTAGTCGAGCAGGTCAGTGTTTTCGAACTCTTCAAAATGGTGTCCTCAGCGTTCCTCTCCAGCCTCCTTCTTGCTCCACATCTCGCCATCGCTCAATCCTCTACAGCAGCGTCTCGCGCTTCATCGATCACTACATTTGCAGCTCAGTTCACTGTCCCAGCAAGCGCCGATGAAGGAGCCACCCTTCTACCCAACATTTATGATCCGTCAGCTCCGAATGCTCAGGCCCGCTGCCCTGGATATACTGCCAGCAACGTCAAGGCATATTCCACAAGGCTAACCGCACATTTGACATTGGCCGGGACGGCCTGCAATGCGTATGGAAGTGATATTCATGATCTTGACTTGACTGTTGAATATCAAACCAATGCCCGACTACATGTGAATATCCGCCCTTCCCACATCACTGCCCATAATGAGAGCTGGTACCTCCTGGATGCCGCTTACGTTCCCGCTCCCCGTCAGGGGAATGGTCAAATGACAACCAGTGATTTGACATTTTCGTGGGCCAATTCACGAAACAGTGGCTTCGGATTCAACGTCACGCGAAACAGTACGGGGAACGTTTTATTTTCAACCACTGGGACCAAGTTGGTCTACGAAAATCAGTTTATCGAACTGGTCACTCATCAAGAAGAAAACTACAATCTCTACGGTCTTGGTGAAGTCATTCATGGCCTGAGATTAGGCAATAATCTTACTCGAACTCTCTACGCTGCAGACGTTGGTGATCCGATCGATCGGAATCTTTATGGCAGCCACCCGTTCTATTTGCAGACCAAATACTTTGAAGTCGAGGAGGGCAACAGTATCACGTTGGTGACTGAACAACTGAATACCACGGAGGCCACCAGGAACTACACTTCTTCGACCCACGGAGTCTACTTCAGAAATGCCCACGGTATGGAAGTTCTGCTGAATCCCAACAATGTCACGTGGAGAACACTGGGTGGTAGCATAGATTTATACTTCTTTTCAGGCCCGACCCAACCAGATGTCACTCGTCAATATCTCAACGTCATCGGCAAGCCAGCTCTACAAAACTATTGGGGATTTGGATTTCATCAATGCCGATGGGGCTATCAAAACTGGTCCGTCACTGAAGGTGTGGTCAGCAACTATGAAAAATTTGGGATTCCTCTCGAAGTCATCTGGAATGATATCGATTACATGAACCAGTACCGAGATTTCGACAATGATCCGATTCGGTTTAGCTACTCTGATGGACAGGACTTTCTCCAACGACTGCACAGCAGAGGCCAACACTACATCCCCATCATAGATTCTGCAATATATGTGCCGAACCCCAGCAATTCTAGCGACGCATACCAAACCTTTAATGACGGGAACGACACCAAGTCTTACCTCCTCAACCCAGATGGGTCTCTGTACATCGGTGCCGTTTGGCCCGGCTATACGGTCTTTCCAGACTGGCTTACTCCTTCGGCGCACGCCTGGTGGAAGAACCAAATGGTCACGTATCATCAAAAACTCCCCATCGACGGCGCCTGGATCGATATGAGCGAAGTGTCTTCCTTCTGTGTCGGAAGTTGCGGCACAGGCAACCTGACTTTAAATCCCGTCCACCCCCCATTCAAACTGTCGGGAGAGCCTGGCAACCAAATTTTTGAATATCCAGAAGGCTTTAATTTGACAAATGCTACCCAAGCCGCATCAGCCTCGTCAGCATCAGAATCTCAAGCGTCAGCCACGGCCACTTCAAGCGCGAGTTCGAGTACATCCACGAGCTATTTCAGAAGCACGCCCACCCCAGGTCAAAGAAACATCAATCACCCTCCTTACGTCCTCAACCATGTCCAAGGAGACCTGGCAGTGCACGCCGTTTCTCCCAATGCCACACATCATAATGGTATTCAGGAATACGACGTCCATAATCTCTACGGCCACCAAATTCTCCAATCGACTTATGCAGCCCTTTTAGCGGTCATTCCCGGCAAACGACCCTTCATCATCGGCCGGTCGACATTTCCGGGCTCCGGTGCTGTTGCAGGGCATTGGGGCGGTGACAATGCTTCCAAGTTCTACTACATGTACTTCTCCATCCCTCAGGCATTGAGCTTCTCACTCTTTGGAATCCCGATGTTCGGTGTTGACACGTGTGGTTTCAACGGAAACAGTGACGAGGAACTGTGTACTCGCTGGATGCAGCTCAGCGCCTTTTTCCCTTTCTATCGGAACCACAATGTGATCTCGGCGATCTCTCAGGAAGCATACACGTGGGTCTCAACCATTGACGCAACAAAGATCGCCATGAACATCCGCTTCCAACTGCTTCCCTACCTGTATACGCTTTTCTACCAGGCACATACTCGAGGCGATACCGTTATGCGTGCTCTGGCATGGGAGTTCCCGCAAGACCCATCCCTCGCAAATGCTGATCGACAGTTCTTCCTGGGCCCTTCTATCCTCGTAACACCGGTCCTCACACAAGGTGCCACTACTGTCGACGGCGTTTTCCCGGGTCTCGTCGAAGGCACCGACGTCTACTATGACTGGTACAATAAAATTCCTGTACCCGTTCCGAGCACCAAAAATACCACCATTGCCGCTCCCCTGGGTCATATTCCAGTCTACATTCGAGGCGGATCGGTCCTGGCCACACAATCGATGGCCATGACCACGCGCGACGCCCGCAAAACTCAATGGTCAATCATCGTCGCGCCTGGCGTTGACGGCACAGCGACCGGTTCCCTATATCTAGACGACGGCGAATCCCTGACACCCAACGCAACCAAAATTGTTACCATGACTGCAGCAATGGGTTCTCTCAACGTCACTGTCTCAGGCAACTATACCGGCTTAGATCTCCCATTGGCAAATATCACCATCCTCGGCGTCCAGACGAAACCGGCCAGTAGTGCCGTGAGAATCAACGGACTGACTGTCGCCAATAGTATCTACGATTCTGATACGAAGACGCTGTTCATCGGTCCCTTGCAAAATGTGCTTGGAGGCAAGATCTGGAGTGGGAATTGGACGTTGTCTTAATAATACTATCCCCCCGTGTGCTGGGGACATGAAACGTGGGAGAAGCATGATACTCCGTATTCCGGATGTGGTGGATGGAAGTAAGCAAGGAAATGGAAATAAATGTCAAAAGCAAGTTAGCTCTTTTTCCGGAAAATCTGACATGGTCGAGTGTCTACATTGCACGGACAGATGAAACAGAAATGGCATCTTAGTCATACGACCACTGTTATTAGTACCTGGCATCTACCACAGTACCAAACGAAACACCTCAGAATCCGATCAATGCATGTACGTTCTCACGTTGGCGTGTGGGACTTTTGATAAGCCTCCGCTAATGAGCAAAGTCCTCACCCCCTCAATGTTTCCACCCGGCTCCGCCGCTTTAATATCCTGCTGCAATGAGCCAGGAGTCAAGGATCATAGCGAAAACCAGGATTCTCTAGCATCAAGCCCCTGATTATTTCAGCCTACCGTTGGCCACGGCAGACAGTGGAAGATGGCCCGCACCCAGCCCCATATTTTGACGGCAGCCGTCTCTTGGATCTCTCTTGATGTTGGTGTCTCATTGAGCGTGCATTGTTCCGGCCTAGGGTGAATAAATTGACCGAGAAGAGAAAGAAACGGCTCCTGAGCTTCCTGGGGATTTGGGCCGAAATGGGGAAATATGTGGCTCCAATGGTACGAGCAAGTGTTAAGCCCTCCTCAAGCGATACTGGTGGCGGTGGGATGTCCGTCTAAGTTCCAGCCAAGGCCAGAAGGCATCCTCGTTTGCGAGATTCAGCCAGGTGGGTTTTGAACGCCATAACGGGAGCGAAGGATGGTCGGGACACCGTGCTGAATACGAATATCATTGCATCGCTTTGCGGGTACTGGGTTGGATCGCCCTCAGTGTCAACAACGTGAACGTCCACCCACACGGAATCAAAGATGACAAATATTCGATATTTGTCCACGTTTGCACGGGCAAGATCAGGCCTAAACTTGCCTAATAGAAACTGCCGGCAGGCGAGCTCGAGCCGGACCACATCGACGGAGCCTTACCTGATAAATGAGCATCGTTTTGTCTACCGATGCACCACCAAAGATGACCACGTTGAACTTTCTCTCCATGTGAAACGAAAACGATCAATGGCCGTGAGACGTAGCGAGTAGCGAAGCGAATGGCGCAGGGGAGAACAGAGGCAGAATGCAAGGTCACCAGATGGGAAATTCTCGACTTTAAGCACCAACTCGACATTCATTAGTGATCTTGCAGTCACTGGTCATGATACGCGTGGCGTTGTAAACCTCTAGAATCGCAGGTGTGTTTGGGACCCAGATCCACCCAGCAGCCACAAAGGACAAGTGAATCAGCGAGGATGGACATCCTTCTTCCCACTTCTTTTGATTGCGAGACTCGTTTGAAGATCAGCAAGCAGTGCTGCACACTCGCGAGTGGCGATCCCTAGCACTCGCACTCGCAAGTGGCCACTCGCGTCGCATACACCTTCCAAATTGAGTATATTGTCAGGGTCGTCCTCGTTAAGACATGGTGATCAACATCGTCGACATATGGTCCATGGACTGGATCCGATAGGGGATATCTGTGGATTTCTGCCAAGGATTCTGGCTCACGCTAAGCTACATTCGTTTACGGAATATATATAAGTAAAGCGGCCACCCCCAGCAGATAGTTTTAGTTAGTTCATACATTCTCTTCCCGCCGCTACAACCACAGGTGGTAGCAACGCGCTATTCCTTTCCTGAGCGAATTCGGCCGCATATTCGCAAGGGACAGTGAGGCACCGCGAGCAGGCTTTGCTCCTACTTACGGTCCTTTACTGCAACTTGATCCTTTACGGTCCTCTATTGAAGAGACGACGGCGGCCCTCGTCGAGATTTCTTGCAACAGGGAGACTCGAGGAGTTCCTACCCTGTGTGCGCGCCCGGCTCTGCCGGCACTCTCCTGTCGTCATTGACCGTAACCGTGCGCGAAAGCACGGGACTCTTTACGTCAGGGAGAGGGGCCTTGGGCGACTCATCGACGGAGTCCTCAGCTGTCGATGGGGATAGAGTTGGCAAAGCTGACTCTGACAGGCGAAGAGTATTCGGATTGGCTCGAAATACTTCGCAAGTATCGGGGTAGTACGTCACTACCATTATCCGATCGAGACCCCTCAGTCCAGTGGTAAGGCATAAATACGTGTGTCCCTTTTCGATTTGTTACGAAGGGATACGCACGCTACAAAAATGTCTTCTACTGCCTATAGTAACCATACCCCCCCCAAGTGAGGGCTACCCTCAGCATGAGCGGATCCCGCATTGGAAAAGGGAACTGGATGCGAGCACGGCTGACAGACAACGAGCTGCGACTCGTTACGGGCTCCGTCACCACCCACAAAAGAAAACATGGTAGGAATGAAGTTGGTTAGGGTCAAAAGGAGGCACACTCGTTACGGAAAAAAGAAAAGCCTCGCGATCGCTTCATAACATTTACAACCTCATTGACGTTGTCCTTATTTTTATGCACTTTTACGAAACGAAGCGTAAAAGACCGCAATGAAGCGGCAGACAGAACAACCCCCCTCCAAGATGGTTACGAGGAATCACGAAATGATTCACTCCGATTGATTATCATCATTTTCATCCCTGTCGTTATAGTTAGCTGCGAAACTACGCGAGTGTTTCCGATCACTTACGGATCATCATCAGCTGTCTCTACAGGAGCAGCCTCTGCACGAGCACGTTTGGATCCACGTTTCGCTCTGGTATGATTAGTTATGAGTCAACACAAATAATTACGAATCAACTTACTTCTTCTTCTCTGGAGTTCGAGCAGGATCCTGGATACCTGAAAATTGATGAGAATCGTAACCACGCTCAAGGGATCGTACATACGGGCATTGAGAGAACAATAAGCTGCACGTTGCTGGAAATGACAGTTGGCACAGGCTGTTAAGGGTTAACACAACCACATTCAAACAATTACGGATTAGCACGCACCACCATTGTGCTCACCAGCGACTGAACGACATTCTGTGAAGGGACCGGACGAATTTCCACAATGATGACAAACTGTCACGATCAGTTACAAGCCAAAAGGAAAATTTCGGACACCTACTGCGATTGTTGACCTCGCCATACTGTTGCATCATGATCGCCTCAGCATACCCAGCACGCTCTGATGCGACTGTTAGCGAAAATATACGACCACATGCAGAAGGGTTGCGGGAAAAAGAGGATATTGCATACTTTGCAGCACCTCATCGGATTGCGTCAATTTCTTCCTGCACACCACAACATTCTTTGTCACCCCCGAGAAATTTGCTCGTAATCGCTCGCATCGAGTTGATTTGTTGTTGATTTCAATATCGAGTTGCACGTTGTGCGCCATTTTCGTGGTCGTAACAGTCCGAGTTCGGCAGAACTACATCGAAACAAACTGTTACAAAGATTGAGTCAGCAATCATCCAAATCGTTCGACAACGACGAGGGAAGGAGGTCAATTGTTGGTATCGTCTCCGGCACTTCAAGCGATAGACCCTCAAGCGGCCATGATGTGACGATGTGAAAATCCGTTGTGCGGGACAAAAAGTCAACGAGATTGACGTCAACGCGAGTCGAACACCCTGGGAATGATTGGGAACATATCGTAATAAACCTCATGGGAAACACTCTTCATCCAGGCAAGGTCGAATCATTTCGGCAACAACAAGAGGGTCACTTCAAACCAACGTGAAAGCATTCCGACTCTCGACAGATCGTAACAATGTGCGGATGTCCGAAATGAGTCACAACAAAGGGAACTTGAATTCGGATCGACGAACTCTTCCAAACCTTGGGATTGCAACATGATCGTGGGAAACCCAATGCCTCGAGCGGCCAGTTCGATAAGGCACAAGCCATTTATATCCCCCACGAGCGTATGCAATCAGATTAAGAGGGGCGTGTTACTCACCTCTGTTGTCGACAAGGAAGAGGAAGAAGAGGAAGAAGAGGAAGAGATTGAAACAACGTAAAAGTAATAGGCCGCAGACAGGCGAGCATGTGATTCGCGCAGGAGCGCGCAACTTTCCTAAGTAGGGGAGGACCTGTGGTTGTAGCGGCGGGAAGAGAATGTATGAACTAACTAAAACTATCTGCTGGGGGTGGCCGCTTTACTTATATATATTCCGTAAACGAATGTAGCTTAGCGTGAGCCAGAATCCTTGGCAGAAATCCACATATCGTACGTGTCACGGGACCACCTGCCAAGGGATTACGGCACAGGACGCCATAGACTGGATCCGATCAGGGGGGTCTGGCAGACAAAGGCGGCATTCCTGGGTGGGCAGTGGATTGGATCCGATGGGGTCAGCCAATTAAAGCACGTGATTGGGTGTCGGATTATAGATTTTCCGGATCCCGAGGGGTCGCAATCACGTAAATTGTCGTACCGCCGCATGTGTGCGCCGCCAAGAGTTGCCAAGGCCAAAGTGGCCGGCTCAATCACGTGATCTCTCGAGCGCAGCGAGGCCGGGGGTTTAGGGGCTTGCCCCCAAAAGACAAAGCTACGCTTTCACCCGCCGCGGAATATCCTGTCCGCGGCCCCTAGTACAGTAACAATCACGAGAGATAATCAGTAAACGCGCGCTGATCTCGCTCCGCGGTGGACGTCATGCCAGAGCCATGGCATCGACAATCCAGTGCACGTGACTGCGTCCATGGTGATGTCATTTTGGGGGCTATCGAGCTACAAAAGCCAAAGCCACCTACATCCACTCCATCCCGCACCTTACCAAGTTCGGACGATCTCCTCCTTAATCAAAGGCCTCCCTCGGAGATTTTGCCTGCGACTATCGAAGAAACCGAGGAAGATCTGAATGAGAAACCTACGCGAGATGGCACTGGAGGAGGAGGGAAAAGCAGGAGAAGAAGAGAGGGCTCGCTCGCGCTATTTCAGTGGGCTACGTGGAGCAGAAGAAGCAGCATACGTTGACACAGTGGGGGAGGACAAGAGACAGCTGATGGGAGAGGAACATTTCCATGAAGCCGCCTACCACGATGTCTTACAAGGTGAAAGGGCTAGAGCGATCGAGGCTGGAAGAAGTTCAGATGACACTCTCTGACCCTACGGCTACAACTGTGATTTAATATCGCATGCTGAACGGCTCAAGCCGTAGCGGGCGCTCGCGCAGGTGCACGGCTCTTCTGGCGGTGGAAATCTAAGTACATTTGCCTACCAACGTGACGTGTGCGAATGATATTCGCAGCTCATACATGCCTTGACTATATGACTCCTCAGGACCTATCTATCGTACATATTGAACACATCATTTGGAAAATACATTCCGACCCAGAGCGCTACATTCTCAGAAGCACTACGAATATGCAACAATCCAGTTAATTGCCATGTCTTCGTCGCTCGCACGAAACCAGTCTTCTCTTGGCTCTTTGACGAAATGAATATTTGCTGGCTCCTGGGGTTCGTCATCATCGATGCCGTCTTCCTCTTCTTCTTCATCAAAGTCCCGGTGATTTCCATCGTAGTCTCTCTCGTCACAGTATTCAACAAGGAGTCGATGGTAGTCATCATGATGCCAGCTTCTGTAATATCCATCGTAGGCCGTCAGAGCGTTGCGGGCCTCATCTCTTTCAGCTTCATCGAGTAGGTCATCAGCTTCAGGTTGCATTACATCTTGGCCGAGGAAACTGAGGTCGCCTTCCAAACGTTGTTCCTGGTCCACAGAATAGAAGAAACGGAGGCGGTCGTCCAGGGCCTCGTTAAAAATGTCCACATCCCATCGCTCCGCGTTTGGGAAATCGGCATTTTCGGCTTTCGCCAACGCTTCAGGCGAGGGATTCAGCCTTTCACCAAGCCAGCCAAGTGGTTCAGCAAAATCCGGTGCAAAGGTATCGACCTTCATCATTAGGGAGCCTGTTTTGATGTAGCGTAAAATTTTCAAATCCATTTCGTAGTTGTACTTGTATTCCAGCTTTATAGCTCGATACCTGTTGCGGTGTCTATCCCTCAATGTTCCATGCTGCTCTTCCCTAAGATCCTCTATCAAGTCTCGTATAACCACCAGGCGCTCATGAAAGTCGAGGACCCTGCTGCGTGCTTTAGCTGCCCAGGCTAGCAAAATTGGATCTGTCTTAGGTAAAGATAGAGGGTCGATCGAAAACAGGACGTAGAGCACTGGCACGTAGGAGCCTCTTTTACAGCTCATTGGATGCTCTAGCTGCAAGTCCGCTGCGGCTGCAGCTCTGTATAACCGAGGCGACACATGGTAAGGTTGATCTTCGGGGGAGAAGAAGTAATCGATGGCAAGTGTTTCTCGTAGCCAGTGAGAATTGCGGGTCGCTCTCACTGCCCGCTCATCTAGGAGTTGCCAAAAGTCCAGCGTAAGTGGCTGTGGCTTCATTTTCTCAATGTTTAGTCCGCTATACTCTTCCACGACGCGGCGAAAAGGGTCGTCGTCGTGGAAGTCTGGTACATGGCTTTGCCTTTTCTCCTCACCAATGGTCACTACGCCGAATATCCTCATTTGACACTGGAGGATGAGCTCGGTGTTCCATTCAGCCGTGAAAGAGTCTTGCATGTAATCTTCGTCGTCGTCAGCCTCCTGGTCCAGGGGATCGTCGTAAATATCGGCATCCCTAGTCAAACGGATATCAAAAATGTCTGGTTCGAGCTGCCACGACCGGCTCTGCTCATCTTTAGCCCACCAGCACCGGCCGAACAGTGTGTCGACGTCAACCCGCCCTTGTATGAACTTTTCGATCTGGGGACGAGAGTTGTCCGGCTCCGCAGATTCCAGCAGCCGCGTGGCAGCGTACTTCAGGTTGTGTACCAGCCACGATTTGACTTGGCTCCATGTGCACCACCGGCTATTCAGCACCGCACGTGTCATACTTCGGACATCCCAGCTGGATGGCGGAAGATCGAGCATAGGAATCATGTAGTGTAATTTATGAATGTTGAACAATTTGTCAACATCGTGGCTGAAGAAAGCAAGGAGGAACGCAGCGCGGTACACCGATGTTTGTCCTGACAGCTTGATCGCGATCAGCGGGGATGCCGTAATCAGATTCCCGTTCATGGAGACAAGAAAAATCTGTTGTAGTAACTCAGTCGGTAGAGCTTCCAAGTGACAGGGGCTAGACAGCCGTTGTGCCTGGCCCGGACTCATTTTTCGACGTTTGAGTGTGTAGGTGTCGAGTTTGGTCAGGGATGATGTTGTTTCAGAGTAGATTGACCCTGTACGCGTGCGCTTCAGGGAGCTTATCCACTCCATGTTGACTCGCAGCGCGGTAATAGGACTACACTCAGGAGTTTTGGACTGGTTCTTGGACTTGAAGGGTTCAAAGAGAAAAAAGTTTGAAAGTATGAAGAAAAGCCGCCAGGATCGCGTTCTCAAGGTCGCGCCAACTTAATGACGTAATGTAACGCCTGCTTTCCAGATGATTGATTCCTTTGCACTTTTCAACCCGGAAGGTACCTTAGGAACCAAAGGCCGTGCCTCCGCCGATACACGTCCAATGTACGATGCCCGATTCTGCTTGTTGTATAGCAGGCCAATTACTGCAACGACACCCAGCGTCTCCGGGTGATCCAGGCCCAGCGCGTCCTCTGACATAAGCTGAGGAAAGAGAAAAGGAGGGAGTCTCTGCACGCGATGCTGAGCGAATAAACACAGAAGTGCCAAGCCGAGAGATGCCAAGACGAGGCAGTACGTGTTGACCAATAGATGTCCACGTCCTCTCCGGCCTTTTTTGTCGATTGTCCTCTGGCAAAATCCTGACACTGGCCTTCATCGTGAGTTTTACGACCTCTCTCTGGCCAACTGTTAGATGTAGTGCTCCAGCAATCCACACCTTTGGAGCATCTCCATTCTTCCGTTTGCCGTGCCGTCACATCATCTCTCTCTGTGTTCAACCCATTTACTCAACCAATCATTCAAGCCTCTGGAGACTTGTATCACGGCATCAAATCAACGATCATGTCATCAAATTAATGAATACTGCATGCCTGGTGTGGAAAATGGTGCGCCAGTAGTGCGTGAAACAGCTGACAGGGTTGACAGTAAGTCCTAGTTGACAGATTGATCATCCGTCCCCAGCCCACCCTCCCTGCGACGCGAGCGATACCTCATCCAATCATATGCACGCGTTGGAATTCAAAAGCTGGAATCTGTGGCTTTACATACCTGGTTACGAAGTTCCTTTCGTCTCTTCGTTCTTCAAGGCACAAGCTGGATCAAAGGAAGTCTCTGTACATTTCTGTTTTTCCTCCGTCAACTCTCCTATTCCAATGACACCTGCCATATAGAACGCTTGACCACAACAATGGAACTCTTCAAAGGACCCTCTCGTCATCGCCCTCTTCACGGCGACGAGATCCGCCTGCTCAAGCTGCTACCGGGTAGCTTCAACGATCCTATCATATGTTACCTGGAACATGATTCTCTGGCATCCGCGCCGCGATATGACGACCTTTCATACGTCTGGGGCGATGCAACCCAAACGTCGCTCATAATGCTCGATGGCGTGCAATATCCAATCACCAAAAACATAGAGGCCTCGCTGCGACACCTGCGACATCCAGAATGCATTCTTACTCTGTGGGCTGATGCCGTTTGCGTCAATCAACTCGACATTCCAGGAGCGGAATGTCCAAGTGGCCAGGATGAGGGACATATTTGAACAGGCTAATCGCACGGTTATATGGCTTGGCGACTACGCTCCTCAGACTAAAGAGAGCGTTGACTCGGCCTTCAATCTTGTGGAGCGGGTCTTTGACATTTTGAAGAACGGCGGATACACCCATGCCGCTGTCCAAGACATCATCAAGGACCATGATGCTGATGTCCGCGTTCTTCAGGAAATCGTTCAGCGTCCTTGGTTCTACGGAGTGTGGGCCATCCAGGAGATTGCCATGTGCAAGACGCCAGAAGAGTACGTCTTAGGGCCCGATGAGCCTAGGTTTGTCCTTGACCACTCCAGAATTCTATTCACAACATTCTGTCTATCTACCGCCGCTATCGCAATGGCAAGAAGCAAACGACGTCCTATGGATTCACGGGATGCGGCGTACGAGGAATATGCTATTGACTGGCGAAGTTAATCTCACCCAGGCTGAACAGCTGGTCACATTTTTATCGCGGGGTGCATGCGCTTTCGAAGCGACCGACGAGCGGGACAAGATATGTGCTCTCTTGGGCCTATTGCCCTCTAAGATCCTTCCTCCTCAGCTACGGCCAAACTACGCCCTGACCGCGGAGCAAATTTTTGGGGACTACGCAGTGTATATGCTTGAAGAGACGAAGTATCTCGACATCCCGACTTGCTGCTCTGGTTCGCGACCCGGTCTCCCTTCCTGGGTTCTAGATTGGAAGAATGGGTATTCATCGGAGCCTTTTCATCTTGGCAAGGTCTCATATATTCGTTTCCTAGAGGGAAATAAGAAGATGGAGATCGACTGCATGGTTTTGAGTCACATTGCCAAGGTCCTCAACCCTGTGGAAATTGCTGCCGAATTCACAGGGCGCGTGGAACTCGAGTGGGAATCGGAGGATTCCGCAGTAACGCTGCCGCAATCTCACGAAAAGATTGCCAACCCAGCAGAGGCAATGTCGAACGTCTATGGCATCCTACCATCTGTTGAGACTAAATGGTTTGGGTGCCGAGCGCTCGACGCAAACCTGACGCCGGTAGAGTTGGACCGTTGGGATTGCCGCGCTGGAGATTGGGTTCGGGGGATCTAAGGGCATCGACGACCCCCGGTGGAATGGCTGCAGCACGCGGTAACTATGGAAGAGTTCGTAATCCCAAAGCACTGCCCATCCCTGGTGACGCTATCTGCTATTTCAAGGGTGGCTCGTTTAGGTTCTTGATACGGCCTGAGCAAGGTGGCTGGTGATTAGTCCGTGCCGACTGGGAAACACACACCATTTCTCGTGAAGCGACAGAAGCCGGGAGCACTAAGCAGTGGGAGGACTTTTGGGTATCTGATTGGCACAATACTCAGAGGATTATACTTCACCAATATCACATTATCTTTCTGCTATTACTTGTTATAGGAATGCTAGGAGGTTACCATAATAGGATAACGACAAATAACCGATATACCACTGCTTGGCATAGTTGCAGGATCCAACATATTGCTGATATAAGTAGATGTCTTGAGCCTTTGCTTCTCCGTTATATGGAACAAGGTCAGCATTGACATCAAGCGGTGTGTTCGGCAACTTGTCTGACTGTGAGATATTGAACTTAGTTGCTAGCTTATCGATATATGAGTCCTGGCATAGCCATATCGTGCGCTCTTCGCGATCCCGTACGATACGGATCCCAAGAAACCATGATGCTTGGTCAAGAAGACGAAATGTGTACTTGCTCGTCAATCCTTTTAGGATCGTTAAACTTGTCCTGATTGTCCTTGTGATATAGCATCATAATGTCGTCCACGTAGAAGAATACAACAAGCCAATCGTTAGTTTACTCCTGGCACTTGTTGCAAACCCATATTCTCGAGTCCATGTGTAAACTCGTTGTACCACAGTAATGGCGCTTCTTTTAAACCGTACAGCGCCTTCAACAGCATAAGGACACTGCCGTCTTCTTCAAAGCCTTCTGGAAACTCGACGAAGACCTCCTTGTCGAGAGTTGCATTTAGGAGTGCACTGATAGCGTCAAGCTGTACAATTTCAAGGTCAAAGTATGCTGCGATGGCGAACAATAATCGTGTCAAGTCCATCGGTTTCCAAATCGTAATTGGGTTCATACGGTTCGGAGTTCTGTAAGTTGTTGAAGTCGTCTAGCACTTCCATAACTTGCGGTGCGGCTTCACGCAAAAGTTGCTCAGTTGAGACATCGTCTGGGTTGCAGAATCTCGTTTCATCAAACGTAACATCCCTTGTTCGAATAACTTGATCGGCGTTCGGTTGCCATATTCGATAGATATTCGTCGAGTCATATCCAATCAAGTAGCCAATCGATGCTCGTTCCTCAAGCTTGTTGAGTCTTGGGATACCATGGTTAAGCGTGTATGCCTTGCAGCCGTATACCCTGACATGCGACAAGTCTGGCTTCGTGCCGTGCAGGGCTTCGAAAGGTGTCTTCCATTCGAGTAGTTTAGTCGGAGTGCGGTTGAGTAAATATCCGGCAGCTTTCACGATCTCAGGCCATAGGTTTTCTGGCAGTCGAGCAAGTATGCGCATTGCTCTTGAGGTTGCCATTATCACCCCCCAGAGCGTTCCGCGTTACCGTTTTGCTGTTGCGTGTTAACAGCTGAACGTTCTGACGATATGCCGTTATTTGTCAGTAAAGCGTTAAAGTCGTTGCCAAGGGTCTTCTCCCCATCAAGGCGAATGAAAGCGACTTTCTTTTCATATCGTGTCTTGACCATGTTGACGTATTCAAACATGACGTCATTCACGGCTGCTTTTGTTGCGTGAGTGTAAACATGGTTCATGTCTATTTTGAAACATTTAAAATGGCTCATCCATTTGTGGCCATTGTATCCTTCTTTGAACGGAATCAAGTCTCATGAAACTCGAGCAAATGGCTTGCCAGGTGCCTCCTCTTGGTCGGAGCTGTTGGCAGTCCACATTTGGCCTAGCCTAAGTCACGTGCACCGCAGCCTTCGTGGCCCCTTTTTGTAGCTTGCACCTCGCTCAGACAGATTCAATCAATCAATCTTCTCTCGGCCCAACAGGAGCGTCGTGATATAATTTGCTTCGATTTAGCCAAGCTACAAGCTTCGCACTCAGCTAGGGGCCGTGGACAGGATATTCCACGGGGGGTAAAAGCTATGCTTCTGTATTTCGGAGGCTGGCCGCCAACCCGCCGGGCTCACAGCGTTGGGGATTGCCAAGCCCTCTGCATCACGTGATTGGTAGATCGTGTGATTTAGCATTTTTCGACCAATCAGCGACGACTTAAGTCATGTGAGCAAAATTGATCCCTCGTGCGGGGGGGTCGGAGTCTAGAAAAAGCTTCGCTCACGCTCCGCTTTAATTGCGAGGCAGGACCTCAGTTTGATAGAAAACAGAGCACTCATTCAACTCAAGCTGCACAAGAAGTTTGACACTAGCGGACTAATGGTGCCACTACTGACCCACTTCGAGTAGTCCAGTGAACATTGATCCTAGACCCTGTATACCAGGGAATGCCAAGGAACAGAAGGGTAAGCGTGATTCAATAGGGAATTGACTCGATCGCTTGAGGAGTCAAGCGATAATGAGGTGAGAGGAGCAGGTTATAAGCCTGCGTCTCGCCTGGTATCTAGTGTTTTGGCAGGGGCCGCCCTGACACTCAAGGTCCGACAAATTGGTTTGAATTCAGCCTTTTTGTCACAGAAGCGATGGGCTTTTCTCGACCGACACTACTTGTAAGGTTGTAACAAAAATGTTTAGCTCTTACATTATAGGAAAGTGCTTACAGCCCCCGCAACTATTGCAAGAATATGCCTTGACGGCGCTTCCTCGAACATACGGCGAGACAGTAGTTTCTGAAATGGCTACGACCTGCGATATTCGAAGTGAGTTGTTGCTGATTAAATATTGCAGAAGTAGCAGAGATGATAGGGGTTCTCAACTTATAACACAACTCATATCAGAAACTAAGGCTACCATCTACACGCCACATACTTCAAGGCAAATTTCCTCCACTACGGGCACAATGCGCTCGCTTTTCTCCAGTCTGTGCTTTACGGCAGTTCTTGTTGCACTCGTCACCAATCCAGCCCAAGCTGCCGTTACTCTGCGAGATAAAATCGAAAAGGGCATCTTCGACCGGGCTCCAGCAACAGATCCATATCCGGATCATGCAGGGTGCGCAGCGGCTCACGTTAATGACGGCAAACCTAGCGTCTTCTTCAGTAACCTAGGTAGCACAACGCCCGCTCAACGAGCCGCTCCTGACACTTTCGCTGCCACTATTGGCGGTAAAACGTTCATGAATGGATTTGGAAACCAGCCAGGCAATCCAAGCAAGCGATTCACAGATCGATGGTCAGGACCAGGCTCCCGGAAGTATTACGCAGAATTTGCATAGAGATTCTCCGAGGTGTTTGCGCAACAGGCTACCGGAACCGCTTATGTCCTCTTGCGTGCTACCTCAGGTGCCAATGGGCCAAAGTCGAACAGTGTATGGACGGTTCTTGAGAGATCGGCACTTGAAGCTAACCCGAACGTTCCAAAGATTGTTCTAGTGGATCCGGTTACTTTTGCGCCGAGCGACTTGTGGGTGAGAGGCGTTGATCCTCCTACCACTGTCAAAGCTAAGCGCCAGTCTGGAGTCATTGTCCTGGACTGGGATGCACCTGCCGACGGACCGTACTGGCTCGCTCCAAATGAGTGAGAGTTGTATTAGAATGATGTTGAGATCGAGAATCGAGGATGAGCGAGACTCATTCAGTTGGAGTGAAGAATGTTTGGATTTGCCTATTTGTGTGCTTTTGTGTATGACCAGTGTTTGTTTCAGGAGTATTTTTGAGTAGCAGGACGGACAGCGCTTTCACATCAGACCACCTAATTGTCAGGAGTGGGAGCTTTAGTTACCTGCGCTGCAATGACAATCTGCCAAATATCTGTCCTCTAATTGACGTTGCGTTACAATTTCTCCATTCCATAGGCCCTGGTCAGGGAGTTGTAGTCCAATCTATCCGCTACGACAAACTCGCTGTTGTCTGTCTTGCCTTTAGTACATTAACAGTGATACTATGTCCTGCCAATGATGCCTTCTCTAGCGCAGTCTTCCCATCCGAGTCCCTTGCCTCGGCATCGGCACCGTAACGTAATAATGTATTCACTGTATCAAGCTGGCCTCGCTCAGCCGCGATATGCAGTACCGGGCATTGCATGCCGTGGGTCGTGAATGATTCGTCGGTTCTTTCGTTTGGATTGATGCCATTTTGTAACAGATACTCGATGATTCCCGCGTCGCCACTTAGAACCGCTAGAGGTAAGAGTCCTTTTCGTGGAAATTCTGCTCCGTAATCCACAAGAAGCTTCACAACTGTCAAAGGAAGCTTTTCCTTAATCGCGGTTTCTAGAGCATCAGATCCAGCGAGGGCTCCAACATTCGGATTCGCGCCAGATTGAAGAAGAAATGTGATCCAAGCCACGTCGCCAGCCATGACCGCCTCTGTCAACGGTCCTCCTGCATGTCCAAAATGGTGATTAACATCCAGCCCTGCGGGAACAAGGAGTTGGTAAGCCTCATTACCCCCCCCTATATGCGCATTTTTCATGATTTCGTGCGTGATTTTGGCTCCAGCGTTGAGACAATCACGTATGGACGGTACATGGTTGGCAAGGGCTGCGTAGGCTAGGACTTCTTCTAGCGACAGACCGGAGTCCAGTAAACCTTGAACGCCATGATCATCAAAGAGAGACTGGAGTGAGTCGGTGTCCTTTTTTGCCGCTGCCTCCCCAACCTGGACTCTGAGCGAGGTCATGTTTCGTGTCGTTCACAGGCTTGTGTCACTGGCCTGTCGACGCCAGGAAGTATACAAGTGATGAGAGGGGGACTTGGTAGTTAAAAGTGTGGCCTCTCCTCAGGCAACGAAATTCGGGAAAATATGTTAGCTTAGCGTGCCTCGAAATTAGAAACAACCTGTCGGACAAAGGTTTGCACTTGTACATGGTCTGACAAGAGAATAACCAATCATACGAAGGAACCGACCTATTGCTATAGTACCAAGAGTACTGAAATAGTTTGTGGAAAAGGGGGTGGCAACGAGGTCAACAGGGTTGACAAGTATATAGGGACCCTCGTTGTCCACTCAGTTGACAAAAAGATAGAGCATTCAATACATCTGAAGTTGCACCCGTTCGACACAACCCATGACTCACTGCAATGTGTCGCTAAGCGCGGATCTTTTCGTTTCCCCAGGTTCAACCAATAATAAATAGTGGGGATGGCCATTTTGGCCCCCCTTCTAAGCGCCCAGCGAAAATCTCCACAGCTCCAACCTGGCGGACATATATTTGTTGAGGTTTCTCGTTCCTCCAAACCAGGAAAAGAATTATTCCTTTAACCATCGTTTGTTACAAAAGACGTTCGTTCCGCACGCATTAATGCGTTCTCCCAGAAATACGGAGGTAATGCAATTATCGCAGCTCACTCGGCCTGAAACCCCAACTCATGATTCACCATCCAGTCCACTCAGTGCTGTCTTGGACATCGATGCGCTACTCGGCTCTGGCAGCGCATGGACTAAGTCAATAGCTCCGAAAAATCAGATGTTATGGCACCACTTGTTGAGCTGGTGTTTGCAACCTCGCATCATTTTACGGTTTCTTAGATCGCGAAAATGCTCTCTGCCAAAATTTTATGTCTGTCAACTGGGGAAATATTTGTTCCTCGTGATCTGGATTTTTATTTCCGTGTCAATACTTCAACGGCATTCTTCGTCCCTCATTTTCGGATCCATCGCAACGATACAGAGACCTCGAGCAGCGCGTTCAGTCCTCAGCAACTTCTGGACGAGGTAACGTTAACAACGAGAGAGTCTATATTGCCGCAACCATCATCAACGAAAAGTTGATTCGTGATGTCTGGGGTCGGTCTCTCCTCTCTCTGATTGATCTCTTGGGGGAGAACAATGTTTTCGTCAGTATCTACGAAAACGACAGCGGCTCAGGCACAAGCGATGCGCTTCGCGAGCTTCAGCACGAATTCACTTGTCTGTAATCAAAAGCTTCATCATTAATGCCAATAACTAACCTGATTCTAGGCAATTCTTCGGTTATCACTGGAGGCCATTTACCTCTCTCTTCCTTTCCGACTATGCGGCTACCAGATGGTGAAGATCGTGTACAGCGCATAACCTATCTTGCGGAGGTTAGAAATCGTCTCCTTCAACCCCTGGAAGCTTCCTATGCTGGAAATTCTTCTGGTTTTAGAAGCGCAGCAGATATCAAGTTCGACAAGATTCTCTTCATAAACGACGTATTTTTCAACCCATTGGACGCTGTCCAATTGCTTTTTTCCACCAATGGCGGCAAAGGCACGGCAGAGTATCGTGCCGCCTGCGCCATCGATTTCGTCTGTGGAATAATGTTTTACGATTCCTTTGTTGTCCGAGATACCGACGGGTTTGGGATGGGATTAATGTTTTACCCGTGGTTCACCACTTCAGGCAGCGGGACCAGCCGAGCCTTTGTCCAGAGTCAAAAGGACGCTGTGCCCGTGCGTAGCTGCTGGGGAGGTATGGCTGCCTTCAACGCATCGCTTTTTCAGACTCGGCGATCGAAGTTGCCGCTGTCAGAAACAAGATTGGAGCCGGTGTCGTCGTCCGATCCCCATACCAAACCCCAGCTTCCGCTCAGATTTAGAAGCTCCCAGGAACCCTTTTGGGAGGCCGCCGAATGCTGTCTGATTTTTGCCGACATTGAAGCACTGTATGGGGACCCCAACGTGGAGAATGGGACGGGCGTATTCATCAACCCTTATATTCGCATTGCCTATTCACAAACAACTTGGGAGTGGCTGCCCATTTTTCGCCGGTTCGAGCGCATGTTCGAATATTTGCAATATGTAGTCAGTATGATTGGCTACCCAGAGTACAATCCTCGACGACTACACGAGGCCGGCCAACTTGTGGAAGAAACAGTCTGGGTCTCGGCATCAGAGCATGATGCGGCGTCTGTGGGTCACTTCATGCGCGTGCGTCGGGAGGCCGCTCCGGGTGGATTTTGCGGCCAACGGAGGATGTTCGTTATGAAGCGTGATTTGGAAACTGCCAACACTGGAGGCACTGGGAAGAATTGGGAAAAGATAAGGGTTCCACCGGGGGCCCGCTAACTGATAAGTCGATCTCAAACAACAGTCACCGTCCCTACAACATCCCCTCATCCTACCAAGCTCTCACCGTTTAACACCTTGCGAAACCCGTCCCTCCCCTTTGGATAGTTGACTTCGATCCTCTCAGGATTTCGACTCCCCTTGTGTGGCTTTGGATCTTCTGATGAATCTTGCCATGGAAGCCCCCATTAGGTGACAACCCTGGCGAGGCCAGCTTGATACATTATTACGTTACGGTGCCGAGCACCTCGCCGCCACGCGGTCTAACGTGCAGTCCACATCTATTTACTTTACAAGGAAAGAGTCTATAAATAATTATCCTAGCGGAGCGTAAGCGTAGCTAGGTATTAACTGCAAAACTCGACAAGAAAGTCGCGAAAGCCGCGATGCTGATTGGCTAATCCAAAATCCGCCTCTTTGATTGGCCAAAGACGATGCAAAGATCATGTGATAAGGCTTGGCAAGGTTGGTCGCCCTGCCCCGTGACCTCGCGACCACCCCCTTTCATGATTGCTACTGCCGTCAACAACCTTTATTCTCAACACTCAACCCTCTCAATCTTTCAAATCTATTCTTCAAATCCGACCCTCTCGAACCTCTCGGATCGCGTCGAGCTTTCTCTCTCTCTCTCTCTCTCTCTCTCGTGGACGCTCGATCCCGAAAGGCAGGAATCCGTTAGCTGTACAAAAAGGTCAGTCTGCTGGCAAAAGATACTACTTCATCGAGCGCTAATATGGCCTCATTAATTCCTCCCCCTGGAGAACCGTCGAACCCATTCAATCCTCCGAATCCTCCACTGCCTTCTAATCAACCGGATACTTCATCGGAGACCCGAACCTGTTCCAATTGTGGTCAGGTCAAGCCAATCGACGACTTTAAGCCTAGGCGAGGGATAAAGCTTACAGCGACCTGCATAGAATGTCGTGAGGGTGTATCTACATCAAAGAAGCGGAGTACGGTACCTATAATGAGCCCCGCTCGTGAACAACGCAAACCGAGCTTTTGTATAACCGACGGTGGCTTCTGGAGCTCGCGACCGAACCCCTCGGCCTATTCTCCCTCGCAATCTTAACAGTCAGGACACGCCCGCAGAAAGAGATGCACGTCGACGACAAGCCGCAATTAGCAGAGAACATCGATCTATTCGTCGCGGCGGTGGCGAGCCTTCACCCACGCCCAATCTAGAGGAACTCTTAAGGACTACGCAAACTCAGTCTTCTCCAGAGGGCAGGGAACCTTCCAGCCAGCGTTTATCGCTCGGGATATCAACATCTCTCCGTCCCCGCGCATTGCCCCGTATCCTCAATTACTTCCCTCGCTACAGACCGACGGTGGACGTGGAAGAATACGTCCGTGTAAAGCTAACACTCCATGTTCCCTTTCGAGCCGTGGATGACTTGCTTCGTCTCGACAACTGTGATCCCCCTTTTGCGTCTTTTACTGATGCGTGGAGCTACTGGCAAGTGACCCATTCGCACCACGCGGAGAGTGACTACATGGAGGAGCTACCTCCCAAACCCGAGGAAGATGATTTCGAGGATCTTCACGTCGATGACGACGCCCACGTTCAAGCTTCATGGGAATTGCTTGCCCAGCAACTTCCTGATCATGATGCCGCCGTCCGGCTGGAAGATCCAGACAAGCTAGGTGATCATGGCCTTGATCGCTCGTATGATTGGAGCCCTCACGTGGGCCGATATCCCGCCCTTTCTGACGACTTTTGGAAGCAAATGAAGGCGACATCTCCGGCTCACTTGGCCGCCGTCTCGTCGGCTAATCCCGATGATCTCGCGGTGAAACAGCGACAGCTGTTTAACCATATCGTCAGTCATTACGGTCGAGTCCTGGCCGGGTACAATCCGGCCCAATTCCTCATCAATCTCGACGGCAAGGCCGGGACGGGTAAGTCGTACGTGATTATGCTGATCTCGACTACCCTCCAAGAGATGGCCAGTGCCCATGATCTCCCGAATCCGATTCTCCGTGTCGCCCCCACGGGTGTGGCGGCCCATGCAATTAATGGGCGGACCCTGCACGCTCTATTCCGACTGCCGGTCAGATTCACCAAGGAATATGAGAAACTGAGCCCGCAGAACTTACAGGCCACCCAGGCGAGTCCCCGCGACGTGCGGTACCTCATCATTGACGAGAAATCGATGATTGGCTTAAAGATGCTATCGTGGCTCGATCAACGTTGCCGCGAGATCTTTCCCGCCAAATCAGATATGCTTTTCGGGGGGTCTCAATATTGTGATGACGGGCGACCTTTTTCAATTGCCCCCGGTGATGATGAAACCCCTGTACTATGATGGGCCGTTAAAGGACCCGCAGGAGATCGCGGCTCGAAACCTCTATCGCGCCTTTAATCAGACGATCGAACTCGACGTCATTCGCCGTCAAGAGGGTCCGGATGAAGAAGCCTCGGCGTTCAGAAAGGCGCTGGACAGTCTCCGGGACGACACGGTTTCCATGGACGATTGGCAACTCCTGTCGACTCGTGTTCAGTCAGTCGTGTCGTCGGAGATTCCAGCATTTGCAGACGCCCTCCGTATTTATAGCACGAAGCAACAGGCGGCGGATTTCAATCACGATCGCCTGCGAGATCTTCGACGTCCTGTTTTCGTCGTCCATGCGTCTCATGAAGGGATCAAGGCGTCGAATGCGACGACCGAAGAAGCCGGCAACCTGCAGACGGCGATTCCACTGTCAATGGGCTGTCGAATTATGCTGACCGAGAATATCTGGACCGAACGCGGCCTGGTGAACGGCTCTCTCGGGACGGTGGAGGATATCATTTGGAAGGCGGATGCGAATTGGCGGAAGGGCCCTCCATTCGCGATTCTCGTTCACTTTGACGGCTACGAGGGGCCTTCTCTAGGCGACGAAGGTGGCCATTCTTGGGTGCCGATCTTTCGCTCGAGGCGAGATTTCTACTACGGCGCCGTCAGCTGTTCTCGGACACAGTTCCCCATCACCAATGCCTATGCGATCACGGTCCGTAAGGCGCAAGGAATGACGGTGAAAAAGGCCGTCCTGAACCTCACGGCTCGTGATTTTGTGGCGGGTCTCAGCTACGTCGCGGTGTCCCGCGTCAAGTCGCTCCGAGGTATCCTATTCGAAGAGCCTTTTGGTTTCGAGCGTTTTCGAGTGAGAATATCTGACACGGTCAAATCACGCCTAGCCGATCGAGAACGACGTCGTCCCGAGCATGTTAGCTTGACTGAACGGGAAGAGCGTGATATTCCTCTCCGCAGCAGTCCTCCGCCTATTCCGTCCTCGCCAACGGGCCCGCCTCAATCCGAGCCATCATTGTCCGGCAACGACTCGATAAGCGATTACTAGCGGGCGAGGCACAGGTCAGAAATCGTCCTGTCTCGCTAATCCGGGAGACTTTCAAGGAGGCATAGTAGATAGAGGAGTCCAGAAAACGAGAGTCATCGACGACGAGGTTGACCCTGCTCCCACACGACCAGTATCCAGCCGAAATAGAAATGGCCTTCGTGTTCCGATAGTAAATACTCTTCTCCCTTATATGGAACTAATGGATTTTCCCCGTCGATTTCTTCTAATCATCGTACCCCCGGTTGGCAATTGCCTTTAATAGTGCCAAAGGCCCCTGAGGCGGTCCATAGACTGGATCCGATGGGGATAGTTGTTAAGCGGATCTAGTTAAATGCTCTGGCTAATCACCCTCCCGAAGGGGGTCCGTAGACTGGATCCGATGGGGGTGGTTGTTAAGCGGATCTAGTTAAATGCTCTAGTTAATCAACCCCCCGAAGGGGGTCCGTAGACTGGATCCGATGGGTTGGTTGTTGACAAGATCTAGTTAAATGCCCCGGCTAATCCTCCCCCCGAAGGTGGTCCGTAGACTAGATTCGATGGGGGCTGTTGAGCGGATCTAGTTAAGTGCTCTAGTTGATCGCACGTGGTCAAGTGCCAAGTATCACGTGTTCCGCGCCCCGCTCGAAGTGGTTCATGGATTGGATCCAATGGGGTCAGCCAATTAGAGCACGTGATTAGGTGTCGGGTTATAGATTTTCCGGGATACGGCGGCACTCTACTTATTCCTGGGTGGGCCGTGGATTGTTGTCTCAGATTGCGATTGGCAAGCGCGAGCGCTGATTGGTCTGCTTAAGCGCTGAAGCGCGAACCAATCAAAAAATTCAAAAAATTTTTTTTGCCAAACGAGTCTGAGCACCGCGTTCGTCGCGTAATATTTAAATTACCACCACCAAAATGAACGTATTGAACCGTAATCATAGATTCTCACGGTCTTCGGTTTCGCAGATCCTCTCTATGAACCACGTCGAGTGAGAGGCCGCGCCCCCCCGGAAAATGTTTAATCCGGGGCCCGGGGTGGTTATTTGGTCCACGGATTGGATCCAATGACGGTGATCCCGGAAAATATTTAATCCGATATGGTTGATCGGAAAATTGTTAATCCGTTAAAGGTCGGGCGGTCCATTGACTGGATCCGATGGGCGACGAGGGGGAAATTTCATCGGATCCAATCCGTGGATCATGTCGAGTTGGGAGGGCGCCTCCAGGGGTTAGCACGTGATCCCGGAAAATAGTTACGTGATTGGCCAGCTCGTCGCTCTTGGCGTCGCCGCACAACGCCAAGCCCTAACCAGGCGATTTCAAAAATTAAAAAATTTTAAAAAAAAAATCAAGCTTATATTTTATAATAGCAAAAATTGCTTCAAAATTGACACCAAATCGTGGTTGACCTATCAAGGACGTAACCGAGTGGTAGAATACTCGGATTGCAGTCGAACCGATAGAATTGAGGGGCCTTACTAGTGTTCGATCATAGGTAAGGTAAGAGGGTTGTCCGGCCTAGCTTTCTAGGTGCCCTAGATGGGTAAACGTAATGCTCCAGCCAGTGATTGTTGATGTCATACTGGGTAATCTGAATGGGGGTTCACTGATTTAAACTCTCCTTCAGTTGAACTCGTCTGATTGAAACTTTCGCTGGTTGTGGCGCCCCATCTATGAGTTCGTCAGAGATGGACTATAGGAGGGGGCTCTTTTTTTTTTTTTTTTTTAGTATTTTCGCCTTAAGTCCTATATCGCCAGTATAGCGATGATGACCTGCTTAAACAGTGAGGAGATGGCGACCTTAGGACCCGTGGACATAGAGAGTCAGTTTACACTATCACTAATTTCACAGATCCAGATCTCGTAGATCCGTGAAATCGAGACGCACAGAAGACGTGTTGAGGGCTTACAGTGAGTGTATTGACTAGTGGTTAGTGCCGCACGAAGATTCGCTCCGTTCTCTGCGATGTTGGTCTTATTGCAGAGGCATCCACGTAGGTTCGGAAGTGAGTTGATTTTGGTGACCTGCTCAGTACCAAGTCTATTAAGAGGAACTATACATAGAACCCAGTTCGTAGTATTACCGGAGTGGAGTAGAGGGTAGATTTGTCCGATGAGACTCTTTCCTGCACTGGTTGGTGCGTATAGAATGGTATTACTCTAGTTACCGAATAGAGACTGTGGAGCGTTGACTTGATATGGACGAGGGGAGAAATGGTAGACTCTTTCTACGATCTGTACGATCATATTCTTCACGTTTCGTAAATGCTCTTCGTGGAAGACCGACCATAAGGGTGTAGACGAGGCGCTGGGACTCAATATATGACCGGAGGAGGACGACGTCGACGATAAACTCGAGATATCTTTATCCATTTAAGTCGGGGTGTCATGGCATAACCTGGAATCCCCTCGAACGGTCTTGGCAGGCCCGCTGTGGCTGTCGAATAGCCTCGTGTGCCTGCTTATAGCCTTGTGTGCCTGCGTGGTAGCCTTGCAGCATGACTGTACCGCTGACTATAAGTATCTAGGATGGGTTTGCATTGCTTTCACGCTCTTTGTCTCTCGTCTTGTACTTTATAGTGCATTGGATAGTAATATCATTGTCGAATCTCTGCTCTCGTTTCCTCGTACGTCCCCACCCTGACAGCAATAATCGAATCCAATCGCCGATTCCATCGGGATTCCGGTGCCAACGTAATCTGATTGCAATCGATTGGCCCGATTCCATCGGGATTGGCGATTGCAATCTCCGATTGCCAAACCTAACAGGGGTAACGCGGAGCATTAAGACTACTCGGTAACTTCACTATATCTAAACGCTATCGTAGTATTCGCATTGAGATTGAGCAAATCTTCTATAAGGTAGACGGTTTATGTATACGTAAACAAAAAAATATTAAGAAAATAAACAGGCCCCCTCCTATAGTCCATCTCTAACGAACTCATAGATGGGGCGCCGCAGCCAGTGAAAGCTTCAGCCAGACAAGTTCAACTGTAGAAGAGTTTAAATCAGTGAACCCCCATTCAGATTACCCAGTATGACATCAACAATCACTGGCTGGAGCATTACGTTTACCCATCTAGGGCACCTAGAAAGCTAGGCCGGACAACCCTCTTACCTTACCTATGATCGAACACTAGTAAGGCCCCTCAATTCTATCGGTTCGACTGCAATCCGAGTATTTTACCACTCGGTTACGTCCTTGATAGGTCAACCACGATTTGCTCAACTGTGTTAATTTGGAGGAAAATTCTGTCCTTGAAAAATATATAATGTGATCCACCCATTTTCCCCGCGCACCCCCTCTCCACGCACTCTCCCACCAGACGCTACCTCCCAATTACGACACGAAACATCTCAACAATAGAACATGGCATCACAATCCAAGACAGCAGAATCATCCTAGCCGTTCAAGCTATCCGATCATCTAAAAAGCTAAGCCGTCGACAAGCTGCTAAGATCTACAACATACCCGAGTCCACACCACGCGACCGAATGCACGGAAGCACTCCGATGGCCGAATTCCGTCCTCAGGCACATCGGTACAGTGATCAACATCGTCTACATATGGTCCATAGACTGGATCCGATGAGGGATATCGTACGAGCACAAAATATCGTGATCAATATTGTCTACACATGGTCCACGGACTGGATCCGATGGATCAGCCAATCAGAGCAAATGATTTAGGAATTTTCGGATTATAGATTTTCCGGTAGTGTCAAATCACGTGACACGATATGGGGCCCTGTGTGGGCACTCCCCCTTGTCGCCCCGTCATCGGATCCAATCCGTGGACCATGTGGCGGGGGGAAATCCTACTCGATAGATGTCGATATCTCCCGATCGGATCCAATCTCTGGGCCACTCAGAGAAGCTCGATTGATCACACTCGACATGGTTCATTGATTAGATCCGATGAAACACCACCGCCACCGAATCCAATCCGTGGATCATGTGGCTGGGAGGGCACCCTACTCGATACAGTAGAAGTCGATATCGACATGATCCACCGATCAGATCTAGTCCGTGGACCACCTCAGACAAGCCCTTACTGATCACACTCGAGATGGTTCGTCGCCGAGCGTGAACGGGTCAGCTGAACCTGCACGTTGTGCAGCCGCTGAAAGTCAAATGTACAATGGAGAATTGGGGGTTTGAGGGGGGCGAAGTGGCGGCCGTGAGGATCGTCGATTGGGAGGCGATCAAGGCACGCTGGGAGAGGTAAGGCAGATTTTGAAGGGGCCGGGGAAGATAATCCAGGAAAAAGGAGGGGCATAATGCAGCAGGGGAGGATTCAGGTGGTGTCGGGTGCAGGGCGACGGAGGTGAAGAAAGAAAACAGGTAGGAAGAGAAGGAAAAAGGGATGGGATCTTATAGACGTTAAAAGCAGCGGCGCGCCCAGCCTGCGACGATACCTGAAAACCCTAGGCCACCTCAACCGGAGGCAGATTTCCCTTTACGGTCCGAGTTTCAGCCAGAGAGTCACGTGTGAACCGGCGCGTCAGTGTTTATCATTCCTGAAATGTAAATATATGCCAACTCCATTAACCACAGCAAATTCATACATTGAAGACTGCATCTGTGCTGTATATCAAGGGCTAGAATGATACAAGACGCCATAATCTGGCGTAAACGGTATCCCACATTCTCCTGGATATTTAGCGTCCACAAGGTGCAACCTACTCAATGGGAACTGAATTGCAAAATGGTACGCTCCTTCCCATATGAATACGTTCGTGGCTCATTAAAAATAGGCAACCGTTCCTTCCGTCCCACGGCTCGCCTACCATTTTCACTTTCTAAATCTGAACCCAAAACAAAGACGTCCGCCATCACTACTCAGCCCAAGAATACGAATCTATCTCGAAGGTTGAGACAAGATCACCCGTCAGGTTGCCCTTCACAATTCTCTGCAGACAAAATTAAGGAGACCGACCCGTACAGAATCAAACTGCTTTGGCGAGAAGTCATGGCACCCAAGACGCCCTCATACGCACGCCAAACGAGATCCAGCAATTTAAAGAGTCGGAATCCCTCAAACACGCCTGGTCAGACAGAAGAGACTGTGACAAATAAGACCTCGGACATTTTCTCGACACCTATCCCTAACAAGGATACTCCCAGAAAGCAGACAGTCAAAAATGCCACAGTTCGAGACGTTGACTTCGAAGAGACGCAGTTGATTCCGCGCGGAGTTGAGATACTCAATTCGCATCAGAACATCGTGACAGGAGCTCACGCTTATTTCAACTCCGACACACCTCCGGACCCAGCCCAATCACGCGAATTCTACCTATCCGTCATTCAAACAGCCCTTGCAGGAAGAGTTGAACGGGACATAGACAATTCGATATTCTTGCCAACGGACGCCAACTTTATCAAGTCTGTGCGCAGAGCGTATCGCAGAATGGGAGATGAATACGTTTCGGAAGCTGAGTTCAAGGTATTTGCTTGGCAGAATCTGTTCATCGGGCAGCACGTCGTCTTAATGGATGATACTGAAAGGCAGCTTTGCGCTGTACGACTTGTGGAAATATCGTTGAAGCCTTGCGAAAGTCGCGGCCGACGTGTGTGGTTTGAACCTCCACTCCTCTCTTCGAATCAACCTCCAAAACCCTTTAGCTTCGACATTTCCTCCGATAGTCAATTCTGGCTTTCCGACAAGATTTTAAATGCCGACTATCGAAGACATACCAAGTCAGCCGTGCATTGCAAGTCCTGGGGTACATTTTGTCCCTATTTATCGATCGAGTTCAAAGCCACAATTGATGACAAACGGGTCGTGGGGAACCAGATAGCTACCGCTGGACTGATTTCCTTGTTCAATCGATACCAGTTGAAGCTTGACGCCGCTTTTCAGCCCACTCCAGAGCAATTGAGACTGGTTCGCCATTACGGATTGACGATGGAGAAAGAAATATGGACAGTATGGCTCTTTGAACCAAAAACAACCGATGGGGCTTGGGCCGGCTGCACAATACAAGTACTTGAAACCGGGACTTGTCTGAAGGAAGGGGACATTGTGGGATTACTTCAATGGATCAACGAAATTCATCGGTGGGGCCTTTGTGAGTACGCTCTCGGATGTGAGGAGGATATCAAACAGATTCTGAGCAGAGGTACCAGCAACCTCAGAATCTCCACGATAGGGTCCTGAGGCAGCGGGATCGATGACAGATGTCAAAGAGCAGATTTTCGGCGCACTGTATCGTCAATGGTAGAACTCTACCAAAATACTTCACGTGTAAGTATCCATATGATTTTACCATGCATGCTTCAATGCCTCCAGCGAAGACCACAGATTGTTCCTGGAAGCACCGGCACCATTCCTCAGGACACAGGACGGAGAGGCGGCTGAGCGACGACGCCAACTAAGTCGCCGACACTCTCTAGTTATCTATCTGAATGGAAGTGGAACGCGGGGAAAAGTGGGAGCATACTTGGAGCGATGTCAAAAATGGCGGGCTGCTGCGACTATAAATTATTGAAATAGAAAAGCGGAAAAGGTCGTTCTGACCGGGCTGGCTAGAAATAGTGCAGGGAGAAGTCGCATAGTATCTCATCGTTGAGAAATACAAATTTGGCCCACCGTGGCCTTTAACATCCCAAAAAGCTGCTGGTTCCAGGGTTCTTATCAAGCCAAGACGAGCGGGCAAGACCTTGGCAAGCTACGGTCTTGCTTGATTATATCTCCGCCTATATTGCTGCAACTCATTGTTTCCATTGAGTTTTGTACTCTCCGATTTATTCTTTATGACTCACTGTAAGCTCCGTAGATAGATCGCTCCTTGGAGCCTTTTTATTCTTGTCGACTTCCTCGAGATATGTGTTGGCAGTCCACATTGGGACTAGCCTGATCACGTGCACCGCAGCCTTCGTGGCCGCGCTCAGATAGGTTCAATCAATCAATCCTCTCTCGATCCTACAGAGGGTGATCAATCGAGCTTGTCAGGGTGGTCCATAAACTGGATCCGATGGGCGACGGGGGTTTCATCGGATCCAAGGAGGGCTGCCCCTTCGAGGGGTTAGCACGTGATCCCGGAAAACAGTTACGTAATAACGCCAAGCCATATGCTTACGTAATTGGCCGGCTCGTCGCTCTTGGCGTCGCCGCACAACGCCAAGCCCTAACCAGGCGATTCCAAAAAAAAAAAAAAATCAAGTTTATATTTTTAATGCCAAAAACTGCTTCAAAATTGACACCAAATCGTGGTTGACCTATCAAGGACGTAGCCGAGTGGTAAAATACTCGGATTGCAGTCGAACCGATAGAATTGAGGGGCCTTACTAGTGTTCGATCATAGGTAAGGTAAGAGGGTTGTCCGGCCTAGCTTTCTAGGTGCCCTAGATGGGTAAACGTAATGCTCCAGCCAGTGATTGTTGATGATGTCGTCTTGTTCATACCGTTGGGAGGTCACTGATTCAAACTCTTCTACAGTTGAACTTGTCTGGCTGAAGCTTTCACTGGCTGCGGCGCCCCATCTATAAGTTCGTTAGAGATGGACTATAGGAGGGGGGCCTGTTTATTTTCTTGATATCTTTTATTTGTATATATGTGAACCATTTGTTTTATAGAGTCTATATAATCAGTCGACGACTTTAGGCGTATACTAGAGGCTCTTGAGATATATACGATTATTTAATCCATTTAGGCTTTTTACGGCTACTCGTAAAAACGGCGTGTACTCTCTTTTACCGTCCTTACGAAAGTACTCCCCTTACGGTACTAGTCTATATCTTAATAGAGGCTCTTCTCAATACAAGTAATATACTAACAACGTAAAAAGATTTATGGAAGATACTTAATCTTAATGCGAATACTACGATGGCTTTTAGCTATAGTGAGAAGGTGGCAAAATAATTTTTGAATTTTGAGCTAATGCTCCGCGTTAATCGCAGTTCTCGGCACGTTAGCGACCAATCAGGCCATGACAACTCATCGCTTCTGAGTCAAGTCGCCCAGCCGCGCAGCCGTTTAACATGGCATATCTTGCAAAAACATCCACCCTTTCACATGCCTTCGCAACCGCATTGCCAGAATGTCCTTCTAGGGTATAACATCGTCCTCTTCCCGTAAGCTTGTTGTGGTGACAGGAGGCGCCATGTCTTTGCCGGTAGGGGATCCGACTGATCCTAGCCTTCCGAAACCCGTCGACGGCAAAGTTGCTTCTCGGAATCCGTGGGCGGAAGCATTCAAGACACTGGATGTCGACGAACAAAAGCGATATAATCAAACAGAAAACGATCTCTTGGGTATCCTGGCGCTGGTGAGTAAAAGGTCCCATGCAGGATGGAGGAACTACAGCGGCTGGCGCAGGCCAACCTAACATTCATGTTCCACGCAGATCCGAACAGATACAGAAATCAACAAAAAGCGATGTCTAGAAAAGGGTTGGACGGCCTATCGCAACAAGAACGGGGATGAAGTGAAGCTTCGGCATGTCCTAGAGAAGATTTCCATGTGGGTTACAGAAATTATTAGAGTTATCGATGTTGGAGTCTCCTTCGACAAGAGTGGCCAAGCAGCCTTGCCCTGGGCAGCGATAAAATATCTGATCACGGTAAGGCAACATGTGCCCTATGTCTGAGGGATCCTGCTTATAGCTAAATCTTCATGTTCGAATACATAGGTCGGGACGAACGACATCGAACAGTTCAGCCATATGAGCGAAGCCGTGGAGTCAATCTCCGGCCTCATTACGCGGTACACAGTCTTCGAGAAGCTTTACCTCCATGAGGATTGCGAATCCACGCCGAAGCTTTATGAGTCCATCTGCGAGCTCTACGCAGCGATACTGCGTTATTTATCCAAGGCGAAAGCATACTTCAGCGGGAACTCTCTACGTACGTGCGAGACCAGCCAGCGCCAACCTTATATTCTGCTCCCAAACGGTGGTAACCGGAAACTGACCCACACTTTTAGAGCGATTCGGTCGGGGTGTGGTGGAAATGATGCGCAAACAATACGATGAACTGTGGTCGAAGATCACGGAGGCCGACGTGGAGAAATGGGCGAGACTAGTAGATGTGGAGCGTAAGTCTTTGCCTGCCGTCAATCCAATCGATCGCTGCTGAATCTCTGAAAGTTCAACGGAAGTTGGCAAAAGATGCCTTAGAACGCTATGAGACGCTAAAAAGAACCCTATTGCATAAGCTCGACCAGCCTATCATGCAAATAGCTGATCAGATGTCGATTCTCCAGGACAGATTTAACCGTGAGTTGTGCACCATTCCCATCAGTTGGCGGAGATATTCATCTCGTCTCAGGGGAAGAGCGAATAAAGGTATTCCAGTGGATGTCCAAAATCGAATACAGAAAACACCACGAAGATCTTTCGAAAGACTTGTTACCTCGATCTGGCCAATGGCTGCTACAGAGCCGTGAATATATCGAATGGGGTCAGTCGAGTGTATCTTCTATGTTCTGGCTCCATGGTATCCGTAAGCAACCTTAGAGCGATTCCCCTAGGGGTGGTACTAATCTTAAGTGTAGCTGGATCAGGGAAAACGAAACTCGTGTACGTTGTCCTTTGCGAGAATACCACGACTCGAAGTGTTTTCTTTTCGCACAAAGGCCCTCTGAGAGCATTCTGCGGTGCATAAGCACAGTTTTGCTGACCTCGAACTGGTGGATCAGATCGACCGTCATTAACAACATGTTTGAAGCCCACTCGGCTTTGAGCGCACCTCCGATTGCCTTTTTCTACTGTGTAAGAAACGAAGCCGAGAGAGAACGTGCCATACCGGTTGAGATTATGCGGGCTATACTTAGACAGCTTGCCAGCACAAAGCCAGATATGCCTATTAAAGAGCCAGTTGCCAAGGAATATGAAAATCGCAAGAGAAAGGCCGATGAAGATTGCTCAAGTCTCAGAGAGTTGACGATTGAAGATTGTACCAGGCTCATTCTAGCACTCACAAACGACAGGCCTGCAACAATCATTATTGATGCCCTGGATGAATGCGACCGATACATACGCCACGAGCTGCTTGAAGCGCTAGATGAGATAGTGAGTAAATCTGTCGAGGTGGTGAAGGTATTTGTCTCGAGCCGTGACGATGTTGATATCGTGAGTGACTTATATGTCTCCTCTAAGCCGCCTAAATTAGTTAAAATGGACTCTGCTAATCTGTATTATTTCCCCAGCAACTTCATCTAGAGAGGTCGAGGTCTCGAAACATCTCCATCAGCGCCAGTCAGAACGGTCCAGATATCCAACGGTTTATCGATTCAGAACTGGAAAGGTTAATTACCAAAAAGCTTCTATTGCGTGGCAAGGTATCCAAGGAACTCAGAAGTAGAATTACCAAAGTTCTGAACGAGGGTGCTCAGGGGATGTTCCGGTGGGTAGCTTTATCGCTTGACGTTTTGAAACGAATACCATTCAAAGCAGACTTCGAAAATGCCTTGGGCCAACTTCCTCGTACACTTTCCGATCTTTACGACAAAATCTACCACCAGATCGAGGAAACTGAGACTTATGGACGCAGAGTGGCAGTTATGGCGTTGAAGTGGCTTCTTTGTGCACAACGTCTATTGTCTGTATCGGAGCTTATTGCTGCTATTTCTATGAACCTTGAAGATACGACCGGATCACCAACCGGCACCCACGAAGATCCAAGCCACAAGCGAGACTCGTCATCAGAAACGGACTTAGAGGACGGCTCTGACTCAATATTGCCATCTGATGTTGCTTTGTTATGCAATAACTTGGTGGTTATTGACACAGAGCTGAATGTCTTCCGCTTCGCACACCAATCCGTGCGAGAGTATTTGCGAAGTCGGAAAGAATATACAGATGCGGAGCTGCATGTGCTTGCTACGGAGAGATGTTTGGACGTATATCTGGCTAGGGCGCCGCCAAGATTTGGTGTGGCCAATGTTGGTTGGGAAGATCCTCTCAGGAGGTATGCCAAATTCTACTGGCCTGTCCATTACAAATTGGCAGAGAATCACATGTCTTTGAAACTAAGGAAGAAGGTATTGCCATTCTTTCTGCAAGAATCAAAGGTTTCTCCACTATATGTGGCGTGGGCGGAGGATATCACATGGCACCGATCCGGCTACAGGATAAATGATCTATTGGGGTTGGATTACGGTGACCGTCTAGGCTATCGACTGTGGTCTGCATCTTATTCACCGCCTACACCGCTCAGTATAGCATGCGCTTTTGGGCTTCAGTCTTTGGTGAATGACTTCGACGTTCTATCGTCTGTTGATTGGAGTCGGCAGCTATCAAGTGACAATATAGCAGGCCGTTCACGTACGTTGCTCAATATTGCTGCAGAAGAAGGCCAAACACCAACGGTGCAACGGCTGCTGGAGAAAGGTGTCGATCCGGATTCCAAGGATGAGGACGGCCTGACGGCATTATCGCAGGCAGCGGAGAACGGGCATGAGGCGGTGGTCAAGCTGTTGCTCGAGAAGGGCGCCGACCTCGAGTCGCGAGACGAGAAAGACGGCCAGACACC
>NW_013550603.1:2198753-2199822 GCF_000835555.1 Rhinocladiella mackenziei CBS 650.93
AGAGAATGGGCATGAGGCGGTGGTCAAACTGTTGCTCGAGAAGGGCGCCGATCTCGAGTCGCGAGACGAGAAATACGGCCAGACACCGCTATTGTGGGCAGCAGAGAACGGGCATGAGGCGGTGGTTAGGCTATTGCTCGAGAAGGGCGCCGACCTCGAGTCAGAAGACAAAGAATACGGAAAAGAGCAATTATTAGTAGCTACGCAGTATGGCCACGAGACGATAGTGAAGCTACTACTCGAGAAGGGCGCCGACCTCGAGTCGATAGACAAGGAAAATAGCCAGACACCACTGTCGTGGGCAGCACGGAACGGGCACGAGGCAGTAGTTAAGCTACTACTCGAGAAGGGCGCCGACCTCGAGTCGAGAGACAAGGAAGACGGCCAGACACCGCTGTCATGGGCAGCGCAGAACAGGCATGAAGCAGTAGTCAAGCTACTACTTGAGAAGGGCGCCGACCTCGAGTCCAGAGATAAAGAATATGATAAAGAGCAATTATTATTGGCTATCCAGTACGGCTACGAGACGATAGTGAAGCTACTACTCGGGAAGGGAGCCGACCTCGAGTCGAAAGACAAGGAAGATAGCCAGACACCGCTATTATCGGCAGCACAGAACGGGCATGAGGCGGTGGTTAAGCTACTACTCGAAAAGGGCGCCGACATTAGGTTAAGAGACGAGGAGTATAGCCAGACATTACTATCGTGGGCAGCACGGAACGGGCATGAGGCGGTGGTCAAGCTACTACTCGAGAAGGGCGCCGACCTCGAGTCGAAAGATAAGGAGTATGGCCAGGCACCACTGTCGTGGGCAGCAAAGAACGGGCATGAGGCGGTAGTCAAGCTACTACTCGAGAAGGGCCCAGACCTCGAGTCGAGAGACAAGAAATACGGCCAGACACCACTGTCGTGGGCAGCAGAGAACGGACATGAGGCGGTGGTCAAGCTGTTGCTCGAGAAGGGCGCCGACCTCGAGTCGAGAGACAAGAAAGACGGCCAGACACCACTGTCGTGGGCAGCAGAGAACGGACATGAGGCGGTGGTCAAGCTGTTGCTCGAGAAGGACGCC
>NW_013550603.1:2200792-2443195 GCF_000835555.1 Rhinocladiella mackenziei CBS 650.93
CGGTGGTCAAGCTACTACTCGAGAAGGGCGCCGACCTCGAGTCGACAGACAAGGACGGCGCAACACCGCTGTTGTGGGCAACACTGAAACGGAATGCGAAGATGATCACGCTGTTATTTGAGAAGGGCGCCCGCGAGAGTTATGGGCGACCCACTTTGCGTGCGGAATAACACTGCCAAACTGTGCCACCTTTTTCGTCCTCATCTTTTTTGGGGAGAGTCTCACCTTGCTCCAGTAAGACTCTCTTGCAGAATCTGGTTGGTTGACACCAATATCTCGCTCTATCCGATGCCTCTTTCTAAAGTGGGCAAAGGATATGATGAAATACAGTGGGATCTAGTGTAGACAAGGACAGGAGATCAATAAGAATAGGCAACGGGCTGGGAAGGCAAAAGACAGGAAATCGATTCTAATGAAGTATTTGCCAGCATTGAGACTATAACACTGACGACAACCAGGACAGTGCCTAGTGTATCGACAACCACTAGGAATAGAGGCTTAGAGGGCGCAATAGATGCCTATATGCATCAATTTAGCATTCATAGCTTCTACTGAGAGAAAGACGCAACGTGTCCGCAAAGGGAGGGCGGTTTCGGGAACCACTGCACACACCCATAGCTCTCTACCCAAGTGACTCTGCCGCGGAGCCGGAGCAACACATCTTCGGAGGCGACGCACATCTTAGAGAGACAATGCACGGACGAGCCCCCCTTCTCTAACTCAAGGTTAAGCACGAGCCAGCCTGTGCGGCTGAAGCTTTCCCCTGACTCAATCGCGGATCAGCCGGAAATTTTGAGAGTGGCGTTAGCCCAGAGATCCGTTGGCACATTCTGGCGTCTCACACGGCTTCGATCGATGGAGTCAAATTCGACCTCACAATGGCAATACTCGTGCCCATCCGATGATTGTTTAGAGATGCTAATGTGTGCGGCTTATGCCCTCTCTTCTTTCAAAGCAGACGTTGGCATTACTCGGTGTTGCCTGCGCAGGAACTTGGAATGCGCCTAAACTGGATCCGATGGAGGGTTGTTAAACAGATCTAGTTAATCGCACGTGATAGAGTGCCAAGTATCACGTGCTCAGCGCCCCGCTCGAAGTGGTCCATGGATTGGATCCGATGAGCCAGTATTACGTAACCATCGGATTATAGATTTTCCGGACCCCGAGGGGGCTGGCCAATCACGCATGTGTGCGCCGCCAAGAATTGCCAAGACCAATGTGGCTGTCTCAATCACGTGATGTCTCGAGCGCAGCGAGGCCTGGGGGTTGGGGGGCTTGCCAATGGCTTGGCGTACTTAGCGCCCCGCTAGGTGGACCTTAGGATGGTTTTACACTCTGCAGTATATTTTTTTACCAACCTCCCCACTGTAGCATTGAGATTAAGCAAGTCTTCCATAAATTCTTCTACGTTGTTAGTATATTACCCGCATTGAGAAGAGTCTTTGTTAAGATATAGACTAGCGCTGTAGGGGAAGAACTCTCGTGACGACGACAAGAGGGAGTGCACATCGTCTTTGCGAGCGGCTGTGAAAAGCTCTAGGGAATTAAAGATTCGTACATATCTTAAGAGCCTTTTTGTAAACATATAGATGTCAGAAAACAGTCTCTGGTGTACGCGTAAGGTCGTCGAATATCGCTAGTATCCTGTCGAACTGGGGAACAACTTGAAATGTATTGAATGCTCTGTTTTCCTCACAACCGGTCCTGCCGGGTTGCTGGTATATATACACGTTGGTTTGTCCCCCCTTTTTTTTCTATTCCTACCTGTCAAACTGGGTTCAACTCGAAGATGTATTGAATGCTCTGTTCTCTATCTATTTGTTGAGGTACTGGGACTTCTTTTATAGACATGCGAATACTACGTCGCTACACAGAGCAACCATCAGTAACGTCGTCGTCTATGGAAACCTCTCACCACTGTTTCAGCTGTGGAGCCTATACACAATAGCCCTTTGTTCAACAACCTACATCACCCTCTATGGAATGGCCCAGCTACCCTAACGTACATACGATAGCCAACACGCTGATCGAACGCATGCGAAACGCAGGCTTGGAGCCTACGCTTCCTGCCGAGAGACTCGAGGAAGACGGTCAAGTACTCTTGCCTTAACTTGAACGCAGTGACTATGCAACAAGTAAGGAGGACGGATGCAGTCTCTGCGACGTCTTCGAGCATCAGCGCATGGAGGACCGATGGGAAAGATATGTGATTAATGCCTCATTTCTTGAACTTTCGATGACGGAGATTCAAGAGAACCGGCAGAATCAGAACAGGGATAGACTGGAGGAGAAGGCACAGGCACTAAATCAAGGTGAGCCTGAACCCTAGCGGAAAGCGTAGAAGAAAGTGCTGGGAAACTAGCAATTTGGACGCCTGGGTGGCACTGCTGTACCGGTCGAGTGTCCTTCCCTATACCAAAAAACTTTGCTGAGCGCAAAGCGTCAAAAGCAGCGGAAATACCTGCCAAACTCAGGCGGCAGATTTTCCCTGCTACCTGTGTTGAGCCGGTAAGTCTTTTCAAACATTCACTCAGTCTTAGATGTCTCCTCATCTTCTCTCAAGCCCAACATAACCAATGGAGAGGGTAAATGAGAGGCGGCTAGACCTGCTCAACATATTTCTCATTCCCCTTCTCCCCAGTCTCAACCGTCGTGGAAGGTCCCGCTGTCCTCAATCTCTCACCATTGTCATCGGCAGCAGTCGTTGAGGACTTCTCACTTGGGCTTTCTTCGTCGCCTTCTTTCATGAAGATTCGATCAATATCTTCTAGCGAGATGTTCGAGGTTTCCGGGTAGAAGAAATAGATTATTGGGACGAAGGAGAACTGTGTCATGTGATTTTGAGGATTGTGACGTAGAGCAAGCATGGAATAGGAGCCGAGGGGAACACTTACGCTCAAACACATGAATATCAAATATGTTTTCCAGCCGAGTCGGTTGATCAGCACTGTACGTCTGTCGTTAGATAAAGGGGCAAAACTTTTGTGGAGTCCTCAGATGGCATGGCTGAATGACGTACCTGGAGTAATCATGACGACGAAGAAGTTCTGTTTCAAAGCAGTCACGTTAGGCCATTGTTTTCCATTCGGGGGGTTGCTTTTCATTTTTCCCTGGCTTTGCAAGGGAGATTCAATCGCACTTACCCAAGTCCAGTGCGAAGAGACCGATATGGCAGTCCCGCGCGATCGTGCTTCGAGAGGTAGAATTTCAGGGCCCTATTCAAGATGTCAGATCAGACGGCCAACGTGCATCTTTTCGCCCCAATTCGGATTTTGACGTACGTAGACCCAGGGCACACAATTGATCGATCCGCCGAAAACAATCATGTACACGAAGAAGAAAGCCACTGCAGCCGAGCTGGTGTTCTTTTTGCCGAAACTCAGGAGAATCGAGACCATCATCATGCAGATTCCAAGGCCGAAAACTAATTGTTTGGTTTTCGCATGTCAGTGTATTGCTTCGGTCATCCCGAGATCTCAGAAGAAGGGGAATCTGGAGTTGATTTGGGCTGATGGCATACCTCCGTACATCATTGTCTTCTTCCGTCCCATCCGGTCGAGAGCCAAAGCCGGACCAAGACTGCCAATGATGAACATCAACTGGATACTATAAAGTCGTCAGAACCAGATCTCCTGGTGACAAGGAATGTCTCTCAGAACTCACAATCCCCCGATAATCTGTGCAACTCGCGGAGTCATGTTGACATTTGTAACCAGCACGGCTGTATTCCGTATCAGTCGACCACTCCTTTTTTTTGAATCATGTTTTCACCGAAACAGGGTCGCTTTTTGCTTACTCGGTACGTAATAAACGACAAGATTTATGCCGACCATTTGGTTCATAAACAGAACAAAATAGGCGAGTAAAACTCTTCTTCGAGTTTTCAGTCGGTCGTTTTTGAATAAGGCCCTATGACTTCTGACACCGGACTCGATGGAGATCGCGTGTTTGATATTCTTCACTTCAGATGTAATGTAAGGATCGGTCGGTGGAAGGTCGAAGACGGCGCAAAGGACCTGGATCGCTTCTTCTTCCCGCCCCTTTTTGAAAAGCCATCTAAAGTCGAACACTGTGTCAGTGATGCTGATGCTGACGTGGGGGAATGGTGTTGGCTGGTAAATGAATCGAGAATCTCTCACCTGGGGGATTCGGGAAGACCGAACAACAAGGTGATTACAGTAATGGCGAAAACCAGCTGGACAGCAATGGGTAGACGCCATGCAACTGGACCGCCAGCATAACTCATTCTGTTCGTTCGTCTCTTCGTTAATTTGGGCCAGCTTTGGGGAATGGGGCAGTGCGGGCGCCTACGGACCCAAAATCAAGCCAATAGGCAAACGAAATGCCAATACCAATGAACAAGACCTCCCAGGAAACAAGACGGCCTCGTTTTTCCTTTCTGCACAGTTCCGACTGATACATTGGCACGGTGGAAGAATCAATTCCGGTACCGAAGCCCGTAATGACTCTGCCGATGACGAGGTGGGGGACGGTATAGGCAGATGTTTGAAGACTTGCGCCAACTATGACGAGACCCTAACAGGATGGTAAGGATTTTTTCCCTCGAATTAGGTGGGAGGAGCATGAGGGAGTTAGCGAGTATGCGTACCATTGCAAGCCACATCATTCGACGCCGTCCGAATCTGTCTCCAATGAAGAAATTGACAACACATCCTCCAAGAGCTCCCAGGCAGTAGCAACTGACCAAGATACCTGTTTCGGTATCATCCTGGCAGCAGGTGATGAGACATTAGCTCCTGGAAATGAATAATTTGACACGGTCCAAGTCGCGGTCGGGTGTCAAGGCGTCTCTAGGACACTCACCGGATGATCAAACAGGTCCAACCAGTCTTTGTTCTGCAGGATGCCGGAGAAAACGCCCTGGTCAAAACCGAAGAATAGGAACGCAGCCAGACAACAGGTCGAGATGGCGACACGAAGTGGCCGCCCATGACGATACCAGTTTCTCATTTTCGCGAAGACCTCTGCCGTGAGGAATGATCAATTGTTGTGCGTATTACGCCGGAGGTGGAGGTGATATGGATGAGTATGTCTTCCCACTGCGATAACCAGCGAGAAAGATTCGAGGAATGCTTAGAACATTTTGGAAGAGAGGAGGATTGTCGTGACATTTTGAGGGCGATTAGATGTACCGGCATCTCCACAAAAAGGATAGGGGAATTGCAATTCTGAATCCCACGATCCTGGTAGGCACGATTCGTGGCTGCTTCCATGACTCCTCCCGCTGGGTGACCGTTGAATAGTTTCTTGATCCGCGTGGCGATCCTTTGAATTTTCTTTCCCTCGACGGGATATGATCATCCACGGCTCTGGTCGAGATTGGGTGCGGCAATTGATACTACGTTTTGAGCCCTGGTGACAAGGGGAGAAACCTGGAGACCGCATATTAACTGAGTGACCTATAGGAGTGGGAGAGTCATGGCTGTCGATATCATAGAACTCTTTCACCGTGTAATGGTCGACAGGGAGTTGATATCGAACAATGGCTGGATGATCGCAATTGTGGATCTCGTTGGAGAAATCTAATCCGGGGAATAATGTGACATTGGAGATGGACATGGTTTTTGTGCGGAGACCGGGATTTCCATCTAGGGTTATACGGAGATGGAATAGACAATTTGGGTATTCCGAGAATGAAGTATTCCAAGGTCCTTGAACAGGAAAGCCCCCCATCGTCCAGAAAAGCGCAAGCATTCATTTTCCGCGAACGCTTGTATAATGTTCTCCGAGTAACATACAGCTCTGGATCCCCAATGGTCGGACCTGACCACTTCTCTCCTGTCGTATCCCAGCCTCTCTTCTTGGCCTGATGTTCATTTCATGCTCCACGACATCTCAGAAGTATCAATCTCTTGTGACAGGAATAAGTTCTCCAGACAATAGCCTTGTTTGGTCGCATGGTCACTCCTTCAAATCTCCCATTCAAGGGACGGGAGTGATAATGGGTAGCGACATCAGAATGCTCACTGAACTCGATTTTGAGAGCCTGGCGTACGGCGTGGAGCTTCACCAGGAAGGTAAGGCACGAGGTCTTCCTTTAGCAGATCTCCCAATATTCAAGTCCTCATCCTCATCATCGTCTTCGTCGCAGTCATCATCACTAGATTCGACCGAAGTATTATCGTTCACCTCCACCGAAACCCTGGCACGACCTTTTAATCTCTCAAGTCTCCCATTTTGCTCCTTGATCATCCTCAATAGTTCGGACTGAATGGTTTGGTACGAGCGCTCAGTTTGTACAACCTGCTGCCTCGCGAGATCAATGATGGTGTCCTTCGCGGCTGTGAGCAAGACTGCCACCTCGGTGGGGGCCTTGCCCGTCTCTTTGATCAACTTGTTTCTCACTCGGGAGAGTCGCACTGTCGGAAGGCTTTCGCGTAGCTTTAGAATGGCATTGGCTTCGACTTCGACGCTGTACTCGTTGTCCTGTTCTTCCTCATCCCCTTCTCGTTTTCGCTTTCGAGATTTCTTCTCTCGAAGGCAGTGAGCGGGATATGCACACCAAACACCGGGGGCTCTATCTGTGCTTACCAGTCTGAGACTCGTTGTTTGCAGCCTCCCGCTTCTTTTCCTTTTGACTCTCCTTGCTCTCACGGCCTTTGTCTGCCTTATCCCTGGACTTTTCTCTCTCTTTGGGCTTCTCCTTGCCCTCCCTTTCCTCGCCTACCTTAGTCTGGAGCTTCTCAGACTTCTTCACGCTCTCTTTTCCTTTGGACCTCTTCTCGCCACCGTTTTCTTCGTATGTCCTCTTTTTCTTCTCCTTCAGCTCCTTGTGACTGGGCGTGGGTGTATCGTCTCGATCAACATCTCCCTCTTTGACATTATCCTCTTTATTCGCCTGGACGGTGTGGGCAAATGAGGGCCGCATGTTTGCACGGGTTCGGGTCAAGGCGAGTCGTTGGAAAATGTACGCCGGATTCGGTTTTGGATCTTGGGGAACGGCAACGGTACATGGTTTTGGACCAAAAGCGGGTGTGAGGACGGTTGGTTTCGAGACCACAGGCTTTGGACGTTCAGGTCGGGGGGCGGTCTGGGTGAGATCGATCAAATCCAAAGGCTCTTTTGTTTTAAGTGTGGGTGCACTCGTGTGGCGCCGGCCACGATCATTCGATTTGTTCTTGCCCATTGTTAGTGTAGTGTCGATGAGTGCTCGTTTCCTCTGATGGCATTGACGGGGACGGAGAATTCGCTCTTTAACAGAGGTAGCGGATGAAAGTTTGCGTGGAGATGACAGGCTGAATGAATCGGGAGCGAAGGTCGAGATTTTAGATCATGGCAGGGGATGTCTTTCGAGCTCGAGACATGTGAGGGTGGACAGTCGAGTTTGGTTAGCGAAGACAAGGGCAAACAAAGAGAATTGTTTCGGATGCTGCCGGCCAATATCAAACATGGTGGGTTAGATGTGGAAGTCGATCCCTATACGCACTTGCCCACTCCTGGGCAATGATCATACAAAACTCTGTATGTTGAATTTGGTTTCATTATGGACTCATCAAAGACTCTGTAGACTCACAAAGATTCATTTTCACCATCCGATCATTCCTCTTGGCGTGAATCAATGTCGTCGACAGGGATCTGTCCGTATCAAACTGCTACCATCTCTCCCGCCTTATTGACTTTTTCAACCTTCTCGACCTTGTCCCAATTGTCCCAGATGTCTGCTTTCATCTCCTTCAATCGCCTGTGCATTTTCCATAGATCGCTCATGTCTTTGTCATCACGTTCGTTCTCATCCTGTTGGGAAATTTTGTCATACAAATCCTTGTATCGCTTGTAGTACTTCTGGAATCGTTTTGCCTCCTCTATGACATCTTGTCTGTTTGGACCGGGCTTTTCGGGAGATGAGGAACGCTCCGAGTCGGTTCGAGCGGGAGGGGGACGCTTCATGTGTTCGGTTGTCCCATTGGTCAGTGGCGCTCGATGATTTGAATTTGCTTGCTGGCGTTTTGGTGGACGCTCCCCTTCGGTTGGACCGGCCTTGCGTTTCATTGGACTTGGGGCGGGGCTCCTGCCTCGAGAGACGTTTCGACTCTTGTCCGAGATGACGGGAGAATACTTGTTACCGTGTTTTGGTTGAGGCATATCCGTGCTTGATGGGGGAGACGAGGGCGCCGATGATTGATTCGAGGTCTTGCTTGAGGTGGAGTGGTCCGGGTCAGTCGAGGTCGTGGGAGGTGACGATCCGAGAGGTGAAGGCTTTTGAGGTGAACTGTCGTGGCGTGGCCGAGGTGAGATTCGAGAAGCCGAGCTTTCTGTTCTCCGATGAGGTTTCAATGACTTGGTGGAATTTTGGACGGCTGTTCGTGGCTTCTCGTTGCCATTGTTGCTGCTGGTGGACGAACTCGAGAGGGATGATTTGTGGAGGGTGTTGGGTGGAGAAGAAGTTGCTGTTGTTGACTTCGTGGGCCGATACGAATCATGTTCGGGCTTTCTTTTGATGCTCGAGTTCGCCTTCGATGAGCTTGGAAGTGTTGCCTCCTGAGGTTGGGCAACGGCCTCTTCTGCTGCATCGGCTTCTTCATCTGAATCTTCAATTCGTTCGGAGGATTTGAATTTGCTCTCTTGAGCCTTGACTGACTTATTCCGCGATTGTGAGGTCTCCTTCCCCTTGGCGAGCCCGCCCATCTCTCCCTTTGCCGGGGTTCTGGTGCTGGCTACTTTGTCCTTGTGGTTCTTCTGGACAGCTCCCGGACCCTTCTTGGGCTTTGCTTTACCATGCTCCCCGTCAGACATCTCGGCCTTGCTCTCACTGCCGTCCTCGGTGGGACGTTCAGGCTTTGGTGTGGCGTGATGGGGCACTGGTTTGTCAAAGTTCAGCCTGGAGAGGATCTTACCCTTTCCTCGCTCCTCATGAGGTAGCAATAACTGCCACAGGTGATCTGTCTTCTCTACTCGCATGCGATCATATGCTTGAATAGCATGATCAATTGCTTTCTGTCGGTCTTCTCGAGACTGATAAGGAAATTTCCAAACATCCAATTCACGATAACTCTTCTCCTTCAACTCTCTCATTCCGTCGCCTGCTTTGGACTCCCGAGCCACCTTATCGAGCAACTTCTCACAATCATCCTTGGAAGCATGGAGCTGGCGGCAAATCGCGTTCGGGGTCATAGGTCGAACAGCCAGGAGATGTACCAGGGGTATTCTGATGGCGTCAAGGCGTATTCGGTCTTTTGTGCACAATCCGGATGGCAGAGGGGTCGATGTTGGTCCCTGTCTGGGAGAATAAGATGCGCTGAGGAAAGGGCTGGACGGAGTGGATCTTGCCATTCCTCCTAGCAAATGGTCCTTCCTGAGAGCGGAGCCTTGTCCAAGCAAAGGGGATGGCTTGTTCTCTTTCCTTCCTGCCTGTTTCATGTCCTCTTTCTCGCGGACGAAACTGGTTTCATTCGACGCTCTTTGCTCTTGAATCGATCTCAACGTGCTTTCAAGGGCCGCCAGTGCTTCATCGCTTTTCGCAGTGTCTTCTTCAGCTTTCTGAACTTCAAGTTTATGACTTGATCTTCCAGAGAAATACATGGGACCGCCATCATCGGTGGATTTGGTGAAGATCTCGGAGGGGAATGTGTCAAGACTGCTGTCCAGAGGGAACGACTTCTTCCCTGCCTGAACCACTGGTCTTTTTCCACATCGAAGTCTAACTTGTTCATTGTTTTTTAAAGACCGAAGAATTTCCTTGGTCAGAGTCTCAACTAGGTCTAACCGGATCACTTGTGTTGGTTCTGTTGCATGTTTCTCTCGTGAATCCTGGCTCGACCCATGTCGAAGAACAAGTCCCCCCGGAGGGACGGTCAAAGCAGCCATTTTGCTCAGACGACAGTCGACTCTTTTCCGTCAAGGTAGGGTGATCGTGTGGGAGGTGAATTAGGTCACGCCCGCGATGTGAGAAATGGGCAAGTCAAGGGACCGTGGTGGTCAACGCTGATCTCCTGGCTGCATGGCAGTGACAGCAGCTCACCAAGGGCGTCATGACAGAATTGGAACAAACAAAAGAACTGAAGCAGTGAATGAGTCGAGGTTGGGCAAGGGAGTATGAAAGCAGAGCAGGCGAGGTTGAGAGATGAGAAAGCAGAGCAAGATGTGCTGACGATTGGAGGGATCAGCTTGTGGAGAGGGGGGAAACGAAGCGGTTTTTGGTCCTTGGAAGCACGCGGTCGGACAGGTGGGACGACCATGGCGCCCTGGGAGTGGGCAAAGTGCGGGAGCGGAGCGCTCTCGAGCAAGCCTCTTTTTGGCTGGTTCTTGCCTGAAGAGCGCTGAAGAAACGAGCAAGGTGTCTGGGAAGTCAAAGACATACCCTAGGCAAAAGGCAGTCGAAGGATAACGATGGACCAGGGTGCGGGCGAGCTGTATTGGCTATGAATGGTTTGTCTGCAAGCCTCTTCTGCTGTATTACACCTGTTGCGGCTAGCTTGCCGCCTTTCCCGGGACCTAGGATCCCTTGCTATTAGGCGTTGTGTCAGCATCTTGGTGCCCACACCTATTGTCCGCCGGGGCTCGAGCCAAGCCATCCAACGTGCGCAACGTCCCAGACTACGGGTTGAAGTCTACTTGGTGCCATGCAGGCGGAAGCGAAGAAGTAACAATAACGGTCGGGAAGAGAAGGAACCAAAGGGTCCAGCACGAAGAAGCTTCCGAATCGAATTTGTTTTGGGGTGTTGAAGAGCCGATACTGAATCGCCTAGACAGTATTTGGGACTTGGGACTAACTAGGGCGAGAACTGAGGAGGGGCGGGCCCACGGTCACGATGCGAAGTTCGCCACCTGCCCTTCGCTTGGCCGAAAGGGACTCGAGATCAACTGGGTGTCAGTTGTATCACGGTTAATGTGTCAGGACTCGAATTACAGTACCATGCCACCTCTTGATCTAACGCTGCAGGTTGACACATGTTTGCTGCGGGTAGCCGGGATGGCGAAAAGAAGACGTATGCATGGCCGGCAACGGTTCGGTTTACGGAGAGAACTGTGAAGAAAACGAACACGACGGTTTGTGCTATGTAAGATCTGACTCCGAAGGACCTTGAAGTGGCTAGTGAGGCAGAGAAGTGTCCAAGGGGTGCCTAAGTTTGATGGCGAAGCAGTGATATGAACTTGGCCATGTTCATCTCGGGCATCAAGATGGAGGATTGTCTGAGGGTGCCAGATCTGTGGCCCGACCGTAGTAAAGGTACCCAAAAAGTGTGGATGGGCACTCGATGGTGTGTGGTGGATTTAAGAAGAAGGGTCTCGGCCGTTTTGTAGCGGCTGGCCGGAAAATCTCCCGCTCCGAGCAAGCCTGGGGCATCGCGCTTAACGCTTAACGGCGCGTCAAGTCGAGCGTGTTCGACAGTGAGCCTGCCCTACGCAAAACAACTCTTCGTTATCCACCGCCTGCGCCGGTCGTGTGTAGCCCCGTCAAGCCTGCTGTGGACAGGTCAAGACCATATCTAGCAGTTTTCTCTTTCAACAGGATGTCTTTAGGTATGTTTGCCAGGTTTCCCTCGCCAGAGTGACGAACTGTCTCCATGCACACACACTGGAACTAACTTTCATGCCAGCATTGGATGAGAAGACTTTAGAGAGCGTTGCCAACAATGGCGAGATGGAATAGTATGCTCCTTATGTTTCTCCATATTTTCTGATTCCGCAACTGATCCGTTCCAGCGATAAGTGGCCCTCGATCATTGAACCATTGCTCGAGCGACTGAACCAGGTAAGCAGATTCTGACCTATCCTCTGCATCCGAATTCACACCCCTGTGCAGATTGTCTATACGGAGTTTCCCATGCCGCGACCCTATCCATCCATGAACAGACCGCCTCGACAATCGTCACCCTCTCAAACACAACTGACTTCTGCACGAGACTCCAACTCAGCCTTACAAACACCAACCACGCCCGTCCGAAATTTACCTCCTGTTCCTCCTTTCTCACATTCATCGGCGACTCCTGTCAGCCATGTTCCCGATTCTCTCCCTCCCTCACAAGACCCGGTGGCCGAGTCTTTGAATGAGCTGCCGGCGCTCCTGCTCCAAATGCTCAACAGTGTTACACATACTCTACGTTCCACCTTCTCCGAACGGCCGCCTCATACGATTCAACGACTGGCAGAGCTAGTTTTACACCCTACCGAACATTACAAAACCCTTCCAGCATGGCTGCGGGCGATGGACCGAGTGGTGAGCGTGAGCAGTTCTGCAGATATCTTTCCATTCTCTGATACACCGCCTATGGTGAACGGCGTCAATGGGGATGGTGGAGGTGGTATTCTATGGAATAATACTGACACTCGTAATGGCTACGACAGTAATTCTCTGGGGAGTGACGAAAGTTTGGGTGGGGCTCTCCTTACTCCCATACCGTGGTTGCGAAATGGAGTGACCGGCAGTGAGGAGGATTCGAGTGAAGATTCCACGCAATTGGATTCCAATAACAGCACGAGTACAGATGATCTGGGTGAGCCAATCAGGACATCTGCCCCTCAGGGTGACCGGGATCCCCTCGTGCCGGAAAGAGCAGACGGCGCCGTCACGCAAGGGGAATTGATGCGAATGGAACAAGAGGCCAGTGTGGTATCCTTGACGCCAAATCCTCAAGACAGAAATGCGACCAGAACCGTGGCTGGTACCGAAGAAGGACTTTTCATGGATGACGGAGATCTCGTCCCCCACGCTCGAGGACCCGACCTTGTAGGGCCAGTGGACATGGGTCGAGTTGGTGGGCAAGATGTCGAGATACACATTAGCAGCCACCTTGGGGCCGGAGAAGGGCATGTTTCAGATCCAAATGATGCACAGACCGTCCTTCCAGGACCGGATAATCTGGTCGCAGCCACTGAGACATCGGCTCCCACCTCGGCCGCCGACTCCGAGGATTTCAAAATTGTCCTTAAGGATACTACAGAAGGTGGTGAAGCCGATGCGATGCAGCTTGACGAGAACGATAACAATGACAAGACAGAACAGAAGCCGACTGAAGAGCAAGATGGTGATATTGTTCTTGTGGATACAGATGGGAAAACTGAGGACAAGGCTGCCGCCAAGGCTAACATTTCGGGTGCTAGTTCTAGGGCTGACGCTGTGGATTCCTCCACCGTGACTTGAAACGGCCCTTTCCGCCTTTGGCCACGCTTTGGTAGGAACCTCTGACGGCGAAGTTCGCGGAGTCGAGCTTGGTCTTGATGAAAAGTGGTTTCACGAAATCGGCGAACAAGAACAAGGCCGAAGCAAGTGGACAAGCGGTTCTGAAGGGGATGAAGTCAGACTCCACCAGGTGATCGAAAATAGTACAACATCTCTTGTCGGACTCGACCTGGACAGATACCGGGTCTCTTCAGTGACCGATATCGACGGCTTTCGCCTCTGAAATTCTGACGCCGATAACCGAGACAAATAACTCCAGAATGCGGTGGAAAGATCATTGAGCTGGACTGATCATGAACCACGCTGTGCATGACAAAGAAAGAGGCTCAAGGTGTCTAGATAGGTCACGAACCCTCTGAAAAGACACAGACCACAAGTCAAATATGTCTATCGAGATATATTGTACTTTGTATCCCTGTCCCTATTTGTGTTCGTGTTTCTTGTCGATTATTCTATTTCCTTTGCGTATCGTCGCTCATAGTCGTGTAACATTGTCGCACCAAGATTCTTCGATGAAAAAGTGTCCATACCATCCTCCGACCAATAAGCCGATCCATCCCTCATTGCTGGCGGCTGGTGGCAAACATATATATCTACTTTGGCTGGGTGCGTATTCACGTTTTGGTCCGTTTACATCGACCGATCCAAGGTCCCGATTGCCGGTCATGTAGTCCGTCACTATCGAGATCTGCCTGATTCCACGGTTGATTGAGCTTTGGATGGGCCGTGCTCACTTGGAAATACGTCGTCACGCTCTCTTATCTTGTTTTTAGCTCGTGGCACTGTACTGGAACAATAGATCTGTCAAGGGCAGCGTTTAGGCGTTGTGACCTGGGTTCCATCATAGCCATCGTTCTGGTTGTGGAGGTTGTGGGGATTGTGGGATTCGATCACAGGTGCTCCCCCAAGTCAGGCAATACGTTGGAAACCTGTTGCGTCGGCATGAACTCGAACGCATGAAAAGGTCGGATCCAATGCACGATCCGCGCTGTCGTCGACGGGCTCGGACAATTGCCTGATGAGTATCCTCAAGTATTGAGCCCAATCCGCGTTGCGAGATCATGATGACCGCGAAGGACTGAGTCGTCATTATTTGATTCTTCCTGTGTCACATTTTATGTCGCCTCCTCCTTGGAGCCTGACTCTTTATTGGGGGGCGGGACAGTCGGAGATGGGTTCTTAAGTGTCCCTCTATCAGAGCTAGTGTTGGCCGCGGCAGATGTGGCTTCAGGATTTGTGACACCAGTTTTCTTCTTCTCCTTCTTCGCCCACCGCAAGCCGCAGGCGTTGCAGAGTGTTTTTGGCCCGTTGGGACCTTTTCTCCACTCCGGACTGTCGAGGGTCCCGCAGTCCGTGCAGACGTATTCTTCTGCACTTTTCACTTTCTTGTGCTTCTTGTCCGAGTACGAGTATCGAGATTCCCCTTTGTCGACGGGGATGTGAATACCCGCGTCGCCTCGGATGAGAGCCGGTGACGTTCCGCCGGTCGATATTCCGTGTGAACGCTCGCCCTCACGATATCGAAGACCGGTCAACATCTCAATGGAGTCCACGTGAGAGGAGCCTTCGTATCGCGCCATCTTGTCCCGCATGCTATCGGGGCCAGCAAATGCGTTTGCTTCGTCCAGAGCTTCACGGGTGAGAGCGGTATTCGATACAGTTGGTTTTGCCGGAGGTGGCATGCCGGAATAGTCAGGATACTCGGTCTTGGAGTTGACGGATGGGGATACGGGTGCAAGGTCGGCGGAATTGGGAGTCCGCGCGCTCGAGGCCCCGGCTTGTTTATGGTAATGCTCTTGGTGGGCATCGGCGTCCTCGGCTTCTTCTCGTTTCAGCGCGGCGATTCTGGCTTGAAGTCGGACATTTTCTATTTTGTGTTCCAAAAAGGAATCGAGAAGTTCGGAGTTTTTGGTTGGATATGGACGCGCCATCATGAAGAAACCCCGACAGACTCCTGCAGCACCCACGGGCGCTCCAGCCAATTCACTTTGCGAGATATCGTGGGTGAGGTGTGGGTGTCCATGACATTCAAAGATGTGGTACTTTTCTTCAGCGGTCCGGAAGCGGTGGAAGAAACGTAGGGAGTTGCCTGTGGCGATGCTCTCGTTGAATTCGCGAATATAAAGAGCCGAGTCATCAGGATGAACGAAATCCGATATCGTTTTGCCGAGGAGGTCTGCTGGGCTGTATCCGGTGAGATATTTGGCCGAAGGGGAAACATATAGAAATCGGCCATCGGGAGTCAGAATGTAGAGCAGGTCCTTGAGCTCCTCAAGGAGTCGTTGAGACCAGTTCCGCCTTTTGGTGAATTCGATGAGAGTGCTACTAGAAGCTTGAGAGCTGTTTGGAAGAATGCCAGTAGGTAAGGGCCCGGCTCCGATGTTGTTCGGAGGCATACTGTCAGACGCGTGGGCTTTGGTGGAGTCTTCCTTCATCAAAGTGGGTTGGACAGCATCCATCTCCTCAAAAGTCGTAGGAGGCATAGAGTTCATGTCAAGCGACGTCAAGGCGTCGGGATAAACGGTCATATCAGCGTTAGGGACAAAAGTGGGATCCAGCATGCCTGGCTGGATACTGAAAGAATCCATGATAGAGGTCGGTTTCGGCTCCGATTCCGGAAGGTGTCCAATCCTGTGCGGTGAGGTCGGCGTGTGAGCGCTACCTTGCGACAGCCGCGAGTCGTGGATGGCTGGTCACTGGTCCACGGTACGGTCGAACAATCCTCCCATAGCAGCTCAATGTGGGAAGTTGGAGCTCGCCGCCGCCGGAGACGTCTGGAATCCTAGCAATATCACAGCGGAGAATGTAACCGACATGCGGCCCATTGGACGTGGAACGGAGGTGGCGTGAATAACTTTGGGCGCGCTGGCGATGGGGAAGTTCGAGTAGGAGTCAAGATCAAGATCGAAGATTCAGATCAAGATCCATCACCACCCTACCCAGCCAAGCGCCACGGTCACGTGAGAGCGCAAATGGGTCGCTGCCGAACTAGGCCCAAAGAGGGCAAGGCGCAGGCAGCCTCCGCCCCTCTCTCAAAACACGACGCCGCGTGCCATCATACCGGTCGAAAGATGAGGATAACCTTCGACTGAATCCCTTCTCTACTCTCTCTGTTCACGACTGCTCCTCCGCTCCTTTGCAACCATGTCCCGCCTCCATGCCCTGGAAGTCTCCAACATTCGCTCTTTCGCCGACACCCCCCAGGTGGTCAGATTTGAAACCCCCCTCACTCTCATCGTCGGCCAAAATGGCTCCGGAAAGACGACCGTCATTGAATGTCTCAAATTCGCCTTCACTGGAGTCCAGCCTCCCAATACCAAGGTTGGCGGTGCTTTTGTCCATGACCCAAACCTAGAAAATGCCAAGGTCCTCCGAGCCTTGGTGAAAGTATCCTTCAAAGCCGCTGATGGCGGGACTCACGTTGTCGCCCGACGCCTCGAGCTGACCGTCAAAAAGCTCACTCGTTCTCTCAAGACCTTGGAAGGCTCATTGAACCTCTCTAAGAACGGCGAGAAGACGGTCATCTCTTCTCGTGTCGCCGAGTTGGACATGATCCTTCCGCAATATCTGGGTGTTTCTTCTGCCATCATTGAAAACGTCATCTTTTGCCACCAGGACGAAAGCTTCTGGCCGTTGAGTGACCCTTCGACTCTCAAGAAGAAATTCGACGAGATATTCGAGGCCCAAAAATACACCAAGGCGATCGAGAACATCAAAAAGATTCGGAAAGAAAAGAACGAGGAGCTGGCCCGGGTCAAGATTTTGGAGGAGCATGCAAAGAAGGACAAGGACCGAGCCATCGTCGCTCAGAAGAAGGCCGAGGATCTTCAGCGAGACGTCGAGTCCTTGAGGGCACGAGTAGAAGACCTGGAGCAGCGCACGGCCAACGCTCGCAAATTGGCCGATGAAGCCTGGAGAAAAGGCGAAGACTACGCCAAGATCATCGGATCTCTAGAGGGGAAGCGAATCGAGGCGCGAGGCAAACAGAACACGATTGATGGCCTCCAGCTTCACCTCGACGAAGTCAGCGAGTCCGACGAGTGGTTGCAAACCACCTTGGAACAATTCCAGGCTCGACAACAGGAGTTGAAGGATGACATCAGAAAAATGCAGGAAAGCTATATTGAGCACCAAGACCAAATCAAGAAGCTTGGAAAGGAACGAGAAGACAAGGTCAAGTCCAAAGGCAAATACGAACAAGACAAGGAAGAGCACGAGCGGCAGCTGGTGAGACGCAGGGATATGGTCCGGGAAGTCGCCACCAAGCATCAGATTCGCGGCTATGACGATCTCACTGATGAAAGTCTTGTCGAAGACTTCTTACACAGAATCAGGAAAATATCCAAGGACCAGAAAACGGCCCTGGACCGAGTCAAGCTGGAACATACTGCAGCACGTCGGGAAGCTCAAACACTCATCAATCGATTGACGGAGCGCAAGGCAGCCCTTCAAGATAGCAAACTCAGCATCCGAAAGCAAATCGAATCGAATGACCGAGAAGCCGGAGACTTTCAGCGGCGCGTCGATCAAATCGACGTCGATGAGGGCAGCAGAGCGGTAGTGGAGTCCCGAATTGACAACCTGAACACGAGATTGGATCAGGCACGACAGGCCGCAGGCTCCAGTGATTGGGATAAGAAGCTACAAGAGGCAAACTCGGAGCTTCGATCTCACGAAGAGACGACTTCGAAGCTGAATGACGAGATCGTCCAATCGACCAAGAAAGCCGAGGCCCTCGCCAGATTATCGCATCTGAAGCAAGAGTTGAAGGAACGACAACGAAGCCTCGAGACTCTCTTGAATGCGCACGGTGACCGTATCAACAAGCTTCTCGATCAGGACTGGAATCCCACCACCGTAGAAAAAGTCTATCAAGATGTTTTTACTCGGGCCAGCCATGAAGCACTCTCGGCCGAACGGGAAAGAGATTCCGTCGGCCGGGACCTGGAGCAAGTGCAATTCAAGCAGAAAACTCTTCGGGACGATATCGCTCGAAAGAAGGCCGACGCGGAGAAATATGACCAAGCAATCCGTGCGGTGGTTGAGGAAGGTCCGGAAGGATACGAAGAAGCATTACAACAAGCGGAAACTGATGTCGAGATTGCGCGGGAGGAGACCAACGGATTTTCGGGTATGAATGATTACTTCCAGAGCATTTTGGATGCCATTCAAGGAGACAAACCTGTCTGCCGTGTCTGCTCACGACCTTTCAAAGGTCCCGCGGATCCTGTGATGAGAAGAATGAAGGAACGTTTCGAAAAGAAATTGGACGAAACTCGCGCCATGTACGAGAGGACTAACCCGAAGGAGTTTGAAGCCGAATACAAACGCCTGCTCGATCTTCGGGTGGTGTTCGAAGGGTGGAAGAAACTGGTCAATACCGACATCCCCGCGGTCGAACGGGATTTAGCAGATCTCAACCATCAACGAGAATCTTTGCTCGCGAGACTGGAGAAGCACGACAAGACCGTCGAACAGCAACAGCAAGGAAAAACGGACATTGAGTCGATTGGTCGGACCGTCGCGTCCATCGGCAAATGTGACGGTGAAATCAAGTCATTGAGCGCTCAAGCAGAGGAGCTCTCGGCCAAACAATTCCAGCACCGCGGCGGGCGGACCTTGGAGGACATCCGCGAAGAATTGAACGCCACGGCCGAGAAGATCAGAGGAGGACAGAACCTGATCAGTCGGCTACGCTCCGAGCAGGAGCAGTCGCGGGTTGCCCTATCCACCATGGAAATTGAGTTGAGGGATCTCCGAGGCGAGCTGAACACAATCGGATATCAGCTTGACAAGAAAGCGTCGCTGGCCGCTCGGGTAGAGGAATATCGAATGATGAACCAAAAGCAGCGAGAGGCTTTGGACAAGCTGGACCGAGACATCGACCAGCTGGACCCAGAAATTTCCACCGCCCAAGCCAAGTACGACGATGTCGATCAGCGAGCCGCTGCCAAGGAACGAGAGATGTCGCACGAGCACTCAAGACTCAGCGAAAGTGTCACCAGTCTCGATCTCTTGAATGATCAAGTTCGATCCTACATAGACCGGGGTGGTCCTGCCCAGCTGGGACGCGTCAATCGGGAGCTCCATCACCTGGAAAAGGAGTTGGATGGCGTGCAGACGGAGCAAACACGATTGACGCGGGAGATCAACAAGGTCACCGAACAGATTCGGGACAGTGAGGCGACGCGAAGACGATATTCTGACAATCTTCGATATCGACAGGAAACACGGGCGCTTTCCAAATTGAAGGAAGAGATTGAAGAGCTGGCCCGTCACAACGCCGAGGCGGATCGGGATAAGTTCCAGCAAGAATCGTCGAAATGGACGCGCGAGCACAGCAAACTCAGCGCCCAACAAGCCGGGTTGATGGGAGAGATGAAGACGAAGGATGCACAGCTGGGCGAGCTCCTGGAAGACTATGACCTGAACCTCAAAGATGCACCGACGCGATACAAACAGGATCATATCAAAGTAGAGGCACTCAAAGCGGCGGTGGAGGATTTGGCTCGGTACGGAGGAGCGTTAGACAAGGCCATCATGAAATATCACAGCCTCAAGATGGAGGAAATCAACGGCATCATCGAGGAGTTATGGCGCAAAACTTACAAAGGAACCGATGTGGACACCATCATGATTCGAGCGGACAATGAGTCCGCGCGCGGTAACCGATCATACAATTATCGCGTGGTGATGGTCAAGAGGGGTGCGGAAATGGACATGCGAGGACGATGCAGTGCCGGTCAAAAGGTCCTGGCCAGTATCATCATCCGGTTGGCCCTGGCCGAATGTTTCAGCGCGAATTGTGGATTGATTGCATTGGACGAGCCGACGACAAACCTGGACCGGGACAACATCCAGAGCCTGGCAGAATCGTTGAAGGACATCATTCAGTATCGTTCTCAGCAATCGAATTTCCAGTTGGTGGTGATCACGCACGACGAAGACTTCCTGCGGCAGATGGATTGCGCCCAATTTGCCAGTCACTACTATCGAGTGTCGAGAGACCTATCACAGAATTCAGTCGTTCATCGACAGCGCATTACCGAGATGATGTAAAACAAGGCAAGACCAGGAACGTTGTCGGGTGGGACATGTGCTGCTTTGTTATTTGCCACAGGATTCATGGTACCTGACCAGTATGGCGGATTGGGACTGGGGGGCGAATCTGACGTGGCTTCGAATTCAACCAAGGTGTCCGAGCGACGAAGTGACCCTGTTGAGGATTCAATCATACTGAAAAGTGAGACAAATATGTGCAATTTTGTCCAGCTGGAGAGTAAACCAACAGCGGCACAAGTCGTATCTTAAAAAGGATAATTACCAAAGAAGTCTGCTGTAGAAGCCGCGCTGACGGGGAATGGACCCAAAAGGGAGAAAGAACCGAATCCCCAGGCAGGTTAAGCTAAGCGAGTTGAAAGCAAGGCAGCGATTCAAGTTTTTTGGCTTTTGTTACTGCAGGCTGCAAGGAACCAGGCGAAGGAACCACTGAACAGGAAGAATTCGTATAGGCGCTGGAAGGGAGGTGTTCTCGGTTCGGAACCTTGGCAACATGCAGCATGTACCTCCCTACATCACAGTGACGTTTTATTGCGAGTGCCTTCAGAGACATCACCAGACTACTCAACAATTCCCTGGGCATCAGCTCATTAATCAAACTCAGACTCGCAACGACCCTGTGTTGTTGCACTTGGAGACGCGGAACAACGAATCATCTCGCCCAGATCGACAAAACACAAAACACCCAACCCTCGCAAGCTCTCCTGCCTGCGTCTCTTCCACCCGAATGAGCTTGAAGCACAGGTCTCTTCCTCTACAAATGTCGCCACTCACAATATTCCTTGGGCTTATTGATCCTAATCGTGACCGAGTCCTCGCTGTATTTCTCTTTGGGACTCCACCGAAGCTCTGTGCCATGTACTATCTGTGTCACGACCAACCTCCCCCCCCCCCGGTCTGGTAACCAGCGACGCAAAAAAGCGGGTCTTGCCTGCGAGCTCCTCCCAGCTTCCCTCTTATATTCCTTCCTCATTTGTCGAGCTACTTCGCTTCTTCTCTTCGGTCCCCGCCAACGCGTCGCAGGTACCAGCACGACCCAGCAACAGACCATCCAGAACCAGTTATGCAGGACCCAATAGTCCTCCACGAGCGTTGCAAATTCATGAACTCCACCGGGCCAACAAGAGTAAATACTGTGCTTGGGACCACAGAGGGCCACCACTCATTCTCAATCATCGAGCCCACGGACCTCTAGCAGCTCCAGTCTTCCAACCTAAGCTTATAGTCACAGTACGTGAGAGAATACCACCACGGAAGACTCAAGGTGAATCCATACCTTCTCCAGAATGCCGTTGTCACTTGCCCTGCCCATCAAGCTGCTATGTCGTACCGAGATCGAATCCGATCATCGTCCAGTCCTTTGACAGCTTGCTCATTCCAATTTTTTTTTTTTTTTTTTTTTTCTTTTATATACCACATGACTTGTCGGTTGTGACCTCTTGACTGTCCTCACTTTCGGTAGAAAGGTGCCTGCAGTTCAATCCAATCGTTTCCCTTACGTTCTCTCGAACTGCTTGTTTTGCTGCTTGGACATATCCTCCTGCCCTACACGGCATTAAGGTGACAAACATCCCCTCCAAAAAGCCGTCTAGCCCCCCGCTGTTCTTCCTCCGTGTCGGTGCTCAGCAATTACCCCAAGCAGCCAAACCGAAAGACCTGGTGATCTCTCTCCGAGAGTTCGCCATGTTGACTCGAAGAGCCTTTCTCACTGCGATGGCAGCTTCCGCTGTCGTGGCGTAAGTAGGGGGACTCCGATATCGCAATTCATTAGTCTGACCGGCGCTCAGTTCTCCTCTGGCCAAACGTCAGTTTTCGTATGGTTCTACTCCAGTTCGAGGAGTCAACATTGGAGGCTGGCTCTTACTTGAACCTTGGATCACACCGTCCGTTTTTGAACCGTTCGATGAAAGCGTTGTCGACGAGTACACGCTGTGTCAGAACGTACCCAACGCCGCCGACATTCTCCGGGGCCACTGGGACAGCTGGGTATCCTTGGGCGACTTCCAGAAGATTGCCAACAACGGCTTCAATTTAGTGCGCATTCCCATAGGGTATTGGGCGTTCCAAAAATATGACGGAGACCCGTACATCCAAGGCGCAGCAGACTACCTCGAGACCGCAATTGGCTGGGCTCGCGAGACCGGTTTGAAGGTCTGGATCGACCTCCACGGTGAGTCTTGTCTCCTGCAATATCCAAGCCTGGAAATCTCACAGCTTCCTCTAGGTGCCCCCCTCTCGCAGAATGGCTTTGATAACTCGGGCCAACGTACGTCGACCCCGGGTTGGACCACCGGCGATACAGTCGAAGCCACTCTCGACGTGATCGGAAAAATTTCCCAGCAATATGGAACTGCAGAGTACGCCGACGTTGTTGTGGGCATCGAACTCCTGAACGAACCATTGATGCAATTGCTGTCGGGCGGAAAATCCGCCACTCAGGGATACTACCAATCGGGCTTCGACATTGTCCGGCAGTCTGGGCAGACCCCGGTCGTTATTCAGGACGGCTTCGATGACCCTTCGAGTTGGAATGGCTTCTTGACTGGCCAAGGGAGCTCGGGAGCCCTGGTCGACCATCACGAATACCAGTGCTTTACCAACGAACTCGTGGCACTATCCCCAGAGGACCATGTGAACTATGTATACTCCCGTGCACAGGAATGGGCACAAGGCCAAGACAAGTTCGTCATCTGTGGTGAATGGACCGCGGCCATGACAGATTGTGCTCCCGGACTCAATGGCCGAGGTACCGGCGCAAGATATGATGGCACCTACGATTCCTCTACATATGTGGGCTCCTGCGCCACCATCAACGATATCGACCAATGGACCCATTACCAGAAGTCGACGACGGCAGACTACATCCGTGCTCAGCTAAATGTCTTCGAATCCCAAATCCAAGGCTGGATTTTCTGGAATTTCAAGACTGAGGCTGCTTCCGAATGGGATTTGTTCCGTCTCATCGACAATGGAGTTTGGCCTGCTCTATGAAGAGGCCGACCGCCGGCGAGTCGTGGTTGATGTGATACAACCACTTGTACTTCGACTCGCTGCACATGGATCCGATAATCTAATCGGCCACCTTCAATTCGACATCTCAATCACATATTGCGAGTCTTTTTTTCAGTCGTGCAAATGCCATTTTCATTCTGGATTATACATATCTATATCGGGCTTTGGCTGGGTCAGCGTCGGTACAGGCGCATATGCGAAAGACTTGAAACTCTTCCAAGAAAGCTAATAACAGGGCGAACTAATAAGTATCGGTCAATCATTGTGCTACTCCAATCCCATGGTTTCCAGTGGCCGGAAGCCATAAAGTGGGAAAGGGCAGTGTAACAAGCTGAGTGTTTGGAGATGATTTGGGAATCTAATTTTCGACACCAGATGGATGATCGGTCACTCGCTTGTTGGAGATTGAATCTTGGTAGTCAGAAAGGAGACGTGATGGATGCATTTATACATGCAAAGCTGATTCGGCAAGAGTATTAGCATCGTACATACTAAATGAAGTGAAGAAGTCGTAAATACTGCCAAAGAAATGAATGACTTTCGTACAATCACTCTTGGAGCCAACGGAAGAAATCCGCGGGGGAATGCCGAGGACCAGTGGCGACTTATTGGGGAAGCATTGAAACCCAGGATAAAAATCACGTCGAGCTCCGGTCGTGTCGTGCCGCATTCTATTTCATACCGCCCGGGCGCGGCTCATAACAATACCATTCTTTGCACGAGACAGGGCCTTGGCTATCCCGCCCATCCTTTAAAATGTTCCCTTCCAAGCTGCCAGAGCATCTATTAGGACATGTTACCCCCCCCATCATCATGACTTTCCTTTTGGCTTTTTGCTGTCTCCCTGTTAAGAAACCTATCATGATCCGTTTTCAATGTCCCTTTGGCTTTACTCAATCACAAACCCATCGGCAGTGGCCTTGATGACCTTCTCAAACCCAACATCCTCATCCATCTCCAAGAGCCGCGCTCCAAGGACATCGACCTCGACAAACGGCCGGGCCATCTCGAAGCAGACGCTCATGGGGAAGAATTCGGAGTCGTCATCCGTTTGGGCCTCGAACTCGAAGCTGCCGTTGTTGTTGTCGGCGTCGATGATCCCGATCGTCCACTCCAGCGAGTCGCCTGTTACTTGGTACATGGCATCGAAGGAGGAGACGGCCGGTTCGGACGATGAATACGGGATCGTCACCGTCACGTCGCGCAGGGTGTGCTCGGGGTTCGTCAACTCGTATTCGATTGTGATTGTGTAGCTGTCGTCCGACTTGTTGACCCACGCGGTGAAGGTCACGGGCAAGACGTCCGGTGTGTCTGCGGGCGCGGTGGCGCGCCAGCGTAGGACGCCGATGCTGTTGTTCGAAGGGAACCGTTTGCTCGTGTCTTTCAGTTGGATGAGCTTTTGTGAGGTGAAGAGGGCTTTGTCTACGTTGGGATGGGTGCGGAATTGGGCTTTCAAGGGCCCTTCGACTGCTTGGACGGACAAGGCAAGTTTGGTCAGTGCTGAATCGGTGATTTTCAGCTGTAGGTCACCTTTGACTTCGAAGGATTTGAGAGCGCCTTCGCGTGAGAGTTTCGCGGTGAGTGTTTCAGTGACGGAGATGAGGATGGGGTGAGCGTGAGAGAGGCTCGGGGTGTGGGTTGTGGCTGTTGGGATACTTCGGTCGGGTAGCTCGACCTCGAGGGTGCTGCTAGGTTCGGGTTCTGGCGAGCCGAGCTCTTGCTGGACCCTGGCAAAGGCGTTGGACGTCTTAGATTTCTTGCCCAGCTGCATGCCCTTTGTCGATCTGGAAGCCGAGAATTTGCTTGAGATCTTGTTCTTCTCGGCCTCATATGCGTCGTAGGTCTCTGGTCGCACCGGGGGGGTGTATGTGGGCTGCTGGGGCATTTTGGGAGCGACTCCTCTTCCATACGCCGCAGACCGAGCGGCTTCTTTTCTTTGCAGCTCGAGTTGTTTAGCTTTTCGTTTCCGTTCCTCTGAAGCTTCCAGCTCCTTATTCCGGGCAATGATCTCCTGAATTCTTTCCTCGTGGGACTCCATTTCCAGGAAGGTCTTGATCTGACTCAAGGACAGGTTCTCGCGGTAACCCATGGTGACGAGCTCGTCGAAGGCGCTGAGTAATTCAAACGCATTGCGTAGGATTTCCCGCTCGTCCGTCTTTTTGCAGATCGACGTGACCACCTGGCCGAATAGGTGTAGACTGTCAATGTCCTGTAAGATGTTGGATTGTTTATTGGTTATGAGGACAAGGTACAGTTCGTCGAGCGGCTGGTAGACGTAGCGGACATTCTCTTGCTCGACCGTCGTGTGCTGGGTCGAGGAATCGGCCAATTTGGGGAATGAGGCCAGCAGCGCTTCAACTCGGGATTTTTGGATCTCTCTGAATTGGCGGGAGAGAAGGGGCTTGCCGCCTCTTGTGCAGATGGAGGCCGCGAGGATGACCTGAGGAATTAGCAGATGTTTCGAGATATATTTCGAGACACACGAACCATGTTGGAACCTTTACAGAGAGAGGGAAGTTGTCGACCTCGACTGAATGTCGAAGAGGACACGCTGCCGACTCAGTTCGTGGGTCAAGAGAGTCATGCAAGTCACGTGGTCCGTACTCAACCCTCCTTTTTGAAACTCTCAGCCAAAGCCCAAGTCACTTCACTTCTCTGTCGTTGTATGGCTCAAAATGCATTGCCATACCGAGTCCCTGATGCTTAGGGTCCATGCTGAGAATACAGTATAAGATCTCTCAATCTGGCCTACTCTTGTAGTAGACGCGCCAGACGACAGCCAGCACACCACCTTTTCAAATGATCGGTACCCTGCGTATCCTCTATTAATCATGTACCTCGATTGACTACATCTCTGCTTGTTGAATTTGGTCAACAGATCATCACTCTTCCACTCCCAAATCACGGCAAACATCGAATCTCGGAGTCGTACCACACGGCCACAAATAAACCGAAGTGCCATGCCTTAAAGTTTTACTGGTATAAGCTCTGTCAGGCTTCAGCCCCCTTCAGTAATAGACTCTTCTGTTCTTTTCATTCCAAACAATACCACAGTCTGTTGTAATTCACGGCTTAACTCGACAATCGGGACACTCAACAGCATTGTCCAAGAAAAACCGGATGTCTGTCTTTCGTCCTTACCGATCAAAGGAACATTATCTTTGTGATACTGAGAAATGCTCAACATGATATCACGTGATTCGGGCCTAAAACCTTCATCACAATCATTTCTGCACTCTGAACATGGATTATGGCCGTGAAAAATTCCTGAACTCGCTAATTACTCAAAAAGTTGAATGCAATATTGCTCCTAGAACGTGTGGTTCAGCATCGGCCCAAGGTATCGTATCAGAACGGAAATGGTTCAGTTGGGCAAGGGAATGCCGGGAGGAAGAAGACCAGCAGCGCGAAGTGAGCAAAAGAAGATCGGGCACGAAGCAGCGCTGTTCCGATGTCAAGCAAAGAGCTCCAACGCCGCATGCAAGACTTCATCAGTGCCTCCCAGAGTGAACCTCCAAAATCTCAAAAAGGCAAAAAGAAAAGAGATGAAGGGGAAAGAAGCACATTGACGGCGCAACGGGGATCCCAACACAACTTGCGGCCTCCCAGCAAGAAATCCACCGAGGACCCGAAGGTTTCGAACCAGTTGTTGTCCGCATGGAAGAGGCAAGCAAACGAAACGAAATCGAGCCGAACAAGACAAGGATCAGGTGCAGAGAAGAAGAAATGCGGACCAGGCCAATAGATAAGGCAGAGACCCCTGGATTTGTTCTCCAGGCTCCTGTAGAGAAGAAGAGAGCAAACCGGATGACGATATCGTAACCTTCAAATTTAGGAAAGATCGCCACAAACATCGTCTGCCTAAGCTTTGGCTGGAAGTCAGCAAAACGGGCGCAGCTGGAAGAAATGATAAATCGATAGTTGGCCGCCGCGCTCCCTTCATCTCTGAAGAACGTGCTAATGTCTTCAAACAGGTATGGCATAGTTCTGGCTTGGAGCCGAGGGATCCCAGTGAACGCTGGCAAGAGTACCTTGCGATCCGATCTGACGCAGTCATCGATCACGAAACTTACCAGAATCCGAAGGATTTCCTGTATGAGCCACTTCCCCAGGAGTGGGACGCTTGTATACGCCCAAAAGTGCACATGGTAAACTTCTCAAATTTACCGTCGAAAAAGATTCCTCACTGACACAGTTGGCCAGCTTTCAAGAATGGGTTGATCCGTATTCTGTATTCACCAGTACAATCCACCACCCGAAGAGCTTTCGAGCCAAAGAAGGTGGTCGACCGCTGGATCTGTTCTTTGACTTTTGGCCAAAAATTCAAGGAAATCACACTGCCCAAGTCTATGATCGCTATCACGATCAAGTTGCTTCATCCAGAGGCCCGTGCGTTTGCACACGAGTCGCCTGGGGCTCGGTTCGCACTGCTTCGCTTGTGGTCGGCACTGCATTTCTACCCTCTAATGATGGGGCCTGGTAACCGTGGTCTTTCATCTTTCATTGGCGCAATCGGCCGACTGTGGGAGTGAAAATTCATTCCCACTGTCCAGCCATATTCGGAGTGGAGTATTCATCACACCCTAGCAGAAAGACTCCAATCTTTCGTGCCGAAGTTTGCTTACGGCGGCAAGATCAAAATCAGAAAGGACGTCGCACCGGCGATGGGGAAGGATGAAGACAATTTGTGGAAATTGGCTGGGGCGGCGACATTTCTCGTGCAGACCCAGCCTTGGAGTACTATATCAACATTGACCTTATGTCTCTGGCATCTTTAGCGGATGTCTGATCTTGGAATGGACATATCACGATAGTCGACAAAGATCAAAGCTCCACTAGATTTTGAGGATTTACCACCATATTCCTTCGAACCATAAAACTTAAGGAAATACCTCAGCATCTAAAGTCAAAAGTGGGAACAGATACCCCGAGTGCAGGCTGTGATTTCCCTCTTTCCCTCGGAACTCCAGCTATCGATTTTGTGCCGTTCGTCGCGTTCTCTCCCATGCGAGAAGCGAAGAGGAATGGTCGCCTAACCTGAAACTGATACCCGCAGTCACGTGCTGCTGTGGCTAGGCAGTGAATTCAAATTCTCCGCTCTCAGGGACCAAAACACTCGCTCACTGCTGCCTTCTCGTCTATTCCATTTACTCACCTGCACACCACGCGCAGTAATGATTCAGCAGACTGTTCATCGAAATTTGACACCGTCGTCCTATCGAGTGATTCATCGACCCTAGAAAAGATCTCAACCGCCTGTCACCTTCCCTCCCACACTTGACGTGGCATCCATTACCTCCGTATTCATTTCCATCTCGCAATTCGACCCATTTTATCTCCGGCTCATCGCAAAGTGCAAATTTTTTGGCCCCAAAAAGAAAGAAAAGAAAAGGAAAAAGAAAGAGAGGGTACTTGGGATAGGCCGCGAAGCCGTAACGTCTCCGTGGCTCTTCGATCTTGCTCGGCAATGAGTGCAATACCCTCGCTCTCTTTGCAGGACATGGATGCGTCACATCTTGATGACAAAATGGACGTAGCTTCGTCGCCATTTCGACCGCCTGACGACTTCGATGTCGACCTGGATTCAGTTCGTGATCCTTCCGTAATAGAGTCTTTGCATGATGACATGGTCGATGACCCTGAGGAACCTGCAGACGCTGGCAACGACTTAATGCAGGACCAGATTGACGAAAACTTACCTGATGATTTCATGATCGATGAGCCAATCTCATCTGCTCCTACCCGACAGACTGATGTTGATTACAACATGGACACCTTTATCGACGGAACCCAGGCTGATGAAGACGAGGATATCTTGTACGAAGAAGAGGATGTTGAGCCTACCATCCAACAAGGAGAAGATACAGTTGAAGTCGTCCCCGACGGAGAGCAACACAACTATCAGCAGGATGAAACTGAGGTCATCTTGGCAGATTTTGAGGAACAGCCTGTTCCGCCAGACGAGACCAATCCAGCTCCCATCGAGGAAGAGGTTGGGCCCACCGAACAAATCCCTTCCACGGTTGAAGGCATCGAAAAACCAAAAGAATCATTTGATATGGCTCCGATTTCAGCTGGTGAAACACTTGATCAAGGCGTGGAGCAAAGAGCAGGCCAAGGTGATTTAGAACACGGCCCGATCGATCAGGGCCAGGTTGCTCGTCAGGATTACCCTTCACTCGATGACGATCAGACGGAACAAGCGGAAACTACAGATCATCTCCTAGAGCCTCAAGACACTGACCAACTGCAAGGAGATGATCAGCAAATTGTAGGGACCGAGATGTCGATACCACATGACACCGTCGAGTCCGCTGAATACTCGCAGCACGAGGACACGGAACCAGTTGGCTCAGCTCACGACGCCTCCTCTCAGACCGTGCATCCTGTTACACTAGTTTACCTGGAGGAGGAGATGTCACTCTTCCCCCCCATGGTCGGGGATGGGTCCAACATTTACTTTTTGCAAGACTCTTCACTTGCCTTTGAACCCCTCGACAAGTTACTTGCGGCATGCCGTGAAATCTTAGCCGGGACGCTAGATCATCATGATGAGCTGGTGCTTGATATACCTGGCCTGGGCCTCCACATTTGTGAAGATTCCAAATATGCGGCTCAAATCACATTGTCACAGATTCTCGACGTATATTTGCATCTCTGTCACAATGACCAAGGCCACGACGTGCAACCCTTGTATTGTCACTTGAGCAGCCGCGTCAGTCTGGCTTCGCAATACGCCTATCTCTCGTCCGCAGGTGTCGAGGGTAAGACATTTTCCGAGATAGCCGCAGGCCATTTGGACACGCCCGGTCCTGAGGGTGATCAGAATGACGCTGCCGATTATCATCGGCAACCGGAGGAGACTCGCCAAGAATCACCTGTCGAACATCACCAGGCCGTGGAAGAAAATTCCAAGGAGGAACCCACTGTCTCTCAACCTGAAAATGAGGATGACACCGAGATAGCTGCCGGCCCACAAGACCTTTCCAATAATGAGACGACGACTGAGGAGATAGGCCAGTCTGCCGACTATCTGGCTATTGAAGCTTCACCCAATGGATATACCGCTGAATTGGACCGTTCCGAAACTCTTCCGGCCGAGGGAGAGCCGGAGCAAACAGCCCCAGATGAAAATGGCCATGTATCTAATAATGGTCACGATCAAACAGAAGACCAGATTGACGATTTTGGAGCCCACTCTCTAGAGCAAGAGCAGTATCCCGAGGATCTGGATCATCAGCATGTTGAAGGTCATGAAAACGAGACCAGTAGTTCACACACCGTCGAAGCTGATGCCGCAGATACTGGCACTCGGGAACTTGAGGACGACGAGCTCGAAGTGGACGAAGGCCCCGATTTCGTGGATCAGTCAAATGGGCTGGCAGACGGTCTCTTGGGGCCGGATGAGGGTTCTCCTCAACCAGACGTAAACCCAGAGTCGTACAGCGATGAGGAGCTCTTTGCTCCAGGCGAAAACGAAAAAGACCTGTCTGAAGACGCCTCGAATGCAATCCAGGATGAGGCCCAAGTTGCAACTTTGCCGGATACAAGTGAGCAAGACTCCTCCCAGAATGATGATTGGGTTTCGTCAAGTAATATTCCTCAATCTGGGTCGACCCAGTCTCAACCCGCATCGGCAGCTGATTTGCAGCCCGTGAGTGTTGAAAGCCCTCCTGTGACCCCATCCAAGCGGAAACAAGCGAAGCGAAAGGCGGAAGATGATGATGAGCTCTATCTCCTGGACTTTGATACCCCCGAACCAAAGCGCCGAAGGCCTTCCTGACTTCTCCATTCGAATTATCCCGCCACCACGGATTGGGCTTCAGCAACTACTGCCCGGCAGCACTCTCTTCTCGATTCCCAATGTATCGAGACCACAGCTTCAACGCCATGGAAATCGACAACGACCACTTCTAATTCTCCGCCACACTGACCTCGCTGGACACTAACATCTAGTTCAAGATCGTAGACCTGTGCGCGTTGTTCTGCGCCGCTTCCCAGCACCTTGACATGAAATTTGCCCACTGGCATGCTCTTGAACCATTCACCCCTCCCCTTTTCCCCATTCTCCTGTCCTACTACTAACTCTAGCTTCTTTCGCATTTCAACACGTCGATTCAAACCGAGATTCATCAGTCTCCTTCGACATGCTCCTCGGCTCGATGGCAAAGGATCTGTATTGCACTCGCTGCGGAGAATCCGTCAATGTCACTCTCACGAAGACACGTTTTCAGCTTATGGTGACTGCAACGGCAGGGTGGGAGGGTTTGCAGCTCACTGTAAGTTCCCAACCAAGGGAAAATTCTAGATTCAAGCGGGCAGGAAGAAAGTGCTTGTTTTCCATGGTGTTCTTATCAGCTTGAGCTTGCGGTGGATGTCCAACATTTCCTTTTCGATTCTGCTGATTCCAGGAGGAGACATGTCATCAACAACCCTAATGAAAGGGCGAGCTGCATCGGCGGACAAGATCCCTATGTGTGAGGGCTCATACGGCTCATCGGCCATCCACGATTCATGTACTCATGTTTATTTGCCCTCAAAACCCAAAAGCATTGAAATCACGGAACAGACCCTTTCGAGACCTTTTCCTTCCTTTGATCCTTTCGTGTGATCACAAGCTAGATCTGCCTGTCCCTGCAATCATCAATTCCATCAACCCTCAGGCTCTACAATTCGCGGAGGAGATCACGTGAATCATATAATTCGAGTAGCCAATCACGTCCAAGGTATTTCGCAGCATCACGCAGAAAGTATCATCATCACCGAAATATGACTGCAGCAGTCGACGACCTATCTTGATCAATCCCGGAACTGCTCCACCGCAAGGTGACTCCTCGCGTTATTCATTCCACTCTCCCACCATCATCTTGTTCCTCCTCCAATCAAGACAGCATAGCATTGCTGGGCCATTCCGTTCTGGCATGAGCTGAATCAACATGTGAGCGAGACCTCATGCCTGACTGGCGACCTCAGCGGACTTGCTACCATGTACCAACTTCTCCTCTGCCGGATCGACACTACCGCTGCTAGTCCCGTCATCACTGCTTTTCATCGGTACAGCAGCACGATCTCCTGCTCTGGCCTTGGTGGGTGGATATCGCCCTTTGGTCTCTTTGAATCTCAACAAAACGAGGCCAGCAATGACGACAATCCAGAAGACATTGTATCCGATAACGCTGCCATAGGTGGCACTGTTCTGCCAGCCCAATAGTGCATTGAAGATACCCCAACCACCCCCACCGTTCAACTCAGGGTTGCAGCAGTTGACGTGCCAGACACTGCGACGGATGTCGTATGAGCCCGGTCCGGAGCCATTCTCAGCAGCGTCACCACCAGTAGCCTTGTTCCAGCTGTCCGCTTCCAGATACCAGATTCCGCGGGAGAAGAGGCCGGCGGCCACGAGGTAAAGGAAGCAGGTGCTGACGATGAGGAAGAACTGCAAGGGAGCCATATTTCCACCTTTGTAAATGATGAAACCGACAGCACACCCTGCGGCGAGACCACACACGGTTGGCAATGGAATCGAGCTCGCCTCCAGACCGAGACTCACCCCACCAATGAAGACAATGGCCTCGATACCCTCGCGCAGAATGGTGATGAAGGGGAGGAGAAACATGGCATACTTTTCAGCCCACGCCTTGAAGCGGTTGCCGAGTTTCGCGTGTTTGTTGTCCTTGGCCTCAAGGGCCTTGGCCAGCTTGATCCGCCACTTGGCTTGCATCTTGGAGATACGCAGGAGTGCTGCACCCATCAGGGCAATAATGACGGAAGCAATAAGGGCAAATACGCCTTCCCAGATATATTCGGTCGAGCCCCAACTGTCTGTGCCGATTCCATAGAATGCACCGATCATACCACATCCAATGATCAAACAGATGACAAACCCGACGAGTGTACCGAACCAGATCTGAGAGGTAGAAGGTCAGTATAGGGCTCCTCAACCGCGAGATCTTCGGTCACAACATACCTGATTACGCAGCTTCTTGTATACATTCCTGTCTCGATCTGGAACGAGCTGTTGCTTGAGGAATGACAACAGCACCGAAACAACAATGACGGTCTCGAGGGTCTCTCTGAACACGATGAAGAACACGGGAACCGCAAAAACGTCCGGCATGTTGATCTCTGGCGAAATATACTCTTGTCTCCTATTGAGGCACTGGATTCTGAAGGGGGAAAGTGTGACAGGAGACAAATCTGATCAGATAAGATTTGACAAAGAGGGGAGGCCTTGGCCGCAACATTCAATGCTGCATATACACAACAAGTCGAGCAGCAAAGAGAAACCCAGATCGACCTTACTGTCAAACCCGATGTGCAAGTCCCTCATGAATCATCAAATATTATTCCCACGATCAGTCCACCCCTCTGCCGATATCGCTGCCCCAAAGGATCCTCTGTTACGGGTTCAACAGCCTTTAATGTTGCCCGTGTGACGTACGGCCTCGCTTCACCTTGCAGCCTCTTTTGACGGCATTCTCCTTCGTGGAGGACCAGTGGCGCTTCAATTAGAGAGGCTAAATGACAAATGTCGGCTACGAGTGCTAACCCCCCGCGTGATCCACGGGTTTGGAACGACGTTACTGGTCGACATCCGAATGACCTTCGTATCGTGCACGTCTCATCCCTGAAGTGTCTCCAGAGCAAAGACAACAGGCCTTGACAGTTTCCTTTGGGACCATTACCTGCTTCCGGACTTTCGGTTTCTTGGCTGCTTAAGAGGGGCATTTGATGCGGCAGAGGACATGGCTCCGCTTCTTTTGCTTGACCTTCTCCAAGAGAAGCTTGTGCGAAGACAAGTTTCCGCGTTCATCTTCGAAATTGGCAATGAACTGATCTAGGGGCCCCATCACAAAATGTTCTCTCATCAAAACGGATGCAGGGAAAGGTAGGTTCCTTGGGGTCAAAGGAGCAGGGAGACGTCGTATTCAGGACCAAGTTTTGATCTGATAAGATGAACTGCAGCCCTAGAGCCACGCTTGACTGGCCCTAGATCCTCGAGACAAGATCAGGTAGGAAAATTTTTTTTTTTTTTAACCTGATCTGGCCACCGTCAATCTCCACGGTCCGCTTCTTTTCCCGCTCTGTCACACCACTCACCATCTCAAGCTGCTTCTATTCTTCAAGCGAATTCAATGCCAAGTTTCAAGCCATGTTTTAATTGACAATCTGGTTGCTGCGTTTGACCTTTCAATCCAGACCGGATCGATGATCTGGGCGCCCCACGCCGCAACAACCAGGCTTTAGCCAAGCAGCGTGGCAACCATTTGGCACTGACATCGACCTCAATCGCTTACCAGACCCCGCAGCGGCAAGGCCAATTCTCCAGCTGGTTTCTTTTTACTGGCTCCTTCTATAGCTATAAGCTATTGTACTCCACTCGCCTCCTCGTCTCGAGACTCGTGAATTTCTTCTTCCCGCGGAAGATTCCACCAGTCTAGTCCGCCTGCATATGGTCCTGACAACTTTTCAAAGCTCTTCGGGCGCTGCAGTCCTCTCCTGATCAGGTAAGTTGCGTGAGGAATCTAATCAGATCGTCCGACTCTCAATCATTCCTTCCTCCCACACCGGAGCCCGATCGGAACCATGATACGAGAAGAGAGCAGGGAAGCAGGCAGGAGGCATCGTTTGGGCCTCGGGAGCAGGAGTCCTTTCAAAGATCTTATCTGATCACGATTATCAATGTCTATCCCTTCCCCCCTTCCCATCTCAGCAGGACCCCCTCCTCAGGTTTGCACGAGGCTGAAGCACAATGGCTCTCTCTTTGTCCAACTTCTTTATTGTAAGCGTTTCGGTTCTCCTCTCATTTGTGACGGCTGCTACTCGCACCTACAATTTCACGGCAGGCTGGGTCATCAGAAATCCAGATGGACAGTTCGACCGGCCAACCATTGGTATCAATGGGCAATGGCCACTGCCTCGAATTGAGGCCACCGTGGGCGACAGAGTCGTTGTGAATCTGAAAAATGATTTGGGAAACCAGTCCACATCGATCCACTTCCATGGTTTATTCATGAATGGCACAAATCATATGGATGGCGTGCCCGGCACCACCCAATGTCCCGTGCCCCCTGGAGCCAGCTTTACATATAATTTCACGGTTCGTTGTGGTCCAGGTCTAAGCTTCTCCACGCCGCTCACCCAAGCAGGTAATCCAGCCAGGCACCTACTGGTACCATTCACACATGGATGGACAGTATCCTGATGGCCTACGAGGGCCACTTATCGTTCATGATCCCGAGAATCCATACGCGGATCTCTACGATGAAGAACTGGTCTTGACACTTTCCGACTGGTATCATGATCAAATGCCAGGTCTCATCAAGAAATTTCTAAGTGTGACGAACCCGACGGGAGCGGAGCCAGGTAAGTACCAAAGAATGACAAATCTTGCATTTGGTGGTGCTCAATAGCTTTCCAGTGCCGCAATCTGCTTTGATGAACGACACACAGAACCTCCAGATTCCGGTGCAAGCAGGGCGAACATATTTCCTGAGAATCATCAACATGGCCGCCTTTGCCGCGCAATACTTCTGGATCGAAGGTCACACGTTCCGTATCATCGAAGTCGATGGCGTCTACCACGAACCCGCCGAGGCGAGCATGATCTACGTCACAGCGGCGCAGCGGTATGGTGTCCTTCTGACCACCAAGAACGAAACCGATAGCAACTTTGCAATTATGGGTTCCATGGACCAAGAACTGTTCGATCAGATCCCCGACGGCCTGAACCCCAACGTCACCTCGTTTCTGGTTTACGACAAGTCCAAGCCGATGCCTACACCCAGGGAAATCGACACTTTCGAACCCTTTGATGATATGACACTGGTCCCAACCGACGGCGAGGAACTGTATGAAAACCCCGACTTAGTCGTCCAACTGGACGTGGTCATGGACAACTTGGGTGATGGCGCGGTATGTTTCCACCTTCTCCTTTCTCTATGGCTAGTAACAGTGGATGTATTGTTTCTCAGAACTACGCCTTTTTCAACGGCATCACCTACGTGCGGCCCAAAGTGCCATCCCTCTACACGGCCTTGACGACAGGCGACCTCGCCGCAGACCCCATAGTGTACGGCGTCAACACCAACTCGTACGTATTGGGTCATAACGAAGTCATCGAGATCGTCCTCAACAATCAAGACCCTGGCAAACACCCCTTCCACCTGCACGGACATAATTTCCAGACCATCGTTCGCGGCGACGACGATTCAGGCAACTACGACGCCAACGCCGTGCTGAATGGTTCGGTCATACTCCCTCGTCGGCCCATGCGTAGAGATGTCATCCTGGCGCGCCCTAACGGCCATATCGTCATGCGCTTCAAGAGCGATAATCCCGGCGTATGGTTTTTCCATTGCCATATTGAATGGCACGTTGATTCGGGGTTGATCATGACGTTCGTCGAGGTATGTTGACCAAGCATCACATTATCTTCCCTGACTCTCTTTCCCTCCTTTCCTTTTTTTTTTGGGGACTATCCCAAAGCTGATGAATGCCTTCTACACATTGTCAGTCCCCACTGATCCTCCAGCAAACCCTAACGATCCCTGACGACCACTTCACCGCCTGCGCCGCTTCGGATCCGCCCATGCCGACACGTGGTAACGCGGCCGCGAACACGGAGGATTTCCTGGATCTCACTGGCGCCAATGTCTCACCGGCCCCGCTCCCCGATGGGTTCCAGACAAAAGGCATCGTAGCGATGACGTTCAGTATCCTCGCGGGGTTGTTAGGTGTGGCGGTCGTGGCGTGGTATGGGATGGGTGAAATGGGCGAGATTGCGAGGGAAAGACAGGGTTTATTGGTCGAAAAGGTCGCGAAGGAAAGGGGGCTGGGTGCGGATGGCGCCGATCCGCAAACATATGTAAGTGTTGCGGGCAAGGATGTGGCAAGGGACGCGGATCAGATAACGAGCGTTCGTTGAGGGATGAGCTTTGCAGCCGCTCATGCCCGCGCCCGCGCCCGTACCTATTCACCTACATGAGCTTGGGTTGGGCTGTCTCGGCTTTGTTTTAGCAGAACAAGACACATGATATGATATGGTAATGTGGCATAAGTGGGAGTCAGCCTCTTTGACTACCGTGCAGAGAGATCGAGAGAACTTTGAGGGGGATATATATCGCACGCAGCAATGAAACCAATTAACATCCTGATCTCAGCCTTACAGTAAATGCGCGGCAAAACATAATCACGTCTTAAACAGTTTTTGGGTCAATTGCAAATCACCACATCTCATTTATACAGTCTGAATGATTGATCGCGTGTGCGACAAGTGAAACGTGATGGATGAAGCTGATCGGGCAGGGAGATAGGTAGGCAAGCATATATATATATATGAATATCGTGTCTCATATATCATTAGTACACTCATATTCAAACAACGGCCTTCACCGCTCATTACACGCACCCATTTCATTCGACCAATTAGGCTGAACTCCTATCTACACTGCTTTCTTTTTTTCATGTCGCGAGAAGAACGGACTCAAACGACATCTACGACGCAGACTCCTGCGACAGGGTAACTTGATCCGTAACCAACATGCCGGCAATGGAAGCCGAGGTGAGCGTGGAAAGCACACCGGAGAACAAGGCGGAGAGAGCAACACGAGAGACGTCGCCTGATCGAGATGGTGCAATTTGAGACAAAACACCGATTTGAGTACCCAGGGAGCCAAAGTTGCCGAAGCCTGGAAATCCTGTCAGCATTGAAATCACACCGAGAGAGACGGTCGTACTGACCGCAGAGGGCATAAGTGGCAATCAACTTAGATCTGGGGCTCATGTTGATGTATTGTGGTTCACTGGTGAGGGAGTTGTACGCAACGAATTCATTGGCAATGACCTTGACGCCAATGAGCTGGCCGACTTCCAGCAAATCATCTCTGGGAACTCCGAGAAGGAAGGCCACGGGATAACAGATATAGCCGAGGATGAGTTCGAGGGTGAGATATGGTTCACCATCTTGGGTGATGTCGATATATCTAAACAGGAATTGTCAGCATGCATATAGATGGGCATGGGGCACAATTATAAGCGGAACAAAACTCACCTTCCCCACCATCCGAGAAGACCGTTGATCAAGCCGATCAACGCGATAATGCAAAGCAAGGTGGCCACAATCATCCCGGCGATCTTGATACCGAGCCAAGCACCATTGGCGAATGCATGAAGAGCATTGGTGGCACGATGTTCGTCATCATCGGGAATCACGACACGTCCGGAGGTGATGGTCTCTTCGGTTTCAGGATATCTCATCTTCGAGACGGCCAGTGAGGCGGGGATAGACATGATGCACGAAGACACAAGGGCCTGGGGGTTGAGACCCAGACCGATGTATGCCACCAAGACCGATCCAGCAATGGTGGCGAATCCAGACGTCATGACTTGGTGGATTTCGGCGAGGGTCAGGTGAGGAACGAAAGGTCGAACCAACATGGCAGATTCACCCTGGCCGATGAAAGGGGAAGCAGCCGCTACAACGGCTTCCGCACCAGAAACACGCAAGCTCCAGAAGAAGAAGACGGCGAATTTGCCAATGAACCATTGGAGAATTCCAAAGTAATACAAGACTTGGACGAGTGCCACGAAGAAGATGATGGGAGGTACCACACCAGTCAAAAACCAATGAAGGTCAAGAACTGATGAAGCGGTCAAAAACTCGGTACCTTCATCGGCAAAACCAAGCAAAGCTCGAGCCAGAGTAGAGATGAAGTTGAAAATGTCGTATCCGGCCTGAGTACGGAGCACGAAAACGGCGATGACAAATTGAGTCAACATGCCACCGATGACCGTGTGCCATCGAATCTTGCGGCGGTTCCGGGAAGTGGCCCATAGGAGGGCCAGCATCACGGCCAAGCCGAGGAGAGAAATGGCACGGTTGCCACGAGTGTTGTCGGCAGATTCTTCAGAGACAAAGGATCCGACCAAGATGACGGCAATGGCCACGAGAGCGGCAAGAGGGATGCGAAATTTCTCGGGAATGGTTTGATAAACTCGTACGCCCGTCATGTTCCAGACGTAGTGCATTGGCTTGGTGATGATGGTGATGGGCACCCAGAAAAAGATAATTCGGAGGGTGATAGCGAGGTAGAGGAGGAAAGGAATAAGCCATCCCAGGTCATAGCGGTGGAGGATCAGACCCGCAATCCACCATCCTGTGAATAGCAACCAGATGAAGAGGTGGATGAAGATCTTGTATTTGGTATAATGCCTCGAGAAGTGGTGTTTTCTTCCGTCATCGTCTGAGCTAACCATGGTCTCCGTTGGGGTCGGGCCCGTCACTCCCTTCTCAGCATCCATGACGGTGAAGTCCTTCGCATCACCAACCGATGATCGCAGCTGATGTTTGACGTAGTCTTGGGGCGCTTGGTCTTGAATATTGGACTTGTCAAAGGTGGTGCCTTCAGCATACAGAACCTCATCACGGCGGCCAGCAAGCGAGGCGCGGCTGTGATGCAGATGCTGGTGCTGGTGCTCATGCGAGTAATGCAGAGTCAGGTCAGGGTTTGGATCAACTCCAGTCTGCATGGAAGGGTTGTGGCCATGGTCGGGGATGTCATGATGAGTTTGTCTGCGTTCGCCCGTCTCACCATGAGCATCGGTTGGATGTGAGGAAGAGATCTCTTTGGGGTCAGTGGGTTCGGGATTTGCGCTCATCTTTGCTGTTTCCTGATGGAACTGTCGTCAAGGTATTTGGGCAGGACAGTCGACCGCAGGAAGGACAGGACGACGAGGAGGACAGGAGCAAAAGCGGCAAAGGTGATCAACCACGGAGACATGGTGAAGAGGATCAGTTATTTACTTTATAGAACAAGGGACCCGGGGTTGGTGGACGTGGGTTCTTTGCTAATTGCGCATGCAACAAGCATGGGCACGCTGAGATGCGAGACGCGCTAGACATGGAGCGTTATCGGTCGAAGAACCTTCTTCTGGCAGAGTCACACTGAGGCAGACTGGCAAATGGTGCCCCCAGAAATGCAGTTCTGAAGCTTTCGGGACCCGGGCGCGATTGAAACCTCTCCTCGAGCCCCATCGGGTAGGGGAATCTTGGAATCTTGGTCGGTGGTGATCTTGTCGCCAACCGCAGCCTGTCCGCGGCCTGCAATTGGTGGGAGGCCCCGATACGCAGCGCCACCAACCAGTGGCTTGAGAGATCAAGCATCCAGATTGCAACGCTGCACCACTTCGGTATTGGCACTTCTGGAGATTCTCCTCTCACCTCCGACTTGTCTATCTTGACGTGTATCGCATTCCATAGCGCTAACTTGCTGAACACGAGCAGATGGTCTAGGGGCCAAGCATCGATATAGCTCTGCCAAGCTGATAAGACCATTGCAAAGGCAACGCTCTAATCGATCACAAAGACGAGACAATGGACGAGCAAGGCTCGCCCTCTCCGCTCTTGTTCCTCGCCTCCGCCGCCACGGGTTGCAACCTTGGGCTCCGTATCATTGACCTCGGCCGACTCGTCGAATCATCTCCCCTTGTTTTCCATCTACGATTTCACGCTTCGGTCGCCTCCGCCTGCACCTCTGTTCCGGAGCGATTTCGAGGATTCACGCGGTTCCGTTTAGCTGCAAAAAGCCGATAAGTGGGCAATGATGAAGGATCCAACTGAGACAGACGAGATTGACCGAACCATATGATTTTCTATCTCACATTGCCACACTCCATCGATTCCAAAAGAGCCTCGGATGCCAGCAGTCAGATGCACAGGACAATCATAATTTTCTTTTCCATGAGAACTCAATATCAATGGAACCTTTTGGTTGCACAAGCAGAAGAAATGAGATCCAAAGCCACCTTTTCACATGGGGCCCCCTCTTTTCCCACGCCATGCTACGTCAGTAGAAATATGACGCGCCTGGATGTTTAGCCAATCGCAAAATAGGTTACAGCCCGGATAGTCGGTAGCAGGAGGCTCTATAACTACAGCCCACTTCCCCAAGCCAACCTCTGCAAGGCCTAATGGTCCTTCCCAGGCCCTCGCGTGCTCAAAATCCCAAAACGGAGGAATACTTCCGAGCAGGTGACCAGGATGGAGATTCCAATCAGCACTATGATAATCCAGGTTATCCGCGACATTTTGTTGTCCGATATGTAGTCTGACAGCACTTCGGCCAGATCTAGAAATACTCGGCATCGTTCATTGAGCACCTGAATCCGAGGCTTGATTTCGAGATATTCTCGGACCGCATTGTAGAGCGGATGCAGGGTTGGCTCGCTATCCCAAATCAGGTTGGGTACATCGAGCACATTCGATGCTAAAAAAATTCCATGGTCAGCCCCCAAACTCCGTGACAAATTCCTAATTGCCACTCACATAGGTTGACTTCCACACGACTTTTGAATAGACCACCCAGCAACTTGATCACTTCTTCTCGCTTCAGACCAAGTTCGCCCGTTTTGGCCAATCGTCCGGGGACATCTTTCGCCGCCTCCATTTGCGCTGCCATGGTTTCTTCGAAGAAGCTTAATTTGGTGCTTTGCGCGATGGCGTGGCTGATGGCTAGCTTGATCATGTGGTCTCCACTTCGCAAGGTAATCATGTCGTTATATAACCGTGGTCGAGAGATTTCATTGTTATACTCGAAATGGAATTCCTCTGTTTCAAAATCTTCCTCATCCAATGCATTGGATGTCAGAGAAATCGGCGATACCATGTTGGTATTGGGGTCCACGACGGTCGAGAATGTAAAATCAGCCAGGACATCTTTTTCTTGTCTCTCGGTGAAATTCCAAAAGACAACCACTCCATAACTGAAGACGAACATCTCGGCGAAGCGGTATGCATCCACGGGTACACTTGCTCCTGGGCTCTGGGATTGCTCGCTGTCTCTTCGCTGTCCATTGACTTGAGGGGGATCCATGTCGCCGGTATGTCGGTGCGTATCACTCGATTGCTCTTCTGGTGTATAGTTCCCCCGGACCAAATGTTGTTCCTCTTCCTCGGCATAGTAAGGTTCTTGATAGTCTCGTCGTTCACTGCGTTCAATGGCTTCGTCCAACACCGTGCCTCCTTTCGCACTCTTGACGGGGGGACTGCTTCGAACGCGATAGCCCTCATTCCCGGGCAAAAGTGGTAAATGATATGCGCAGTACAGGCAGTCATCATAGAGTTTGGCTCTGGCGCCGTGGCGTTGTCGCACGAACGTGGCCGTGGAATGCAACTTGTATGCTTGTGCCGTACAGTATGCTGTCACTCTGGGGAGTTCCTTTTCTGTCCGTCGGGACTTGGGCAGCCTTTCGGCATAGCTTTTCACTCCTTCTCTCCCTGGCTTACGATAGTCCTCGTCATCCTTGGGCGGGCCTTTGTCGGTATCGGCACCGAAGTCACCTTTCCCTTCTTCTTCCTCGACGGCTTCGGGCAACAAGACCAATTTCTCCGATGTTTTGGTCGATCGTGAGGGCATATGTGATGCGGTGTAGCGACCAGTCAGTCTGGGATCTACAGGATGGCCAGAGCCCGTTCGGAATGGTCGAGGTCTCTGGGGCTGTCTCTTCTGCATGGAGGGGATATCAGAAGCATACTGAAGAACACTATCAACGGTGATAAAACGACGAGAAGGTTGTCTTCTGGGCGGGAGTGGTCTTGCTTCGCGAGGATCCAGAACCTGTTTGGATTGCATGTTAGCTTTACCGGCCCTGTGTCATGAGATTTCCACCCGACCAAAACTTGAGGACCTCTTTTTGCGGTTGAGCTTTGGGGAGGCATGCCGACAAGTGCGCTCAGGTGCCTCGAGTAAGGAACCAGAGCTCAAGACAAAGAAGTGTGGTTTACAGCAGGACGGACCATCAAGAACGAAGAGGTTGCTGCAAACCGTTGTTTCGTCATATGCGGTCGGATTATCGTTTCTCCGGCCCCGAACGGCCCAAGTCACCAACTACTCGCTAAAAGCCCTTAGCGTCGAACGGTACTTACAAGAAGGTACTTTGCTGTTTACGGCCTCTTCCCAAGGTGGCTGTGGGGAAACATCCCATCACCCTTCCATTCGATTCTCTCTCTTTTGCCTAGATTGGGCCAGCCTTGGATCCTTGCTCCTAGGAGACTACCTACGTCTTCGAAACAATCCAAATCATGCGCCTCGGACTTTATTTTTTCTTTCGCGTCTTTCGAATTGTACGGTTGACCCGTTGGCATCCTTTATTTTCCCCCGCCAGTCCACTCCCCAACTTCACTGATACCTTTGTCAATCGTGGTGTTGAGCCAGGGGTCTGACCTCTCTTGACGTTTATAATGGAGGACCTCCCCGAGGAAATCCTCATTGATATTCTCGACTACCTTGACCCCGAGGAATTGATATCAGCCCAACGAACTTGCCGGGCTTTATCCAGGTCAGCACGAGCCAATCCTTTGTGGAGATACAAATGCTTCGAGAAATCCCCCAGTGCCTCTATGAGAAATGGCGCTGGGACATTGAGTACCCTTACTGCTGCACTACAAAGTCTGACCATATCAGAGCCACCTCCTCCACCTCAGGTCATGGCAGGGAATCCCCATGGTGGGGAATATTTATATCGAGAGAGCCCGAGAGCTCGAGCCGTCAATCGGTGGGATCTCTCCGCCAAGGATGAACAGGTCGACTGGTATTCGGAATATAAAGGGAGATGTGCTCCATTAAGCACCGACTGGCTTGTCGATGGTCCACCAAGCAACTTGGAGGTCAAAGGCGTTGCAACTCTGCATGGCTCCGGTAAAGCCGTGGGCTACTTGGAGGACTCCAGTGTCTGCCTTTGGGATCTGGACCAAGGTGCGTCAGGGAGAAGACAGTTTCGAGAACTGGGACGAAGCCAACCCTCCGCACTCTTCGCCGATGCCGTTCAGCCCGGCGAGTCTTTGATTGTCGACGGCATAAGCACATTCCCGGCGCAGCAAAAAGGATTCGTCGCCATCGGGAATGTTCTAAACGAGGTTGACCTCAACATTCTCAGGGTGGTATCACATTCCAAATATGCCTTCCCCATAACTGCCTTGTCTCAGTCGAGCTCTCCAGAACTGCCCCTCACGGTAGGCACCCAATGGAGCCTCCACATCCTCGACCCGCGAATTCAAGTCGGCCCTTCGACTCCGTCTTTGGGCGAACACGTGGAGGAAGTTCCAGCTGCACCAGGAAGCTCAACCGCCTTTCTCCCTGACCTGTCTGGAAATTCAGCTCTGTTATCATCCACCTTTGGAATTACATCGCAATGCTTAGCCAATCCTGACCCATCTATTTTCCGCCCGGGTTCACCTAGTTGGCGACCATCCCACCGTTCTCCAAATTCATACAGGATGACGTATGCGCGTGTCGAGCCTGGACCGTTGTCAATTCTCCACCACGCCGAAAACGAGATCCTCATCGGAGGTAGGTTTCCTAGCATTCTATCTTACGACCGTCGGTATTTTCCTCGTCTTCAATATGTCATACACTCCAGCGCCAGTCTATCGGCTCTCACATCCATCCCTTATCCACCAGCAGGAGCTTCCCCCAATGTCCGCGGCACATCCACCCTCATCGCGTGCGGTGAATACCGAGGTCGTGGATCTCTAGAACTTTACTCTCTTCCTCATGTCAAATCGGGCCAAAGACCCCCAGGTGGTCAAGACCCGGCCAACAGCCAGAACCCATCAGATGACGATGGATGGGACATCGGCAGCATCAGAAGTCGCGGTCGAGGTTCCGACGACAGCCTCTTCAGTTACAAGAACCGCCAGGATGCAGCGAAATCGAAACTCCTTTCCGTCGTCGCCCAGGGCACCAAGATCGTCTTCTCCGATTCCGAAGGCGGCTTGAAATGGGTCGAGCGCGACGGCCATAGCCTCGTTCGTCGATGGAACATTAACAGCTACCAGCTAAACCAAGCCGGCGCCGCTATTGGCGGCGACCAGGTCGCTCGGAAAATCATCCCACTCAACGAACCCGACTCGGAGCGTGGTCACCGCGGCGACGCAGACCTGCTGATCTGGACGGGCGAGAAGATCGGGATTGTGACGACGAATCCGCAATTTGCGGACCATGAAGAATTGGTCAGGGAGCTGGAAGGGGGTGAGAAACTGAAAGAAAAGGAAGAGAGAGAAAAGACAGAGGAATATTCAAAGACTATGCGACGGGCGTTGGAACGGCAGGCAGACGAGAGAAGGTGGATGAGCCAGTTCCGACTGAAGAGGAGAGATTTCTAAACTATCAGATCCCATGGCGCTCTCGTCCTTAGTGGATGCTGTCTTGCAAACCTGGCTCACAGGACGCTGAGAACCAGAAGGGACATCTACACTGGAATAAATAGAATCACAGTTCAAAGAAATACACCGACGAAGCTGGCTTCTCTTTTTGATCCCCATTTCCGCGCTGAAACCTTGGTTGAAGCTATATTGGCTATGTATGCATTACACATGACTTAAGATTTGTAAACCGTTTTGACTAAAGCCCTCAATATCCGTTTTCGTAGCGTGTTCATTATGTGATGCGTGCTGATCCCTGATGATACTGACGTCCCGATGGTCTCGACTTGCCGTCCCTAAAGGAAACAAAATACCAATATATATATATATACATTTCGTGTGGAATAAAGATGCCATGCCCATCCGAATGAAGTCCAAGACACCGTTTGAGGTGGCGTACTTTGCAGAAAAAGAAGACACAATGGCTTTTACGAGATGACGTTGTCGTATTGATAGCAGAACGGGCCGGCCGTGGTGCTAATCAATTCTCTGACCTGAATTGGGGCGAGTTGGAAGTATCCCCAGTCCGGCATGATGGAGTCGAGCGTGACGATGTCGCTGGGGGGCGTGTTCAGCGCGGTGCCTGTGCTGCCGTCCAGTTGATCTGCGCGGCCGGGGTAGTTGATCTGCCAGCTGGTGTAGACCTTGTCGATCATGGTGTGCAAGGGATACCAGAGGGGGTCTTGGGCCGACACGTGGATGCTGCTCATCTGCCCGCCGACAGAGAAGTGGGCACCGGAGTGGATGCCGAGGCTGGCGCCACCGATGACGCCGTTGAGGAGGAATTCGAATTCTGTCGCGTTGTCGGCGTGGGCCGCGGCCACAAGTTCGGCTTCGTTGGTGTAGGTTTGCGAGACGTAGGCGTTCAGGTCGCGCATTAGGCAGATTGGGCTATAGTCGAAAGCTCCGTCGGGGAGGACGCCGGTGGTGAGTTGTGTGGGATCGATGAATTTGAGAGGCGCGACCATGTTGGCGAACGGGCCGGTGGTGACGCAACCGCCGCCAGTGCCGTGAGGAATGGTCAATTCAGCGCCGAGTTGGATAGGACCGGTGTTGTTGTAGAGACCGTCGCCGGACATGGAGTATTCGGAGCCATCGAGGATGGGGAATGCGTGAGGGTCAGAGGCCGTCGAGGCGAAGTCCCAGTATGGGAATGCACCGGTATATCCACAGGTTTGTTGGAGGTCGGTCTCGTATAGCCAGAGGAAGTACCGGTGCCAGGTCAAGAAGAAGGCGTCTAGGTGGACGTATTGTGTTCGATTGACGTGGATGACGGCATAATCCATATAGCGGTTGATGGCGGCGGGATATTGGACCGGGTCGAGCTGAGAGGCCTGGCCCATGAGGCACTTGACGGCGTCAGTATAGGCCTTGCGGTCAGCGGGAGCCATCTTGTTAAAGTCGACTCGCGTCCTGATGGTTTCCGAGTTGCATTCTTGATAGCCCCAGTTATCCCAGGCTTTGGGGTGGGCCGCGCGGGCATGATTCAAGGGAACAGCCGAGACAATCGAGGAGATGAGGGCCGTAGCCGTAGCGAAGGACAAGAGGGAGCGGAGCATTTGGGAAAGCTAAACGAAGATATAGCGTACTCGACAATGGACAGTGAGGTTTATGGTCAGCCAGAGTGAAACGAAGGCGTATGCAGAAAATAAGTTATTCAACTGGAAATGGGGACACCTGCAAACTAAATACCGCGTTGGAAGAATCATCATGACAGGAAAAAGCATCGCATGTTACAGGTCCAACCATTTTGTTACCTTTTGGCAGCATCCAGCCGTATGCAGGAGGCAGGGTGCAGGAATACGGTGTTCGTTGAGGGTAGTGGTGACATTGGTCCAGTTCGATAAAGAACTTTGGTGATGAGGTTCAAGGGTTGCGGGTCTAAATACTGTGGAAGTGGAAGCCAACGGCCTCCAACAGGGTTAGCTTGTCGCTAAACCCAGTTAAGCCAAGGATCATTTTGGGGGAGGCGGGAAGCTTCCAGGGCAACCCTTAAGGCCAGAATGGCCGCCTCGGCTTTGGTGGTTGGCTTGGGTTTTGAGTTAAGCTTACTCCGGTTAGAGGCGATGGATGGGCTTCAGGAGGCTTGGACTCCTGGACCAGCTGTTCGAGAAGGCTGCGAACGGTGACAGTTGACGGACTGCCTCATCACGCAATCGCTGTTTGGGCTGAGCCATCTGATGAATTATGAATTGCTCTGCATCACGCCTCGCCGGCTGCTGTGCCCGTTGTCCTCTCATTTTTGTCCAACCTCTCTGCTTCTCGGTCTGAAAGGCCGCGCCTCGCCCAGAGTATTTTGAATTCTTTGTATTCTCAAATACGCCAACTGACATAACCTGGCTTTTGTGGATATCTCAGTGAACATCTGGTGAAATCAATACTTACACATATCAGGGGGGCTGCATCTCGAGTTGCTTTGGGTGTGTTACTTGGACTAGAGCCCTGGCAACCAATCTTGAATACTTGCTGCATCCTTCTGGCCTGGAAGCTGCATGAACTGGTGGACGTTGTGCACCATATCTGATCAAACAGTGCGGTGTAGAAAATGCGCCTTGTACTTCATTCATCGGATCAGGAATGACATCCAATAATGAAGATATCAAAGTGAGAACAACATAAAGGCGGAGTTCCCCCCGCGCAGAAGCATTGAAGACATCAATCAAAGGAAGTTGGGCTGCGCACGAAGTAAATAATTTGCAAGCAGTTCTGCACTTTGAGCCCTCTTATCCGGTAGCAGGCAATGGGATCTGATGGTAGTCAATGGCACAATAGGAACAGTCGTCCAGCCTGATAGGACACTCCCACTGATAGACTTGGTTTGAGAGTATGCCGAAACGCAGTCATCCAATAGATTTGAAACCAGTACGATAGAGCAAATTGGCTTTCAATACCAGAGTGTGGTTGAATAGCATGACTTATCAGTCGAGTTCAGTCTGTTGACTCTCACGAATATTGTCGTGAACACCACAGGGTCTCGAAGTCGAGAGCGGGGGCGTCGGGAAATTGAAAGCTTGGAGCCACAAAGTGAGCACGGACAGTCACGTGCGCCAAGGCGTGACTCGATTCTTTTTGTGCTGAAACTGGGAGCAAAAGAACGCGGACGGGCATACCAGCGCAGGAAACTTCATCACTGCCAACATCGATCAGCTCTCACCAGAGGCACGCCATTATTGCCGTCAACGTTCTTCTCGACGCGTCCGCCTCGATGGTACACTCTCTTCATTTCCTCCTCGACCCTACCCTCCTCTCTCGGCTGTCCCTTTCCCTCCAGTGACATGCCGAAACGTGTCGCAGACGAATACATCACTAAGGAGAACGGATCAATTGCAAATTCAACGTACGGCGAGGACAAACCCAAGATGTCAACCGCAGCACAGCTTGCGAAAAGAAGGTAAGTTTCATCATTTTGATCCCGTTGCTTTGGTTGTCGCGTTGTTTTTGTCGTCGCCGCAGAGCGAATTCCTCAGATGCAGTCCCTCACACCCTCCCCGTCGCCACAGTTGCTCTGCCAGATGACATGGATGTCAACGCTCGTGTCCCAATCTCGGAACTCACGCACAAGGGTTTGTGAAAATTGATACTGACCTGATTCATAGGATGGCCACGCCCAAAGGCCGGTTCAACCGCCCAGGCACCTCCCATTCCTCCTCTCACGGCGGCAACACCTCGAGCATATTTGGACAAACCACGCAGCAACAGGCATTTGGGGATATGAATGGTGGCATTACCTTTGGTGCAAGCCAGTCTTTCCCCCCGGGGACAAATGCGTCCTTCACCTTTCAACCTCCCCAGTCGAGTTCATTCACCTTCGGCGCCCCATCCACAACACCGAACCCCTTTGCTTCTTTGAACGGGACCGGAAATACCACGAGCAACCAGCAGCAAGATGTCTCGATGGAATCTCCTCAAAAGAAACCGATATTTGGTAGTGCTTTTGGGGCAAATAATATGGACAATACAAGTTCAGGATTTACCTTTGGTCAACCGGTACAACAGCCATCGAGTGGAGCATTTGGCATGAACGAGTCGTCAAACATGAATGGTGGCGGTCTGTTTGGTCGGCTTTCGAAACCGGAGGATTCATCTGGACCAAACAGCATTTTTGGACAACCTTCACAACCTCAAACTTCGCCATCATTGCCTTCATTTGGTGGATTCGGCCAGGCCGTCTCTGCGCCGCAGACTCAGGCATCAACCTTCATTTTTGGCCAGAACAGTAACGCCAATGGCGCATTTACTACCTCAACACCGGCCACGGGCTTCAACTTCGGCCAAAACACTTCGGTCCCTCAGAACCCTCTCCCATCTTTTGGATCTGGTCAAGGAACTACTTCTCAACCTGAAGCACCCAAATTCGCATTCGGACAAACAAGTACTGTTACACCAGGTCAGCCCTCTGGTCCTAGCTTTGGTACAAGTGCGCCGACTAGCCAGAATAACGGCGGTTGGTTCGGTTCAAGCACCACCACAACCACAACCACTCAAACACCAACCGTGGGTTTTGGAACCGCGACTACAGCTTCTCCGTTTCTATTCGGGCAGACCCAGCCGTCTCCAACTTCCCACAATCCTTTTGCCGGCCTTGGTGCGTCCAAGAGTGAAGAGACAAAGGGTTTCACTCCTTTGTTTGGCTCTTCTACATCCGGCCCGCAAGCGCCGACGGAGAGTCAACCTGGCAATGTGTCATCAGAGAAGCCGGCGACTTCATCCTCAGAACCAAGCACAGAGACTCCTAAAAATCTTTTCTCCAGTCTTTTTGCTGGGGCGACCAATACATCGCAGACATCTATGGTATCCAAACCGGCATTCGATTTTGGTCAAACGACTCAACCAACTGCAACGACGGCAGACACTTCAGAGCCAAAGCCGGCCGAAGTTAAGCCATCGAGTGAGTTCTCTCTCGGCACGAAACCTGCGAACCCTCCAGAGTCCTCCAACATTCAACGGACTCCAATATCCATGCCTGCGGTAGAAAAAGTCGATGAAGAAAGCACCCAGTCAAAGGAAACCAACGATACCACCACGAAGCCCTTGTTCGGTTTTCCAGCTCCGTCCCAACCTGACTCCAGCGGCGGATTATTTTCTCCTGCCAATGCCACAACGGAAAGCAATCAAACAACTGGCGGATTGTTTGGAAAGGCAAGTGGTGGGTCCGAGATTCCTGCAAAACCAGCATTCGCCTTTGGCGCGCCATTACAGCCGACACCCGATGGCACCACCCAGCCGAAGGAAATGGCCCCAAGTCTGTTTTCTTCCACTCCCAAGGCTACAAGTCAAGTGGGCGACAAAACTCCTGAAGTCAGCACCCCGCAACCCCCATCTGCCGCCTCTTGGTTCGGTGGTTTGAGTCGGCCAGAGACGAAGCAACCTCCGAGTACGCGGAACGCTGCTCCGCCGTCAACCTCGTCTGCAACAGCACCCGCTTCAGTCATCAATCTACCAACTTCGAAGCCAGATTTATTGGGAACGGCCTCAGATAAGCAACCACCAGGATCATCTGAGATGACAAAGGTTGCATCAGACCTGCCACCAGTGAAATGTCCCATTTACACAAAAGGTCCCCAAATAATCCCTGGTCATTTGGATGCCGGAAAATTCCGAGAATATGACCGCAATTATCGATTGCATGCCTTGAATCGTGGTTTGCAAGCACAATTGGCAAGTCTAGACGCATCCCAACACGACTTTGAAAATGTTATTCGACATTACGTGTCGGCCCGTGACGGTATTGGTGCTTCATTAGGTCTGTATATGCGCAGTGCTGCGGGGACGAAACGCAAAGGCGATCGCATCGATGATGAAGACGAGGAATCTACCCTCAATAAGCGAACCCGTTCGGAGACCACGCAGCAGACCTCTGCTGCAAAGTCTCAAAGGGTATCTGCTTCATTTAGCACATCTTCCACAGTTCAGGAATCAGCGTCCCCTGCCATCAGGAATTCAACCCCATCAAGGGCCAAAAACCTACTTACTAATATGATCCCGGAATCAAAGTCGGATGCAACGGTAGGACAGGCTGCTACAGAACCCAAGCCAACTCCAAATCCTTTTGTAGGACTTGCTTCAGACTCCAATGCCACTTCTAATCAATTTGCACGGTTTGAGAAAGACACAATCTCGGCACCGCCAGATTCAACGACCCCAACGAAATCACCGCCCAAGAAACTTGCTTTCGAAGCACCTCGGTTGGGAGCCGATGGTACAAATTTCATGAGTACTTTTGGCCAAAAAGCCAAAGAAAATGCAGACAAGTTCGCGAAGACTCTTATTGAGAAACGCAAGGCCGAGGATTTTGACTCCGATGAAGATGACGAAGAAGCATTCCGGAAACGAACCGAAGAAGAAATGCGAGCAAAACGAGCAAAGATTGATGCTATCGCTAAGAGCGGCGGCTTTACGCCAACCGTGGCATCCGGATCTGGAACGACTTCTTCCAAACCAACCTTCTCGTTGGGATCGACATCGATTGCCCCAAAGAATGACAAAGACACTTCGACGCATACTTCTAGTGGCTTCATGAAAGCAGCCTCGGCCAATCCGGTCGTCCCTCCCAGCTCCAAAGGGACAAGCGTCGAAGAGTCCGAGGTCGCTGGCGACGACGAAGGCAGCGAGTCAAATAATGATCAAGCCGAAGGCGATGAAGACGAAGACTCCCACGGTGATGGCGATGATGAAGAGGGAGAAGATGATCTTCAGGAAGACGAAGTTCTCGAAGAAAATGGGGATGAAGACGATTCTGATGATAATGATTTACAAGCTGCTATGGACCGAGCAAGGAAAAACCCAAATGCAGGGAAAAGTTTGTTTGATCGAATTGAACCCAACCCCAACATGAAAGAGAAGACCGCTTCCACTCCAACCGATGGAGACCAGCAAGAACCTGCCGCGGATTCCAGTCCTATTATGCAGCCTGCCAAAAATTCTTCATTTCCGCCGTCCATTTGGGGATCTCACATTGGCAAGTCTACGCCTGAAGCTCCATCATTCTCACCGATCACTCCGGCCACTGGTGCTTCAAAGTCGCCTTACAAACCTGCCACGACCTTCAACTTCACTCCATCGGCACCAGCTACCACTCCGACGCCAACGCCGGGTGCTTCAATCTTTGCTGGTGGATTGACTAAAGATGGCCCAGTTCCTGGAGAGGGCATGTTTGGTTCACGTCCGAGTACACCGAGCAATGCGGAAAAGAATACCAGCAGCCTGTCTAAATCGATTCTCAATTCTCCACCCGGAACTGACAATACCTGGAAAGAGGGGGCACCCATTTCGTTCGGCAATGCAGAAAAACCCACAAGCGCCCCTACATTCAAATTCACGGCTGCGTCGCCTGGAGAGAAAGAGTCGTCAACACCAAAACCATTTGGTTCGCTTTTTGGTACATCTGCAGCAGGATCGAAAGGCTCCGAAGCTTCCAATCATCTTGGCTTCCAATTTGGTGCACCCACTTCGACGCCAGCACCAGGTTTCCTAGGAGCTGTGTCTCACCTTGGAGGTGGTTCGGTGACCAATTCGGCAGTCTCCTCCCGTGCTACCTCTCCTGGATTGACAGACAACGAATCTGTTGCTACCAATGACACCGGGAATGAGACCACCAACGATGACGAAGCGAAAGATCCACAGACATCCTTGATGGACTCCAGAGCAGGTGAAGAAAATGAAACTTGTTTGTGGGAGAGTCGATCAAAGGCTCTCATGTACGTAAACAAGGAAACAGCCAAGGGGACCAAGTTAACCCCCAATGACTGGAACTCGATGGGTGTCGGTCAAATTCGTGTTCTCAAGGACAATACGACCGGAAAGACTCGTGTCGTCTTCCGAGTTGAACCCAGCGCGACTATTCTGATCAACTCTCATCTCGTCGACAGTGTGCAATACGAGAGTGTTCCCTCCACCAAGAGCGGTGCAGTCAGAGGTGCTCTCTTCTACAAAGGAAATCTGACTCGATGGGTTTTCAAAGTCAAGTCTCCCGAACTGGCAATTGAACTTGCCAAGGTCATGGACGACAATAAAAGTGCATGACGAGTCCCATAATATTTAATCCAACAACGTGTTACCTTGTTTTTGCAAAAAGCGGGCTTTGGTGTTTGGGTAACAAAATTGCAGGATCCGAACCGCAGGGTGGCAGGGAGGGCGTTCGGCTCGGCATTGCATATGTTTCAGATTACTGCGTGCACAGCACTCGGACTGTAAATGCACAGCGAAGGAGTTTGGGATGTGCTTGTTTTCCGCATTTGGCTTACAACTTGTTAAGAACACAACCAGCGCGGTTGTTTTTCTCAGTCACAACGACTACGAGTGGGTTGGAGAGTGTATCTACGGCCGGAATTCGAGTGTGTACAACAAATATGGTCATCATCATGTCAAGCGGATTCGTCTCCTCCTTCCTTCAACACAGTTTTGTGGATGTCCGGGGTCCGAAATGATGGAAAGGAATCCTGTCTCCTAGTCTTTGAGACTGAGTTGAGCTGCCTTGTCTCATTTCGATTTTGCGTCGACTGACAGAACGATATGTTATGAAGGGACGAAGGAGATGATAGATTGAGCCTCGGTGACTCCATGGATGGTTAGACCCCGGTGGTGATCTCTGACAGATGTCCAATGGCATCTTGTCATCGAGCTCCCAGTGGACAGACTGTTCATGTTGAGAGCCTATGAGAAGATCTCCCGTCGTCACTCCTTGATTGTCTTGATGGATTCTTCTTCGAGAGGATTGATATGTAAAAGCATTGATGATCAAATTGTTGGAAAGGAGTGGAAGTGGTGCGCAGATGATTGTCATTCAGGCCGAGAATTCAAGATGACTTGTGTTCATAGTTGATGAATGAACGGAATTTATTTAGAGGCAAACCTTTGCTCATTGGATCTTTGCAAAGTCCTCAAGTCGTGTAGGAGTACCGCAATTTTCTAGATTATTGTATCCACGGTTGATAAAATCGAGGACAAGGACGGATGAGTAACATCAGACACAAACGAGGCTCGATGTAGTCATGATTTTCTCATTTTTGAGGAATAGTAAAGCTCGAAAGTACCCGTCGCCATGCAATTTATATGCGAGATTGACGTCGAAAGTTGCTCCGATGATTATCTTTTTGGTGATGACAAGGCTTGGTCATTCAGGCGTATTGTCTCCACGGTCAAAATTTTAACCGTAATTCCTCGCCCTTCATCTTATCTGGCCCCAAAGCACATCTTTTATTTCCTCCTCCTGGTCTCGTCAACGCCGAGTTCGATTCAAGGTCTTCCCGAGCTCTCCTCTTATCATTGCATCAAGGTACAGCTACTGTCCCCCTTTTTCCCAACTCCCCCCCCCGCGGCAGGGATCCACAGATTGATTTATTGATCGAATGAGTGATTTATGCGTCTTCAACAACAACCGTCTGCAGACCCTTAGCCTCCTTCTCTTTGACGTTCACAGCCTGCACATAGCTGTATAGTTTCTCCTTGGCGCCCTCTTCGTCGTTACGCTTACGGCTGATGCGCACACGCAGTCGGAATGGCACGCCTTTGATACCAGACTCCCAGACTTTCTTGTTCAGTTGGGGGTCGAGGCGGACGTCGCGGGTTCCCTGCACAAACACACGTCAGCACTGTGGAAAAATGACAGGGGAGAGAAGGTGAAGGATGACCCTAGCTCTCCGGAGTCCTTTGGGGTAGTAGAAGAAGAATGTAGAACGTACCATGGCCATGGTGGCAAATTTACGGATTTCCTTGATCGCGCGAGGCGCTCGCTTCTTGAAGCTGATGCCATGAACCTTTTGTGAAAAAAGAAATGTATCAATCAGTCTTCCGTCCAAAATGCTTGATATTTGAAAACAGGAAAGTGAAGGGAATATTTTTGAAAAGATGATTGTCGTGGCAAGCCATTCGGGTGGACTTCATAAAACTGATCTCTTTCTTGTTCCTCTTCGCCATTCGCTTGAGGGAATCTTGGGAATCTTTCGCGGAGAGAACTTTTGGGTTCAGGTATATAGACATACTCGCTTGTGCAGATGGATGGTGTATTCGCGGGCGACGACATCTGAGATCGCAGAGCGCGACTTTTTGGGCGCAGATGTCGTCTTTTTCGATTGAGTCTTGGGATTGTCTTTCGCCATGGCGACGGTCTGTGGATATGAGGGGTTAGTTTGACTTTATCCTTTCCGACACCTGGAGTTGCACAGTTTGAGGGAGACTGGGAAGAGAAGAGAGAGAGGCGTATCCTACAGATTAAACTGGATCAGCGGTGAAGAAAAGAGGGAGGTTGACGAGAGAAATCCAAATGGCTGTTGGATAATTTGGTCGGCACAAGCAGTGTGGGCTAGGCCAAAATGGGAAGTTTTATGCCAAGATTTTGTATCACGTGTGTCCTTGGAGGTGCCACAATTATGTTTTAGCCATCGTTGAGACCACAAAGACCAACGATTTTATAATATTACTTGTAAAGCTAGGTATGTCCTAGGATTGGCTGCCACTGCTTTCATCCTCATAACGCACCTTTCCAGCACTCACATCAGGATAGACATCAAACCTTCTTTGGGTGTAGATGGGAATGCCTTTTCTTGTTTCTTCAATCTTTGCTCCATCAATTTCGGCATAGACAGTAGTTTCGTATTCTTCTGCCTCGGTAAGAACCTCAGCATTTGGGTTCACAACCATGGAATGTCCGTATGCATGATATGTTGCTTCCATATCTCGGGCAGGACTGCACATTGCGACATAGATTTGATTATCCATTGCTCTCGCGCGAGCTTGCAAAGACCAGTGCATCGGTCCTGTCGTGGTATTGAAAGCCCCGGGATAAACAAACATGAAGGCCCCTTTCCTAGCCGCAATCATGGCGAGTTCGGGGAAACGAACATCGTAGCATATTGCCAGTCCAATCTTACCATATTCTGGCAGGTCGATTAGAGTCACCTTGTTGCCCGGAGATAGCACATCACTTTCCTTGAATTTGATCTTGCCGGGAATGTCGATATCAAACAAATGTGTCTTGCGATGCGTCGCAATCAGGTTTCCCGCAGGTGAAAATACCAATGAAGTGTTGAAGTACTCTTTGGTCTCAGGCACAAACTCTGGTATACTTCCACCCACTAGATACGTCTTGGTCTCTGCTGCGACAGAGGATAACATATGCCACGAGGGTGACTTTTCTTTGGACGGAGGTGACGGTAGTACAGTCTCAGCGTATTTGGGAAAATATTGACAACCATATGGGGAGTTGAAGCATTCGGGAAGGACGATCATCGAAGCACCAGCCTTGGCTGCCTCAATCACTTTTGATCGAGCATGGGCTAGATTTGCTGCTTTGTCACCACCTGGAGTAGATCAGTATGAATCCAACTTCGTTGCGGGGGATTGGCACTCACCACTTACCTGATGCTAACTGCACAAGGCCAAGCTTGAAGGGTTTCTTGAGAAGACTTGCCATGACTAGGAGTAATATCGCTAAGAGATGATTCTCGATTGAATGAAGAAGTGGCAGGCAAAGTGCCGAGTGGCAACCAGTCAATGTTCGGAGAAGAGCGGTTCCAGCAAGTTAGCCGAGCCGCTAACAAAACTGCGACTAAAAAGCAATACTGGAAACGAATGGGCTACAACTCCAAAGAGTGGCACCTCTAGGACAACTGTCGACAGCATCTCCACGGATGAAGAGAATGCCGTTCCTGGAACTGAAGTACAGCCTAAGGCGTCAGGTGCTGCTAAATCAAAGAAGAGATGCTGGAATTATAACGTCGATACGATGAATCGCGTGGAGAAACTATTGCAGTGGAGGGAGCAGATGAATCCAAAGATACCCATGGCAGAAAGAAAGATGAGGTCAGTGGGGAAGCGGGCGAAGAAAGTATTGCGGTCCAGACTTGAATTGTCATGACACATGGTATGAGTCACCACTTGATTCATCAAACAGCCCGAGCAAAAGGACTTGGGAACCAAATTGGCTCGTGAATGAGCACGTGAATGGCTGAACATGTTCATGCCTGCAAATGTCGGGAATAATTTGATCAACCAGAAGAGCTTCGCGCATTGGCTGGCAAGTGTACCTAGTACGTCATACAAAATATTTGATTCTCCATTCATTGTCTTTCTCATTGTGATTCTCCATGAATTAAGACAAAGTCTACATCTTGCCCTTCCAAACGTCCAAGAGAGATCTTGTCAGCAAATGTTCACAAGGTCCAACATGGTTGTCCCTTCTAATAAAGTAAACTTTACGGCTATATGGTGCTGTATTCTCTAGCCGTTAAAGTATGTAGCCAGAACCATCGCCCAGAATTCGTTTTTGCGCTGACCCAATAGGCGAGCGATTTCGTGACCATTGCCGTAACTGATGACTTATTTCTCGACCCGTCCCTCATGTCATCGTCGATTCATTTTCCATCGCTATCTTTCGTCAGATACTGCTTTCATGATGGCCCTCAAGATCTTCATGTGAGTGAAACCGATCTCGATGTTCACATCGTTGACGCCGTCAATAGAACCGGGGTGACTGGCTACATAGCCGGCGATGCGATCAAGCCCATCTATGAGGAGCATCCAGACTTTGAGTACAGACTTTTAGTTCGAACAAAGGAAAAGGCAGATCTGGTTCAAAAGGCATATCCCACCGCCAAAATAATTCTGGGAGATTTGGACTCATCAAGTCTCCTGGAAGAAGAAGCCGCGAACGCTGATATCATCCTTCGTAGGTCACGACTCGGTCTTCTTGAATCTTCTACTGACATTTCCTGCCAGATGCTGCAGATGCATCTGATCATGAAGGAGCCGCAAAAGCAATCGTCACAGGCCTGGTCAATGGACACACCAAGGACAGCCCTGGTTACTGGCTGCATACGGGCGGCACGGGTATTTTGACGTTCCAGGATTCCGAGAACAACTTCCAGGGCCTTGGAAAATGGTCTGTCAAGCAGTACAACGACCTAAGCGGTGTCGACGAATTGACCAGTCTCCCTGAGGAAGCGTTTCACAGAAACGTGGACAAAATTGTTCTCGACGCTGGAATCAAATATGCTGATCGCGTGAAGACGGTGATTGTCTGTCCACCAACGATCTATGGTATGTTAGTCGCGAATGGAAGCGCAACAAGCTCATAACTGTTCCAGGCCAGGGCCGCGGTCCCGTAAGTGGTCGTGGTCGACAGGCGTATGAGCTCGCCAGCCTCATTCTGAAAAAGGGTGGTATCCCGGTGGTCGGTGAGGGCAAAGCGAGATGGAATAACGTTCACATTGAAGATTTGAGCGAAGTCTACCGATTGCTGGTCAACAAGGCGATTGAGAAGGATACGAATGATGAGATCTGGGGCGCAAAGGGATACATGTTCACCGAGAATGGGGAGCATATTTGGGCTGAGTTGTCGAGGGCAATGGCAGACAAAGCCAAGAGATTGGGATATATTTCCGATCTTGAGGAGTATTCGGTGGGGAAGGACGAGGCAATGGAGCTGGCGGGCTTCGAGGCCGTTAGCTGGGGATTGAATTCGAGGGGCAAGGCGGAACGTGCTAAGAAATACCTTGGCTGGAAACCGACCAGGCCGTCGATTGAGGATTCCATTGTGGAGATTCTGGAGGCTGAGCGCAAGCGCATGTCGAAATCGTAGGATGGGGCTCAGAGGGCGAAAGATTGTGAGGTTCGAGGGTAGAGTTCCAGGGAGTGGACACGTTCTCGAGGAAGAATTGTCGTCAACCAAAATTGACGGACCTGACTGAAGTGAGTCCCATGCCATGGTCATGCTAGCCGAGTAACATCTATTCTTGATGTGGCTCATTTAAATGTCAACCTCTGACCCGAAATCTCGACCACATGCCCAAGTAACGTGGCCTTCTCGATCATGATGAACTTGAATCGTAATTTCCTACTTCATGCTCGCTTTTTCGGACCGGCCTTGACCTTTTCCACTGACGGCATAGAGGCAAACGTAGCAGGCCATACCAATTCCACTTCGTCCTGTTTACCGTCAAAGCAGTATCGAAGCCATATACTCCATGTAAGGTTGAAGTACTGAGCGATTCCGGTAAATATATGCCTTGGGACATCAGCAAGAGGGAAACAAAGGCAAATTCGTTCAAAAAATTCCTCACCACCAGCCATGACCCTCGAGCAATATCCCCCACGGCAAACCAATCTCTCTTCGCCAGCCTCGGATCGTAGAGCAAAAAGCCCTATCCAAATTCCAAATCAAGAAGCCCAATGCAAAAGACCCAAGTCCCACGGGGATCATCCTCCCCCACATGATTCGTAGGATCCGCCGGTCGCGACGATCCATTCTGACGCGCTCCGCATCGTCATTGGCACTCGTGCACGCGCCCTTCTTGACCTTCCAGGCCGGTCGGAGATTGATTTCCATACCGTAAACGCTGTGAAAGAAGACGATCGCAGTCAAGAGCGCAAATGCGTTCTGGTGAAACAGGGGTTCTTTGATGTACATATAGTAGGCTGTGACGAATGCTCCGATGCCAACAGCGAGCAAGGCGATCAGTATCGACATCTGCTTCGACTGTCTGTGGGAGAAAACTGCGTAGAACATGATGCATGTCGTGTAGATCATGGCCAGCTCGTCGAGGAGTTGCATGTTGTCTATAGTAGCAAATGGTCAGTCAGTCAATCAGTCCGACGGTAGTCAATTGACAGGGAGGGTGAACGGGGAGCTGGGTCTCTACATTTCAACGTCGAGTGGAAACAGAAACTCCCCAAGCCAATAACTAGGTAACTGACGAAGCCGAGCAGGAATACTGTATCATGGCCATTGCGGAGGCAGCTTGATATGCCTTTGTACGCGAGATAGACGAATGCCAGGTTCGTTAGGGAGTTGACGAGTTCCGCCGAGTAGATGGTGGCATAGTAGTCCTATTGCATCCACACGATGGTTAGTCAGCAGCAGCTTGGAGCCGCCCCCCTCCAGCTAATGAAGACAACTTGGGTGAGTTTCTTGCTTGCCTCCTCGCACCAATTCAGCGTGGATGTCACAGGGTCCCAGTAGCCGTTGCCGGAGGGCGGATAGGGGGTAGATGGAAGATAGGACTGCATCACTACTTATAGCGATATAGTATCTTGCAAAAAGATTTCAGGGAGCTTCGGTTCTTACTTTTGCGGGTCAACTTTTGCCCCTTTTTCAGGCTTGGCATCTTCGATCTTTCCTTCATCTTATCCCCTTTTCCTTTTGCCAGAGAATGGCGACCTGGCTCTTCACGCGAACCCCTTGAACAGGATATCACCCACCATCTTCCCTGTAGGGCCGTTGTTTGGATTGACTTCTGTGACTACCAGACCGCTAAGATCGTGGTCTGCTAGTGCTGTTTCGGTTTACCTTCTTGACATCATCAAGCTCGATCCCGGCATGGCCAGGATAATTCCCGAGTGGTCATTTACTACTGTCCCCGACATCCACGTCGAAGTGCAGCAAGATCATGTCGCAGTCTTTCTTGAGAAAAGCAAGAGTCTCGTTCATGGCTTCCGCCGGGTCTGAAGTGATTGCTTTGCCTGTGAATACGTGGAACTGATTGTCTCGAAGGTAGGAAACATGTTGTGGTTTAGATTGTGATAACGTTACGTCAAGACCAAACAAAAAGCATAATGCTATCGGGAGTAACGAAAAGTCCTCCAGATGCATTGTCGAACTTGTACATCGATGCAAGACCACCTTCGTGCCGAGTTAAATGAGTCAATATCATCGAGTCCATGATTGCCACGAGCCTTTTTGGGATCTGGCCAACTTGATCATGTCCAAATGGAATCGCCCCAGATGTGCATACCCGGGGTAGAAGTCTCACTCGGAAGAGTGAGATTCTCATTATTATCCACATAGGGGAGTCCAGCTCGTATCTCAGGATTGGCCTGACAAATTACCGACGGGACGGCAGAGGAAATCGAGCAGTCTCCACCGATGACAATGGGGAAGGGTTGTCGATCCTGTCCGAGCAAGAACCGTGTTAAGATGCTTCCGCACTTCTTTTCATCCCTTTGAGAGTTCCAGCTTCATATCTGACCTCATTTTGGTTGCTGAAGGCGTTCAATTTCTTGGCCCTTCTCTCCAGGCTTAAATTGTGTCGATCGCTTAGCCAGATGGCCTGGCCAGGGCCAATTTGTCCTGGAAATCACTGTTCCGAAAGGCCTGCAGTGCAAGCTGTTGTCCAGGCCAATGAATTCATGCCTCAGTTGGCACGTCGAAAATGGATAATCTGCAATTCAGCATTCCGTTGTGCGGCGCCATATTGTTCCTATGATATGAAAGTATGTATAAGGTGCTGTCAGAATAACAGAGACAACCTTTGGAAGGCTAGGGGTATAAATATTATCCGTAGCGCGTACTACATTGGTCATGAAAGGGTCGTTTTCAATTGCCATGACGTCCTATGCTCCTTTCCAAAGTCCGACGAGACGATCATGGAAGATCTCAACCACACAACCATCGAGACATTTCTTCTATGAGTTCAACGAGCTTAACGCGCCCTCCTCATCGCGATAGACCTTGAAATCCTTCTGCGTATCAATAGACACGATCCTCTCTCTGTCCTCATCAGCCCCAGCCTTGACCATAGATGAACTCCCTTGTCCAATCACGGCAGCTCTGAATCGCAGACTACCTCCTCAGGCTGAATAGCTTCATATAGCGTGCTTGAGGAGCTGTCATCTCCAGACTATACGGTGTCAACATCCAGATTTAGAGAATCGGCTCCTCGGATTGGCACGAGCACATGTTCATAGACCGATTTCGGTAAGAAAGCGGCAGAATCGGAATCGGAGTCACCTGCGGCCTCCTAAACTGATGATCGCTAAAGATCCTCCGACTGTCCATCCACGTCATCAGAGAGAGGTCGGTCCTGATAGTGGCAGGTGGTTGTCCCTGTCAAAAATGATCATGAACCATATGAGATAGCATGTTATTCCACGCAAGGGTAGGGTCATCTTCCAGCACTGAGCGTACTTCCTATTGCAAAGAAAGCAGCCCACAAAGGTATGAAGATTGTGGCCTCCTCTGAAGTGTGAGAAGACACGCATATTTTTAATATATAATGCACGCGGAAACCTAGTCACAGTCCACTATTTGAAAGGGGCAGAGGGGTTCTGTGCCTTTCTGGTAGCAAAATGATAGAGCTACCATCCGAGAGGTGCGAGTGGTCTCTTCTCAGCGGAGGCAATCTGTCAGTCGTGGCAATGAACATTGTTGGACATAGTTCGGCCCCTTGACTTGCGTCTGGCGGCAGTGACGGATGGATGGAAACTGAACTGGGAGGCTGCAGACCTTTTCCATGTCTTCTTTAATTTTCGTATGGCATAATGTAAGCCCATGGATCAGAGCCCCTTACCGTAAGCTACCTGCGCTGCCGAACACCCTAGTTGTTTGAGCGTAACAAGTCTCTCATACAGCTTCGAACCTATTCTGTACAGAACAGATTCAGTACAGGGATTTCCAGACACGTCCCTCCAGGAAGTCCGACAGTAACAGTCATACTTACGTTGGATGACCCGCCGAAGGCGTTCGTGATTTCATGGCAACTTACCTTATTAGGAGACATTACCTCGAAAATATCGCTATTCAGAGTCGCTGTCGCGTCAAAGACGGCCCAATCTGCGTCGGGTCCACGGAGGCGTCACTGTCCGAAAGCATTTCGTCCAAGTCAATTCCAAAGTTGTTGAATTGGTTGAGGCTTGAGGTATTGGTAACAGTGTTTGCATCTCGCACTTGCAAAGCATGCCGGGTGTTTGGATTTCTACCTGCAAAACGTAGGAATGTTCATCTTCATCTGACCTGCCTGAGTCGCTGTTGCTCTCGGAGATATTCTGTTCCTCCATTTTACTAAGGTCAAGGTGCCAGGGACCAGCAAACGGCTGGAGGGCAGTACAGTCATAGACATGCCCCTCTATTGAAAGAATCCCTCCGAAAACGCCGTAGGAAAATGAACTTGATAGGGATGGCTTGACTATGATTCGTCTGCTATAGAGCGAGGTGGTGCGGTTACGTACGACGATCTTCCTAGAATGCTTGCTTTAATGTCGAGATTCGCCCTAGCGAAGCGAGATGGCGCTATTCTCGGGAATAGCCATCCAGTCTGTGAGCAAAAATGGGAGTCGTGATTCGCCATCACGAAGCGAGGGGTTGTTATCTGACACCACTGTCTAGTGAGCATGCTGGCCTAGGGCTAGAGAGGAAGACGCTCTATCCATCATACGGACAACTTGAAAGGGGGAGGTCTATGCATATGGTGTGCCATGAGTGCGAGAAAATAGGCTGCTATCAAGGAATGCCAAGGAACAGAGGGGCAAGCGTGACTCAAATTGACAAGTCGTTAGTGTTTAGTGTCTTGGTAGGGGCCCGCCCTGACAGCTGCGTTGAACTCTCTGAAAGGTTTAGAGGTTAGTGGTAATATTAGGCTTTGGGCCACATTACAGGCACGTGTCAAAGCATCGAAGCTATTTGATTAGACCACATCGAGCACATTCAGGTGTGCAGATCTTTTGGGCCGAAGAGGACCAAGGAATGAGCGGGGATCAGCGGTGAGGCTGAGTAAACTGAGATGCCGCGTAGATCTGCCTGACGGATAGGTGCCGAAATTTCAAGCGAGGCAAAGCCGCGTGGTGTGTTATCCTTGTTCTATAGAACTCCGAACCCGAATTCTATTTGCTCTTTTCAAATTTGTGTTCCTCCCACCACAGGTCGGGGCTGACATCTTATTCGCTTTAACCATAATTGTGAATCCCTTTGCAGGCTTTCCGGGAAGCTGCTCTGTACCGGGCAAACTATTTCAATGGCCACCCCGTGGTCTCCTTGCTTCATCAAACAATGAAGCAAAAAGAATTCGGATCCAACGATTTATAAAGTCTTCGGAAAAAGATGGCCATGTCCTCAGACTCAATCATCGCAATCATTGCCGTCATTGTCTCGCTTCCACCGTCAGCCCTGGTGGTTTGGACTCTGCTTTGGAGGCTGCGTCGATCTCGAAGCCCTTACTCTAGCCCGTCACCCTTGGACATGGATGCGTTAGCATTGTCAGCCGCCTGCAATCCACCATCACATAATGCCTCTTCTCCAGCGTCAGTCAATACTGCGGCTGGAGCTCTGACATTTGACGCCATAGCATCACCAGAGTGGAGAGAGACACGGAAACTAATTTCGACGACAAGAGCCGACGCAGGTGAGGAACGAGAGATTGGAGCTGTTCTTACAACGTTCCCCCAGCTATATATTCTCCAGAACCGTCTCCCGCGGCTAGTCAAAATCAAGAGCTCAAACAGTTGGAATCGGATCGTCAAGAACCATGATCAAACGAGAACTCCGCACCTTTGCATCTACCAGAGGCCAGAGTCAAGACTGTCGCATTGGGTGGATAGAAATCAAGACGTTGACAATATTTTGGCCACTTCTTGAGATCCGAAGGCTTTTTTTTGCCAGGAATCGACTCAACTCTGCTTACGAGTGCTTGTCACTTATCGTTGACCCCTTGCCGGACCTTGGATATATGACCCTTGGGCGTGCCCACCAATTACACCAGTTATTCGCGCAGGTCATGTGATATTAACGCACGTGACCAATATCTTGGCACCGTGAATTGGGGGGTATTATTCTGTACACCAACTTTTGTTATTCTGTACACCGGAAAACCTGCTTATTCTGTACACCATGCCTCAACTCTCCTTATTCTGTACACCACCACCTCTCTCTCGCCTTATTCTGTACACTTAACGCTCTCATCCTGTTATTCTGTACACCGCGCTAACAGAGCTTGTTGCCGTTGGCCCGGCGATGGCGAGAAAACACTAGTAAGTGGCGTAGCTGTGGAGGGGTGACGCGTTAAACTCTCCCCGTTATAGGTGGTTGCGAAGCAATAAACACATTTGATTCCCTTTTCCTTGGTAGATAAGTACCGTGCATTTTGAGCTTCTCTGTATACTTTGTAAATTATTGTGGCCTACACAGCCGGATTTGTGTAGAGATCCCCTGCACGGTCGATACCTCGTGCTGACTAAGGTAACAAACCAGCGCCCATAGGCTTGGGAGGACCGCTCATAAGCCGGAGGGGGAAACCGCCCATGAACCGGGGGGAAACCGCCCATAAGCCGGGGGGCAACTGCCCCGCTTATGGGCGGTTCCCACCCAAGCCTATGGGCGCTGGTTTGTTACCTTAGTCAGCACGAGGTATCGACCGTGCAGAGGATACCATCGTTAACCATCATTTCTGCATTCTATATAGGCAGACTTAGGTGTTGTGACATCACGTATCTTCGAACTGCGCAGATAACCGGAAAAATAAAAATCCGGACCAATCAAAAGCGGTGTACAGAATAACAAAATGTGGTGTACAGAATAACATTACCCCCGTGAATTTGTTGATTCGAGCTCTTCAAGTTTCATACTCCATGCCATCTACCAATCGCACCTGTTCCCGCCGGATTGCTCTGCTTGCACGACGCAGTGCTTGCTCTCGTGCAAAATTGTTCTATTTATTTCCATGGTGAAATCAACACACCAGTTAAGCTGAGTGACACTGCTTCCGGCGAATGGCTGGGAGCTCGCCTTGAGCCACGCCAACACCCCTTATCACGTGATCCGAAAGTTCCACTACCAGTCTGCAAAATACCTCCTTTAGGCAGCGAAAGTACCTTGAACTGCGAAAGGATCGCTCCGACGGTCGTATCTGAAAGTGCACACTCTTCAGGAGGCCCGTGATCATCCTCTTCGCTGGTAGCCATCCCGCCCATCAATCAGCCTTGTCAGACGGTTGCATTGTTCATATCAGTCTCTCCTTTATAAGGTTGCCACTTAACCACTACATATAATGTCCAACCTAGAGATCCGAAGAGGCGATTTCCTCTACCGAGACAACTTCTTCGTCGACCTGGGCGAAAACAAATGTCACCCTCGCGCCTCAATTTCCATCCTCCAGGACCTCTTATTCCCGGGGGCCGTCAACCCTGTAACCAAAGATCAAGTCGACCACTGGTATGAAGCACAGTTGATTCATTATGGTCTCCCGCAGTCCAAGGACAAGGATACGGCCAAAGCGTGCCTCACAAATGCCATCACGTCCAACACGCTCGCTGTGCCATCATACCTCATGCAGATGGAAGCGGACATGAAGAATGAATATGTCTCCGCGGCGAGGAAGGCGAGGACTGCCGCTACCAAAATGCAGAGTGCGACTTCAACTAGTGCGACTGTAACGACGAATGGAAAGAAACGGAAAGCAGAAGACGACAGTGTCGGTGGCTCAATGACAACAGTATCCCTCAAGGTCGGCGATGTTAATCTGGACATCGGTCACCAATCTGTGACGGCAACTATTGTCGGAGCTGGTGAAAACAAGAAGAAGAAAGTCGGAGAATCAGCTCCGGTCAAGAAATTGACTTCTAGGCCCAGAGTAACAACAGATCCTGTTCCGGCAGTGAAGGCAAAAAGCGCAAATGAATCAACGGGAGCATCAACGGGGTCTCCAATTCGGCCTTCCGCATTTTCATCACAATCAACATCCCCAACCACTGCTTCCTGGCCCAGAAAAATACTGGCCGGTCGACGGGGACGACTTTTCCCGAGTCCCAGCTCACGAATTTCACCCAATACGAACAATCCACGCCGATTCTCCGGCGAGACTCCGGCCTCCTTCTGCAACTACAACAACAAGAACAACCGCGACAAGGACATTGAAATGGTCGACGCCCCTCCTCCCTGTGACCCGATCGATTTCACTCACCAACTCTACTCTCCATCTCCTTCTCCCTCTCGCATCGGCATGATTCTAATCCCAGGAACATTCGCCATCCGCGCTTATGTACCCAACGAGTCCTTTCCCATCCACGCCAGCCTCACACTCCGTATTGACAAAGTGCACAACACGCTCTGGGGCCGCTTCAACATCGGTTCGCGCACAGGGATAATTCGCATGGACGACACTTCCGGTCTCGCGCGCGGTGATACGGTCTCGTTTGGCTGGAGAGCAGAAGACACAAACGCGAGTTGCCAGACGAGGTACAAGTTTGGACGTGGGTGTAATGGGTCAATGGAATTTGATGGGCGGGGCGGAGTGCGTGGACGGTTTTTCGGTTTAGTTTATGTTCAGGATGTGGAGTTTGAGGGCACAATGGAGAATGAGGATGATGCACTGGAGGCTGAGGAGCTGAAGTATCAGTGGGATGAGTTTCTGAGGCTTGCGTATGGAATGGCTTGAGCTTGATGTTGCGTGGTGCCTGCTATTGGTTGTTGGTTGGACTGCTGGTACTAAAGCTGGTGCTCTGGTATGTATTGATCATGGTTGGTTTTGTGGGATTGCCTATTGGACTGGTTGGATACAGGGTGTTGCGAGCGTGGGGGAGAAAATTGTGGCAGAGTATTTGGTCCAGAGATCGGGTCTTGAAAAAAGTTTGACATCTTGGACTCTATGTAAAAAAATGGAGGCCAGGTCTACTGTACAAAATGAGAGTCCCTAATGTTTAATAGCAATCTGTTCGAGTGAAAAGCAATCACATTCACTTCCATTTATTTCCTAATACGAGGCATGACGAGCCATAACTTTAATCCCTTCGAATCCGGCGCTCTTTTACTAGCTGAAGAAGCGACCGGCAACTTCGCAAAATCAAAACGGAACAAAATACCTGACACATCTCACATTCTCTTGCCTACTTTCTTTACCCTAGCTAGGTGTTCACACTATTGTCAACGTCCTTGTCCTTACCCTCACTCCTTAGTTTGTAGGGGCATAATACACCCACGTACTTGCAAATCCATCCGCCGTATGAACAGACGCCTGGTTCTATTTTTGAAAACTGAGAAATCTTTGAACTCATTACGCGTGGTCCCGATCACACTGCCGTCAGCCTGATAATCGGCGTCCTTGTTGATTCGCCAGGTGAATATGATGCCGTCGGGGAAGGATTTGGTTATCACAAAACCCCCTAAAATAGTCAGCATCGAAACCACGGCCAATGCATGCGAGTCCTATTTGCCTGGGTGGTGGGCAAGGAAAGTAGAAGTGGTCGAGGTACGTACATCACTCAGTCCCCCGGTCTTCCGGCATCAAGTCCATCACAGGAGTTTATGTGGGTAACGTCGACTATTGTATCAGGGATCGATGCGAGCAGTGCAAAAGTGAACTCTGTCGGGCGTCTTTAATACTACGAGTTGGCTGGGGAAGCAGAGTAGTGTTGGACTGAGGGTCAAGCTTGCATTTGATGGAATGGATGAAGGAAGAGAATACTGCAGCGTCATTGGAGACGTCCTATAGATTATTCCATCATATCCCATATTTTTGTTATTGCTCAATCATGACACAATGTTTGTAGTCAAGCAATGAGGTCGCTGCAGCAAGCTATCATCGTACTGCATTCACCACGGATCACAGAAGAAGGATGGTAGTCGTGGATGGTAGTAACAGTGGTGCTACAAGGAGTTGGGACATATGAACAGAGTGTGCATCTCTGGTCAATATGGTCTGAAGAAGCTCAGAGCATGCGAGGGGTTTTATCATCACGATGAGCAGAGAGAAAATAGTGCCAGTAGAAGGTAAGATGTCTGACGGTCCTGCGTTGGGGCTGACATGGACGGAAGAAGTGGCGTAGCTTATCGTAAAAGGCAACACGTAGACTCTCCAGCTCGGAGACGTGGCGCTCGTTCGGATGGTACAAGGCTGCCTTGGCATAGGGGGCAAGAGTTGTCTTCAATTGCTGAGGTACTATCTGCCTGCTATCTAAGTACATACTTCCTCGACATCCTGTCGTAGTCTTCTAGCTTGTGAAGGCTAGACAGAGTCTAGCCACTTCATCCTTGACCACCCTCAATCTGCAGCAAGCACAAGCACAGCGAAGCAGAACCTGTCCATTTCTTAACTCTTCCGTAACCCTCTTGACACGAACCCTCGCTGCGGGTAATCTCTTCCAAATTGTCCATCACTTTAGGCTGCCATCCTAACTCTTCCTCACCTTCGCACAGGAATCCCTGTTTTCAACCTCCAAGAACCTCGCGACCATATTCCAGTGTGTACCACTGCGTCATTTTTTGTATTATCTCGCTTGCACGCACAGGTACGCTTCCTATCGAAGCTATGGCAGAGTCATGAGCCGCAAGAAAGCCTTGAATTGTCTGAAAAAACTTCTTATTCATGTCTCATTGAGCTTTCAAGGTCTTCAGAACCGCCCAGTTTGAATGATAGATGTGACAGTGGTCACACCTGTCAAAACAAAATTGCGACTATGATCCCAAACATCCAGGACTTCTGCATATCTCGTCGTTGGGGCCATAGCCATGTCCAGCCTTCCAGATCGCCCAAGTAGATGCCCTCCACACAGTTCCAGGACCCGGGTCCCGCGGCCTTTGCTGTGCTCGATCATGTGGAGGCCCTTACATCTACTCTTCAAATTTTCTTGTTCTATCGACAGTCGAGGGAAACAAATGGATCCGCACAAGGCTGGGTCACGTGATCGGACCTCGGGGCCATTGGAGTGCGGAGAGGCCAATCACCGGCAAGTGGCAAATGGCTGGGGCCTTGGGCAAAACGCTGCCTATTTAGGACTCGGACTTCATCTTTCCCTTCCTAACCTCCTCATCATTTCACACATTCGTGTGGCGGGTAAACATCATGGCGGCTCCGGGAGGTGACCTCCTGATCCCCAAGGCCATGAGGTTGATCAGATACGCCGTCGAGAAGACGGGTCGTATCATCCGTGACAAACTGCCGCAGGCATCCAAACCCGTGGTCGAAACCGAAGTCCAACCTGCCTATGCCCGTGTTTCTCAACAGCAACCCGTCAATCGAATTGCTGCAATCCGTCAGACCCAGAGCCGTTGGTATAGCACTTGGCGCTATACCAAAAATGCCCTCAACGATTCCGTCAGGCACTACTCCTCCCAATCTGGGACCAGACCTCGAGCATCCTATCCCACCTCACGAACCGCTGGAGCAGTCCAACAATGGACTGGTCGTACACCATTTGCAAGCACCCTTCGACCCAATCTAACCGGAGGCACTCTGTGTCGTTCTGCGGGTGGTTATGGATTAGGTGGTGGTCGTGTTGGCGGAGCAAGATACTTCTCACACTCACCTGCCGCGCCGGCACAAGTGGTTAACAATGTTTCGCAGGCCGTTCGAGCCTTTTGGTTGTCGGGTCAGAAAGCTCGATTTGACGGTACCAATCCTCGAACAGGTGAGAAACGGTTCCGAGCCGTGTCCAGCCTCCAAGATGATGCCCGACATATTATGGACGCGTCACCCGCCAACGCTCCAGGATCATTCGTGGACTTCAAGGTTTCCCCCACCATCACCGCCGTGGGCCCATTAAGCAGCGTTCCACGTTCTTCCACCACTTCCTGCAACTACGAATTCCACCAAGACACGTTGAACAATGTCCACTTGATGTCCAACCTCTCCCTCGATTTCACGCGTGCCCTGAAGGACCTCGCTGCCATCATGAACGACCTCAAGCATCTCGCCACGCTAGGCGATCTTCCGATTTCGTTGCACAACAGCACGACTCTCCGCGTTCGGTTTCCAGGCTGTGACGCCGACACTGTGGAAAGTTTGTGTCGAGAACTCAACGTCAAACGTGGAATCGTGGGTCAAGATGAGAACTTTGACGCCCAAAATGGTACTGAAATGGCTCTGCTCTTCCCCTTTGCGCCAAGTATGACTGCCAGCGAAGTTTGTCTCGATTCCAACTACACCGATAGACCGGTCAAACGGGCCAAACGAGACCGCGTCGAGTGGCACGAAATGCTTTCTCCGCCCCCGCAGCCATCCGCCGGCTTTTCACACATCTCAGCTACAAGCCAGTCACCCGACGCCTTTGAGATGATCGACCAGGCAGTGGGGCAGAATCCATGGATTTCTTCACCATCCGGCTACTCAAGCTTTCATGAGAGTGATTTACACGACCATGACGATGAAGACAATGTTGCCCTGTATTTTTTCCAACCCCGCAATACTCCAGTGCGGGAAAGACTTACCACTATAGCGAGTGGAGGGGATTATGACGGATTGGAAGGGATATACAGGTTTATTGAGGAATGTGACCGAGCACGATCTTAAATGTGCGTGCTGGTGGGACATGTAGCTGTTGCCGTCGAGTGCAGCTTGGAAGTGTTCGGAAGGAATCATTTTTTGGGTGGATATAGCTGACTATCCTTACGGTGTGGTACGAATTTACCTGGACCACGCTAGGCCATTTCTTTCAACGTTTTCTACAGAGAAAAAAAGAAAACCCCTACACTACCGAGAATCTCGAATTGACATGGATTATTATTATCAATACCAATATCACGAATTGTTCTTGTGTAGTTCTCTGCTACTTCATGCCGCATGTAACGATTCCCCGCCATGGTCTGCCTCGCTACCCTGTATATTTTTTCATCCGCCAGCAGCTTCATTCCCGTCCTGATTACTATGAACATACTGAAGCCTTAACCGCAGCTCTTGATTCTGCTTGACAACTCTATCTTTCTGGCGCTGCAACTCATCAATCCGTGTCTGCATCTCTGCCAATTCATCTTCGGCACCCGACGAGAATTCCTCCATGATTTTAAACACGCGCCACAATCGACCGACCACGACGAGTGAGCCGGCTTCTTCAATAGGTCCGCGCAGGAGCACGTCCACGATGAATGCCGCGACAATCACGAGGGCGTCGAAGATGTGGAATTTCGACTGGAAGTAACTATACACACAAACACATGTATATATATTAGTATCGGCCACTGTGGTCGTTTCCCAGCCAAAGCAAAATGTAGAGAGAGGGGAGGGGGAATACAGAATAGAGGGTTATGCATACTTGAATCCAAATGCAAATACACTTGACAACAACTCAAGCATGAATACGCATGAGAACGCCAGACTGACGTAATCTAACACATCGTCTGCCTTTTGCCATGCCCTGCGATTAAAGTCCTTGTCACTGCTGTGGTCACAGATGTGTAACGAGATGAGGAAATCCGCGAAAATACAGGAAATGTCCGCGGACACGAGCAGGATCACAAAGTAATGACCCCATTTACTGGAGAGGAAGCGTTGGAGTTGGTGGCGCAGGCGCCAGACAAAGGAATCTTCGCCGTGGATTTGGAGAATGTATGTGCCAATTAGATCATAAGAGTTGCGAAGGGAAGAGAGATAGCGACGGTCGGAGGAGAGGAAGGGGGTGTGTTCATTGTCGTTAGACTGGGATGGTTGAGTTTCTGGGTCGCCGTCGGTCATGGTCAACACTGGCAGGCTGGGGAGGGGTCGAAAGCCTCCTGTCGAACTTGAATAAGGTGAGAGGAGAGTTGGCGTGCATTAGTAGTGGGACATGATATACGGATGTGACGTGGGATATGTATGTTGTTTCGGGCTTTCAAAACAAGAGGAGAAGAGAGATCCTGTAGATGGAGAGATAAGAGTTTGCTTTGCTCGTTCACTCATGCGAGATACCGGGTCTGGAACTCAATGCTGCTTTTCGACGGAAGCGGTAGTTCCACAGCAGGGGAAATCAAAAGCCTTCTCCAAGGCTTTATGGTGGCCACTCAGAAACCTGCGTTCACCGCGACATCCTAGCAAATTGCGAAGGAGAACTCTTGGTAAATTTGTGGTGCCAGGCATTGAGATGCGGCGACCTGCAAAGTTGAGATGACGTATGTGTACAGCCGCACCCCTATTAGAAAAGATCGCGGATGCTTTTTTTTTTTTCTCCCCCTACCACCCGAAATCGTTCAAGCCTTTGTCTGAATCCCGATGTCCTTGAGAGTACTAACTCCCTGCTAATACTTACATTGACATATGTGGCACAGCCTAGCTGGAGAAGGAATTGGTATTACGCAGCATCAATGATGTTCAACATTATTTCCAAAAACTATGTTGTCACAAATCGGACTGACATAAGCTGTTTATTCTCTAGAATCTGAAGTATCCAGGGAAATTCAGCCCAAAATCGCCCGTCTTCCTTTCAGGTGAGAGTCACCCTGCAAGGGATGGAATATAAACCCTGAACCCGGTCTCAGTCTGTTTCCCATCGCGTGTTTGATGCAACAGTCCCAAGGCTCTAGTATTGAATGAGAGAAAGCCCGGATTGCTGCAGCGAGACCTGCCGCGTTCACTCCCTTCTCCACTCAACCACCCAGATCTCGTCGGTTCATCTCCTTATGGATGGGCTCTAGCTTTCTTCCGTTCACATACCATCGCCCACGAGAGTGGCGAGTCTTGAACTTCATTTCGCTTCTTTGGATTGCAACTGGCGCGTATGAGTTCGGCATTATCGTGACGACAAAGATAATTCTGGTCCTTGTGTTGGTCGAACGCATCAAGAACGCCAACTCCGGAAGCATCCTGTCCTCTGACGGGTCCCTCTTGCGTCGTTTCTCCTAGAATTGGGAATGGTGTGCGGGAGGGCGTTTCGAAGATGTTCGTGGATGGATAGGTGGAGGACGCTGAATGGGACGATGGGCTGTTCAAGTTTGCTCGATTCAACAACGCAGCTATCATGAGCGTAGTAAGACTGGTGGCCAGAACGGCAGTGCCCGCGGTTCCGCATCGACGGGTGTTAAAGTCATCAGAGAGCAAAAATCTACCACATTGAAGGATGCGAAGGAAGGAATGAACTTCAAGACCTGTATTTCCAAGTAGACTGCCAACTTGTTTAACAAATGACCAACCTTCATGATAATCCCGAGCAAAACACCGATGGCGTAACCAATGGCATAGATGGTAGTATGTAGCACAGGTACTATCACCTCTATCATCGCCTGTTCAGAAACGAAGCCGAGATCATTTGTGCGCAGCAGGGGAAACAGCAAGCGAGGAAAAATCGACAACTTCACCGTGGGAAAGGGGAAGAGTCGCCATATGCAAGAATATCATCGTCGAAGGCGAAGGGTACGGAAGACGTCCAGCTGAATGTGCTCGTATGTTTGAGATATCATGCGACAGGAATCGTCTCCCTTGGGGAGGGTGTCTGAAGTGGCCGCAAAAGTATTGGTAGGATGTACCTTAGCCATGTCATGTGATTTATATCACGTGATAACACGTGACGGCCAACCCTACGAATAAGGTCATTCTCCGCCGCGACGTACACCTAACCAGGCAAACCCTTTGGCCCTCCGCGGCACCTTACATGCTTACTTGAACGCTTAGCTCGCCTCGCGCTTAAGGCATCCTAACAAAGAGAAGGACGAAAACCCCCAATCCTCGTGGTTATCGGTACGAGAGTGGAATACGAGGTTGAAGCCTGAAGAGTGACAAATTTTCATGCATGCTCGGCAGAGTTAAATGATGACCCTGGTTCCCCAGATTTGATCAACATCCGTATTCGCATTGGTCTGTGTCTGCCACAAATCCTCTCCAATGATGCCGTGGCGACAATCTCGCGATCTGGGCATTACAACATCGCGCCGTCAAGATCAACATGAGGGGACTGTTGCCTAACCTGATGACTTTCATCTCCGTTGAACCGCAAAAGTCCAAATACATTGGCTTTCTCTTGAGAAGGATATAAGGGAAGAATGTCGGCGAAGAACCTTGTACACCACTCCTACAAAACCCTACAATCAGTCAGCTCTTTTGAGTTCTCCTCAGGTCGAAGTTGAGTCGCCGATATGGTTCGGGTGGCAGTTGCTGGAGGCACATCGCCAACGTTGGGCAAGTCCATTGTGACTGCTCTTGTCAGTACGGGGAAGCATGAAGTCCTCATTCTTTCAAGACAGTCCTCAACCCATCAGGTGAGCATATGCACATGCTTTCTTCCTGGCCAATGCTGTTTTCAATCTATTTCTTCGGTGATGGAGATTTTCGACATCTCATGCTTGGGGGCACGTGACAGCAATTTTACGTTTGGCTTTTGTCGTTGGCCTCTATGGCGGATTCTGGATCCGAATATCCCGCCCAAAGTCCCGTCACTAGAGCCACAGTTGCAACAGAGAGGCAGAGAACCCTGACCCGATACCCGGACAAGATGCTCGTTCCCTGTGCAGTTTTCCGGGAACAACCATTCATCCTTATGGGGTGACTCAGGCTGGTTTTGCCAACGATATTCTAACCATGCGGCCCACTCCCCGAACGAAGCTATCGACGCCGCCCGAGATGCTGTCGACAACGCTGACAACCTTGTCACTGACCAACATAACTCGGTCAGCATCTCTAACACCAACAGCCCAAATGACTCTCGCAGTTCCCCAGAGAGAGAAAGTGCAGGCAGCACCTCTACCCCGGATGAACACGCTCTCCCAGCCCATTGCTTGATCGTTCGCACTTGAGAGTCGCTCCGATCTTACTGGCAAACGTTGTGGTCCTCGGTTCCGGGTTTGACTCTTTCCTTGACGCTGACTTCATCATGCAGACAGGTCAGGACAAAATGTACGGTGCTTCCATTTCTTACGTCGATTACGCATCCATTGAATCCCTGACGTCGGCACTTCGAGGGGCCCACACTCTCATCTCCGTATTCAAGGTCATCGATCCCTCTGCCATGATCTCACAGCATTCCAATCTCTTGAAAGCATGCATCGCTGCGAATGTCTCTCGTTTTGCACCGTCCGACTGGTCCATGGGTCCATCCTCTCATTTCAAGGTCGACCTTTTAGTTCACAAGGATATGCTGTGGCAGGTCTGTGAAGAAATTAGTGCCCAAAATGGAGTCGAGTGTGCTACGTTTCAGAACGGCATGTTCATGAACTATTTGGCGCAGGGCAAAACATACTCCGGAACCGATCGGAAAGAGGAGGAATTTGCTCTCAGTGGCCTGGTGGACGACCTCATGCTTGAATACGTCGACATTCGGAAAGGCAAACTGGTGATTCCCTTGGACGATGTCGGACAACCTAGCAAGATATCCATGACACATATTGGAGATATCGGCAAGTTTGTTGCTGCTGCAGTCGAGCTTCCACCGGGCCAATGGAAAGGTCAACTTGGGATGGCAGGCGATACTTGTACTCTGGAGGATGTCCTCAACCTTGTTCGCGACAAAGGCATTCAGCTCCACCATGAGACCCTCACCACACAGCAATGCGATGAGAAAATTCGAGATTTTGATCAACAGCTGGCAAAGGGATTCAGCATCGATGCGCTCAAAGGCAAGATGGTCGCGCAGATGATGAAGGTATCATGCGAAGGGCAAGTTGATGGGGCGATCATCAGACCGACACTGAACGAGCTGTGTCCCCAGGTCCAGCCCGTCAGTGCACGAGAGTTTATTGATAGAGTTTTCTGAAATCATTTGGTTTTGTCATTTGTGAGTCAGTATTGAAAGGGAATAGACCTTGTTTCCTCTCATAGCTCACGATACTCCGTTGAAAAACCAGACCCTCCCAGATCGGATTCCTTGCTCAGAAACAAAAGGGGAAAAATGGTTTTCTTTTTGCTTTGAATGAAAACCTGTTCATCTTGTCACAAAGGAGATTTAGAGGTTTACATACGGGCCATTGGTCATGGAGGCAAATCCTTTGAGATTCGGTTGGCACAGCCGACAACCTGTATACCCCCTTTTCTTTTCCATTTCGGACCCGAGCCTTCGTCATGGCACACACCAATCTCGGAAATAAGGCTTCACCTGCTCTTTTTGTTTTGCTTGAATGCTTTAAGCGATCCAGAACCAAATTCTCTCGAGGAAATTCCTCGGCTTGACCTCCGGCCACGTCCCTTCCAATCGATCAATTTCCGCCTTGCCGCTCCACAAATCCATCTCTTTCAATCGAACCAACCTCGTCCTTTTCAGAAATTTATACCCCAAAAACAACGACGCGAAAATCGGAACATCTATATACGGCGGAATGAAGCTCTTCGCACTGAATCGTCCCGGGAAAAAAGCGTCGAAACCATTAAATACTGCGACGACGGTGGAGAAGGCGACCGCAAAGTACGCGAGAAACGGCTGCAAGGGCGATTTGAAGGGCAGACTCGACCGAGAGATCCGATTGTGCTTAAGCCCATAGTAGAAGCGCAGGTACGTAATGCAGACGCTCGCCCAGACGATGAGCGTCGATACCGCCGAGAGATTCGAGATCCAGAAGAAAACGTCAGCGGAGCGGGAGTTGACGTTGAGGTACACCAGCAGCGAAAGCAGGGTTGTGGCGGCCACGCAGGCGTAGGGGATCCCGAAACGTTCGAACGTCAAAAAAGAGGGCGCGCGACCGTCGAGGGCCGTAGCGTAGAGAATGCGCGTTGACGCATAAAAGAACGAGTTTCCCGCCGACCAGGCCGACGACAGAATCACGGCATTGATGATTGACGGCAACGCGGAGATCCCGCCGTTGACAATCGCGATGACGAACGGGGATGCTGCGGCACCGGGCGCCGAACTGCTGATTGCATTCAACAGCCGTGGATCCTTCGCTGAGACGCATAAACTGACCAAAAAAATAGCCAGGACGTAAAATATCGCAATGCGCCAAAACACACGCCGGACCGCCTTGGGTACATTCCTGCGCGGATTCTCGGTCTCGCCTGCGGCAACCACGACCATTTCGCTCCCGCCATAGCTAAACGTAGCCTGGATGAAGACTTTCCAGAACGCCAGAAACCGCCCCAGCGCCCCGGGTTCAAGGTACGTCAGCATCGGGCCCGGGTCATCCCAATATCGAAAACCTATGCGATCGCCACTCGGCGTCCCGCCCAACGTGATGATGAACATGAGCAATATCAGCCCGACGATGGTCGTGAGCTTGATCGCCCCAAACACGAATTCCGCCTCGCCGTAGATTCGGACGGGAAAGCAGTTGATCAGAACCATCGGGACGAAGAGGATGGTGATCCAGGCAGCATTGGATACATGATTGGGCCAGTACCCGATGACCACGGCCGCGGCTGAGATTTCAATCGGCACGCCTATTGCGAATTGGTACCAATAATTCCAGCCCAAGGTGAATCCGAGGGCTGGGTCGACAAAGCGTGCGGCGAAGACGGGCACAGCGCCCGGAAGGGGTAGGTAGGTTGCCATTTCGCCGAGCGAGTTGATCACGGCGTATAGGTTGAAGCCGGTGATGAGGTATGCGAGAAAACAGGAGAGAGGGCCGCCGAGGCTGAGGGCCTGGCCGGAGCCGACGAAAAGGCCGGTTCCAATTGCGCCGGAGAGAGCGAGGAATTGGACGTGCCGCGATTTCAGGCGGCGGGTGAGGGTGCCAATGTTCTTCTGCTCGCGGGCGAGGTCTTTGAGATTAAGGTCTTCATCTTCTCGAGGGGGCTCGATGATGGTGTCGGCCGTTTTGCCGTGTTCCATGTCCTTGGATTCGTGCTCGTGCTCCATGGTTGACCACTAGTCGGCAACGAAATGAAACGACATTGGGTCGTGAAGTGGGGTATGGTATATGATGCAATGTTGATCTTCTGTGGAAGTTTTGCCAGAGTGATAACGAGAGATTTCGAGACAGATAAGTATGATATCCTATCAGCAGTACCGTACCACTTGAGGGGTAGGCGACCCGTTGAGACCACGGATATGAGCGGTCATGTTTATGGATATGCCTATTTTGGTGGATGTTACCTTGTCAAGTGAGGTGACAAAGATGTCGATCCGTAGGAGGATATTGGTCGAACCGGACCGTAGGATTGTGGAGTAAAGTTCTGCTGGAGGGAAGATATCGCCGGAATTGGATAAACCCTAGAATAAGTAAGCGTTCGACCGTCGAGATGTCTAATTGATGCTCAAATCGCTGGACTCTCGGTATATCGATCACCGAAAACTGTCGTCTGGAACATCGTTGATTGCGTGACTTAAAAGAGGTGTTGATGCTCGGAGCCCAGCTTCACACTCTCTCATATTCTTTTCCTTCGGGTGTCTCGGCGTCGGCATCGAAATCAGTTTTCTCCTCTTTCAAACTTCGTCGTAGACAAGTCTCACACCTTCCAGACCTCCTCCATTCCGGAGTCAGATGCATCCAAACCTCCTCTCTCCCTAGATTCTGTAAATTCTCCCTGGATCGCTTTCTGCTCCCGGGCGTAGGCCTCTTGATTCCTCTGTGACGGATCTTCAACTTCACAGCCAGGTATCTCTTATCCGACCTATGCTCCGAGGGCGTTCTATGCAGGACATTTAAGTCCAACAGTTTCTTCCCTCCGATGGGGGTCGCACCGCATCACTTAGATATCAGAAACGATGCCCTGAGTGATGTACTCGAACTGGTCTTTCTGTCTCAATATCTCGACGGCCGTAGGGGCCCCGACTGAGTATCCCACGATGGTTACGCCGTGGATATGCCCTCGATCCGTCCAGTAAGACCCGTCGACGCCATCAGGTCCCGACTTGGCCGTTCCAATAGCTCCTCTAATTGAAGATTGCTGGCGGCTGTTTTCTCACCATTTCTGGCGCCGATCTCTTGCATCACTTGATAGGCTTCATGAATCTCCGCCAGACGAAAATCAATCTGTGCACATCGGGACTCTTTTTCCGCCTGGTGTCCAGGCGTCGTATCATCCTGATCGTACTTTGGAAATACGGAGTCCACCGCATCATATGGTCTCTTCGGAGGTCCTTTCTCCGTTCCTTATGGCGAAGATCTGAAGTGGTGTGGCCATGTTGAGGCCAGTGATCTGCAAGCCTGGCGTTCTTGTGCGCGGGCAGTTTCGTATACCATGTACTGCAAAAGAACCAGACCAAAACGAGTGAGTCAGGAAGGGAGACAAACCTTGGATACCCACGACTTGTCTGATCCTGTAGGCAACTCAGCCATGTTGGGCGAAACCTTTGTTTTAATGAAGGTGCCTTCAGATCCGTTCGGGCATTAAGGTGGGCAGGGATAGTAGATGGTCATCAACACGGCCTTGTGTTGTGTGACGTCGGAAAAGGTCTGTGGCTCCTTCGCAGGGACTTCGTGGTCAATTGTTCCAACCTCGTAAGGCCCCGAATATTCGGGCCACTTGCTATGAAGAGGGACTTTATCTTTGAAGCCTCGACAAGCCTTGTGGTGTCAGGTGCCGTCACTGAACGTCTGTTACCGCGTGTTTCCGAATACCAGCAGCATTGAATGAGAGGGGCTGGGATTTTGGCATGATTTAGAGCAGGCTGGACTACGGGTCACATTGAATTCGGATCCTCGTGGCAGAAAGGCTGAGGTGGAGAGAAGCCACCAGGTTTGAAAGATTTTGGATAAATTGAAGTTTCAAAACTCAAACATTGAGTTTTCCCCTCCTTTCGAGGCGCCAGCAGGCACTGGCACACCAAACAGCGACGCTGCAGAATGTCCTCACAATGCATCAAGGTAATCCCCGAAATCCGCCATCGTCGAGGTAGTCGCAAAATTGTTCTTCCCCAAAATGATTCGACCCGCCTCAACCAGCCGCGTTGTCCGGGCTCGAACGTCATCCCGCATCTTTCCCCAGTCTGCATGCACCAACTTCCCATCTTTCTTCAGGATCTTGCCATCGATCATGGTAAGATCGATATTCCCTGGATGAGCATTGAATATCAAAGTCCCGATGGGATCAATGACAGGCACAACATTGATATCATCACATTTGACCATGATCAAGTCTGCTCTTTTACCCGGGGTGATGCTGCCTACGAGATGGCCGATTCCCATCGCTTCGGCCCCTCCCAATGTGGCCATGCGAAGGACTTCATGGGACTTTCGCTTGATTTCCATTGGAGCTGTTCCCAGTTTCGCATTGTCCAGACTCCTCTCTGCTTGGAGGAGTAGTCTCATTTGGACCAACATATCATTCGACTGGTTCGAAGTGATATCAATGCCCAATCCCACACGACAACCGTGGCCTTCCGCGCGAAAGGCTACGGAATGGCCCATGCCCATCTGTAAATCGGTGTCAGGAGTGGAAACTACTCCTGCTTTGGTTTGGGCGAGCATATGGCATTCCTCATCAGTGAAAGCCGATCCATGCGAGAATAACAGATCTGGTCCCAACATCTTGGCGTCTCCCAACTGTTTCACAATCTGATTTCCCGCATCATAATGACCGACCGCAACGTGAGCGGTTATGATGGTGGCTTGCAGTTCACGTCCCAATTTGATTTGTTCTTGAAGTTCAGACATTGGCATTGTCTCTGCTTCATACGGAGCAACGCCGAAAGTGAGCAGGTCAGTTTCCCACGAGTTTGTTGTTGAAAAGTGTTCCTTGCGGGCCCGTCGTGCGTCTTTCATCTTCGCAGACGCTCCAAACTCGGAATTCGTCACGTCAAACTTGTTGTGCTCTTTGGGTAGAGCCGGGTTGTCGTAGAAGCCATAGCACCATACCCCACGTATGGCAGCGTCCTTCAGGCCGCGAATGGCGGCGTCCGTGTGGGCAGGAGAGTTGAGAATGTGACAGTGATCAACCACAGTCGTAACGCCATTGTGGATCAAGTCAAGGGCAGCAACATGGTTGGCCACATATACATCTTCCGGGGTGTACAGACTGCCATAACATCTTCTCATGACATAAAGGTAATCGGCGAGAGACCAGTCCGTGGCTAACGATCGCAGCAATTGCTGCCACATGTGGTGGTGGCCGTCCACGAAACCGGGGGAAACTATGGAATTTTCTGCATTGATGATCTCTGCACCGCTGTACTCTTTCACGTCGATATTTGGCTGGACCTTCGCAATGGTGTTACCCTGAACGAGGATGTCGCAGTTATGGACCACCCCGATCTTGCTGTCCATGGAGACCACGGTTGCCCCTTTGAAGAGGACATCGTGAGGAGACGATCCCGCCATAGTGGGTATGGGGTCAGTCGATTGGAGCAGGTAGATTTGCAAACGGTGCTTACCGTGGAGTAAACATAGCTTTCCGAGCATCAAGCCCCTTCTTTATACCTTCTCATTTGCCTAAGTCTCGACAAAGAGCATTTTCCAACCTTAGCATTAGCGGGGTTCGCTTAGATCAAGCTTTTCCTCACCAGATCGCAAAAAGGCCCCCAAAGACCAAGACCTTGGGAAAGTCAGGGGGTCAAGTAGCTTCAAAACCATCCATGCTTCGGGTTCGACTGAGATAATCAGCTCTCGGGGCTGATGGACGCCTGATAGAGGAACCACCAGGCAGATCCAGCATTAAGGTCACCGCATTCGACATATCGTGGTTGAATTGCCCAGCTCGGGGTTCTCTGAAAGGACGATGGGTATTCGCCCAGGTGCCAAGGCGCTAAATACATTTTGCCCAATTCGGCACACCTGCCTGTATTTCGCCCAGGATCCACTTCGCTGCGAACTAGCCTAATTAGGATGAACTTGTAAATACAGGGCACTTCTCTGACAGCCCTTAAATCGACGTCATTTACATTGGAGCGACTGCGGATGCCATCCAGGGTACTGCTAGCAGGATGAAAAGGGTGTTCGGCGTCATCGTCTGGTTTGGTGTTGACGGCATCAACATCGATTTCTATGCACCCACACGAAGACAAATGGAAGCCTCTTATTGGTCAGGTTAAAATTTTGCGGATCCTGGGCCAAATACCCATAAAGCTTAAGGGGGGGGTAATATCCCGATTCTTAAAGAAGCGGGGTTTCCGAGCCAAGAAAGAGCAGGACCGCTAAATCAACTGATTTTCCGCAACATGCTTCAATAAACTGATGGTGGCCATTGGACATTGTCGGTCGTCACCTGTTTCTCAGGAATCGGTTCCAATTCGGTAAGTGAGGCATGCAGGTAGTGCCGAGCCGCTCGTACTGACTTGGAGGTTTGAGGCAACTGTTCCAGGGCCTTGAGAAGTGTTGATTTCAGGTATTGGTGGGCCTCGGGCTTGATTTTGCCTTTCTTGTACTCCCTGCTTACCACCTTGTTCATCAACTGTACACAAGCAACCACATGATGTGGATATGGGTCAATGGCGACAAAGGATGCAGAGACCGACGCGTCGGGAATGGTATCTGAGTTCGAGCCCGGCGGTCCGTGGATGGTGTAAGTGCTTTCGAGTCCAAACTTCAATGCGTTAAAAACTTCATGCTCAGCGTCAATTCTGGTATCGGCAAGCTGTGCCAACAGATCGCTTCGCTCAGCGGCTTCCACCGCATCAACCAAGATGAGGATGCCCAGGTAATAATGTAGCATGAGTTCGTACCAGTTCAATCTTTCCACTTGGCCGAGGAAAGGAAGTCTCCGTTCACAACCATTCAGGAGCGGACGAAAGCTAACCTTGAATATTCCCACAGCCTCGATGAATGCTGACCAGGCTTGGGCGACTTTTTCTTCTTCGTCTCCCTCCCTCAGTGCTTCTTTCAAGACGGCAATCATTTTCCAGACATACAACTTGCATGCTGCGGCGGCCGCAATGACCTCGGCCGCTATATCATCCGAGATGTCGAACGGATTCCGTCGTAGGTCTTCGGTCCGGGTATGAAATGACCCCGCACCCATCTTGAGAACACGCCAGGGCGATTCCGAACTCACGCCGTGGAGGCCAGACGAGAGAGAGGACCGGAAATTCAGAGTCAGGGACGCTGAGGTGTCAAAAGTCAAGGCTGCCCAGTATGCCCGGCTTTCCGAGCTCAAATAGCTGTGAGTGAGCTTGGACGGAGGCGCTGGGCTTTCAAGGGCGTCTGGTCCCGGTGATACTTTGGCACCGTTGAACTGGCAATTTCGTTGTCGTTCACGCAGTCTCTGCACCTGTTGTAGTGCCGTTTGAACGCATATTTGGCCTGTCAGTCCATCCATTTCTTCCTCTTCCGAAATTCCGGTCGGAATGGGAGTCAACCCAAAGAGGAACAATGTAAGGACGGAACGATACGATACGCGGTTGACCACCCTCAGCATATCCCGCCGCGACGTTCGCCATATGTCCCTGACGATATCGTCATGCGCGGGACCCACGCGGTCCGTAGACGGGATGAGATGCAGCCACCGAGCCGCAAACGATCGTATTGCATGTCGGAGAGACCGATCAATTTGGCGATCTCTCTCTTGCCTGTGGCCCGGTAATGAGACCGCACGGTCAAGATTTCGTGCTTCCCAATCTTCGCCGATGTACGCATCGAGTTCACTGAATAGTCGAGTCGGCCGAAAGATGATATCGCATTTCGGATCCACACTAGACGAGTCAACAATCTTTCCCTTCGCGGACGGTCGGTGATCTCGTACACAAACGGACAACAATGTCGGCCCATCCAGAAGCCAAAGATCATTTCAAAACAGCTTTCAAAGATTAGTTCGAGCCAATCACCTAACCCCGTCGTGACCGATTCAATGGGCGTTTGTATTGAGGTCGAGGGGGTGGAGTTGGTCGCAATGGCATATGATTCGGATGATTGGCGTCTGTGTCTCGGGTTTAGTGATGTTAGACTCGAAATGGTTCGGATCCGCTTACCGATTGCGCCCATAAGGAGGCTGAGACGCAGGTTCCGAATATGAGGAAGCCACGGCATCGTTTCCGACATGTACATTTTCCGGAGATGAAGACGAGACTTGAGAGTGACAGGCAGTGACGGAGAGAGCTCGAGTATTCCGACGACCTTTGGTTGGAGTTCTCTTTGCAGCGCTGATCCACTGATCAAGGAGCTGGAGTCAGCATCTCCACGCAAACAAATCTCGTACAACCTAGACATGATTGATGGCTGTAGAGAGAATCAGAACATACCTCGAACGTACATCGTCGTTTTCGACGAGTACATCGCGAACAAGATCCTGTCCAGCCTGGTTTACCCGCATCGTAACCAACCCTGGCAGCATCACAAGCAAGGCGTGAATGTCGACAGGCGTCGCAACTGGAAAACTGGGTCCTTCGAGGGCCGGCAGTGTCGTGCATTTTGGAACATTGGATGGCTCATCGATGGCCGGTGCAATCAATTATTTGATAAGACCGGGAAATCTTCTGTACAAGGTGGAGGAGGAAAAGATTTTAGGAAGATGGAGATATGGCCAGTCGTAGCTGTCAGCGTAGTCCTCTCAGACTAGGGCAAGCCCAGCATTTTGAACCACCCACTGAAGGGAGAGATGGATGTCGTAAGGGGAAGAGAATCATACGGACTAATTAGCGCATTCCGAGCGTATTTTCCCCGTTCTAGTTAAACACGCTAAAGGTTTCCCGTCGCGGGGTTGGAAGCGTGGGAGGAAGAAACGCGCAATGAATCCCAAAGCATCTCATTGCTCAGGGCCCGTGAAATGAACCACGAGCTAGCATTCCCCCCTGTATTCTTCCGCGTCTATAATTGTGGCTTATTCGTTCTCATTCGTTTTCCGAATGATGAATGATGAAATAAGCCCGGGGACGTTCGCATTGACCGTCTTTGGCCGGCCTCTTCATGAGAACAAAAGGAAACCATCTTTGCATCACAATTTGCAATCGCATCTACATTTTATATGACCGAGCGAATGCATTCAACTTGCCCATTTTACTCCAGATCGTCACTAAGAAATTGGAGCATCAGGTCCCACAAGCTGTCCACGACATTCTCCGAAGCCCAGTGCTCGGCCTTGGCCATCATCGCACCATGCTGAGAGAATGATCGAGTCGCCGTCCTCCAGATAGCCGAGCTCTACCTCCCCGTCCAGCTTCAAGGGCTGCCTAGCATGTTGAGTCGCCTCGAATAGACAACCCAGTTCTACCTTCTTCCCCGTCTCGTCTTTGCCGTCTCCTGACACTGTACCCGTTCCCATGAGGTCGCCGGTGCGAATGCCGCAATTCGCTGATGCGTGGTGTGCAAGCTGCTGGAAGGGTGTCCAATACAGATATCGCAGATTGCTGGTGCAAACCCTGTACCGCCGCCCGTTCCGTTCGAGATATGCGGCGAGTTTGATGTCGAATGTCCCGTTGTCGAAGTCGTTGTATCGGAGATGCTCCAGGGGATGGGTCTTGTGTTTCGGGGCGCATTGAAAAGCATGGAGGGCATCGAGAGTAATAATCCAAGGAGAAATGGTGGTGCCGAAGGATTTGGAGTTGAAAGGCCCCAAGGGCGGCATTTCAAAAATCTGGATATCTCGACTCGACCAGTCGTTCAGCAGCACAAATCCAAAGATATGATCCCGCGCATCGTCGACTTTGAGCGTTTCGCCGTATGGGACGGGCTTAGAGACGATGTATCCCATTTCCAGCTCGAAATCGACCAGTTGTGAAACTCCGTGCACAGGTTCCTTCGTCCCCGGCCTCCAGTAGACTCCCCGGGGTCGACGCACGAGAGAGGGAGATGGGATGACACTTGATGCTCGGCCATTGTACGCTGATGGGGCATGGAAAAAGTTATCTGGGATTTTGCCATCGCTCATAGGCGCGCACTGAATACCCGTGAGTGAAGTTGAAGTCTCGAGGGGACTGTGGCTTACATTTTGGCAATGTTCAAGAGAGCAGAAAAAGTCGGTATACCCGGGAATATCCACGGGTAGGTGCATTTTCACGCTTGTCAATTGATGGAGGCAGTCTGGGGTGAGATTCCCATTTTCCCACGCCGAAATGATTTGCTCCCTCACAGAGGTCCTGATCTTTGCTGGTAGAGCCGCGAAGGCGTTCAAAGTCGTCTTTCCACGAATTAGAGCCAGATTTCGACAAGTAGCGTGGACGTGTTGCGGCAGGCCTACCTGAGATAAAGCATCGGTCACCGAAGCCTCCTGGAAGAGTCCCGATATACTGAGAGCGTGAAGATCCAACGCATAATCCCCGATTGCACTTGCGCATCGCGGTGTGGGATTCTCCTTGGTCGAAATCACGCCAAATGGGATATTTTCCAGAGTAAACGGTGACCCGTCAGGTATCTGTGGTGGTAGAGAGGCCATTTTTGGTGTACCTGGAATGTCGAATCAGTCGCGTTGGGAACTCTGCTCTTATATTGTCGTCAAGTCCCAAATTCCCCGGATCTCATCCGACTTGAGACCTTGGTCCGAAATACACCACCCACTCGGGGAAAATGATCCAATCAGTAATTACTTGGACTCTTTCGGTTCCGAGCCTTGTACGACTTCTGAACCGATGGCAAGTAATGTTCTTCCCCCATGCCAATGGATGATCTTCCAGCAGCTTTATCGTTGTACAACGCCATTTCGTCTCTTGGATTTTGTACATCCATCCTGGTCGATGCCAGACGGACATTGAATGCCTGGATATTAACCCCGCATGACTACTTGTAGGTCCAGAATTCCCCAGATTCTAGTATATTAAACCGAAGGCAAGTTGTCTTGTCGATCGGAAGACACTGCTTCAGGTCCATCTCTTGTAGACCACTTGACGTGGAGCACCAAGATATCTTCGGCCTCTCCCAACATCAAACGAAGGCAAACATGGCTATGTTTCCAGACCCTCGACGGATTGTCACCGGTCACGATGAACAGGGTAATTCGATCATTCTAAAAGATAGTCAAATCCCCTGCGTGCCAACGGGGGTCAAGGCGAATTTCGCCGTGCTATGGGAGACGAGCCAATTTCCCGCCAGCAACAATGGCAGCGCGGATCCAATCGACCACAAAACACAGAGTCTGGCCAATGATAAAGGTGTTGTGCTGAGGGTGGTCGACATTCCAGCGAACACTGTGACGGTCCGTTCAAAGAGACCCGTGCTGGTGCCGATGACTGACGGGCATCATGTAGATGTTCCACCGAACAGTGTCGTTGGATTTTGGCATTCTTTTCGAGGGCGAGCTTGACTGGTGAGAAACACATATGGAATATCCATGGCGACATTCTGACGTCTCAGTCACCTTGACAACGGAGCTGTCATTCATATGAAACCCGGCGACGTTTGTGTCCAACGAGGTACCATTCATGGTTGGACAAATCCAAGTTCCAAACCGGCAAGGATATACTTCATCCTTATTGGTAAGGTTCCGATTACAACACTGTTGCTCTTCGGCTGACCTCACGATAGCTGCCGAACCTGTAAAGATCGGTGACAAAATCTTAGGCGATGCCGGATTCCATCACGAAGACGTGGCGTCAGGTGGGAAGTGAATTTCGTTCGGCGAAGAGGATAGTGCAAGACACTGGATGTTGCCCGACAAGGATCACTTTCATGACAGTCCACATCTCCGGGGCAGATGCAGTGTTAAGGTGCGACTAGGTGGAGCTGTTCCAAATCCACCTTCCAGCTGCAGTGCCCACTCTCAATGCATCGAGGTATTGCTAAATATTTCTTGAGGCCTGTCAAAGTTTCCTCCCACTCCATGTGTTTGTACCTCCGTAGGATCAACATTAAAAGCTCAAAGCGTTTGTCAGTCCAGTAGTTGGCCAGTAATTTACTGTAGATACTCCCGGCGGAACCATTGTGCCTACCACGTCTGATGACGCCTAAAGATAAACTTGCCCCGGTCAGGATCTTCAAATAACTTTTGCAGCAAGAAGAGCTTCTCCGATTGATGCTGCATCTGTTAAACATGGGGGGGACTGAAACGCTCAGACTGTGGAGAATCCACCATGGCAACTAGGATTCTCATACAGCAAGCGTGTTCGATGAGGGTAAGATCTGTGCATGTCATAAGTCGGACACGGTACTCGGCCTCCTCCATGTGGGCTGCGTTGACCACTCGAGAGTCGGAGAACAAGTTGATCTGTTCGATGTACTTTCTTTTCATCATGACCCGGTGGATCATCGTGATGGCAGGAACACTCAATCGAAAGTTCAATGCCAGGGCTCCAGAACTCATGGGGCAAAGACGTTATCACATCTCCAAGTTCAGCAATAGGTTGTCTGTAGTAGGGATGTGTTAGGTCCACATTGTCCAGGGGTGTCAGCAATGTCAGTTCTGTTCGGCCTGCTTGGACATGTACACCCAGACATTCTCTAAGTTATGAAGTTGGTTAGGTCACTGCTTTGTTCATGGAGTCTTGTTGAAAAATGGGCAGTGTCCCTTTACTTGGGAAAGGGTTATCACCCCTATGCAGGATAAAGGGGAGAGATGGAAGAAGAAAAGGGGTCAACCAAACATGTATAAATACCAGCAACCGGGCAGGACCAGTTGCAGATAGAGAGAGCATTCAATATACATCTCAATTTGAACCCCCAGTTTGACAGGGTGCCAATGTAAGATGCGACTAATTCAGAGATTATTCTGGTCCAGGGGGTGGATGTAGTTGATGAAGGTAGGGTTAAGTATTTCTAGTTGTTGATCTTCTGTTGTCTTTGTGTAGAGATGTCTTGGTGAATTTTATCCAAAGTTCAAAATTCCTGTCATACAAGACAGAAATTCCGCTCCGGATTCCAGCCTGCTATATCCCAGACCCTGACCGAGCTTTCATAATCCACATTCTCATTGGTGAAATTCTCCTGACTCGAGATATTTTCAAGTTGCTTCGGGCCGAGATGAAAAGCGCAGCGTGGTCGGAGGCCTGGCCAAGGGATATCACGTACAACCTAGTCAGTTCTTTGCCAGGGAATAAGCTACGGTCGTAAGGTCGCTGGGCCGCCTGGAAGCCAACCGTTGTCCATGTGCGCAAGCTCCGAAACTTAGATTTAACCTGAAAGGGTGCTAATCCGGTGCGGGAAATCGGTCATGTTACGGTTCACAGGTCGCTGCGTATATACATCTAGATATCAAATCATTTTGATCATGTCTTTCGTGCAGAGATCTGCCTCAAATGGGCTTCCCAATTCCATCTCGCTCGCAGAACTGCTAGTCCTCCACTTTGAGTCTCCACTGTTCGGCCCCGGCCTCGGTCATTGCTATCGTCGGGGGAAATAGGTTGACTAGACCAATCACTCGGTTTTGGGTTGAGGTGGTCATCAGCCCCAATTGGGAGAGTGGTACGCTCGCGGATCTCGGTCATCATCTCGTCGTCTGGTTCTCCAAACGTCCACCACATGCCAAAATGGCCATCAGAATCTCTCGTGGCTGAAGCAGCGTCTGAGTTGTGAGCAACCCATTTGTCATACGCCGCACAGCGGGCGAGATGGTACTCATAAACATCTCGGTCGAATTCTGCACGTTTGTCGGTGGTGGTGAATGCCTCTTCCTGCGGCCACAGAGGCCGACAAAACTCCGAGAGATGGTGAAAGAAGATACCTTTAAATGTTTGTCCATCTTGACTGCAATACCCGCTGTGGTCGCAGAACTCTTCCATCACTCCGGCCCGCCCCATACCGCTCCAGGCGTGTTCCGAGTTTGGCCACCCAGTCGCCCGTACAACACTTTCCACCAAGACATGGCCTTCATCGAGGTAACTTCTGGCTCCGGTGGCCAGCCAAAGGCCGCGGCTGGCGGACAGGATAACGCCTTGATTGTAGGTATACACCATAGGATTGAGTTCGTCGCAATTCTTGGTGCCTGGATTGATGGTTCCATTCGGATATTTATGCCACCCCGTGATATGGAAGCCGTCCTGGTAGAGGCCGGTTACAAAGTTCCGCATCTGACTCTCCATGAGCCATTTATAGCTCTTGATCGCATTTTCCAAATATGCCGGGTCATGAGGCTTGACGAATCCTTGTCCGCCTTGCGTCATATATGGTGAAGTATTGTTGTCGCCAGGAAAATAGAGATACATTCCAATGCTGGCGGCGGCAAAGAGTTCGTTGGTGATGGCGTTCTTGTACGGGGTCAAATATGGATTCCAGTTCATGCCCCCATGGCAAAGAGACTCATCCCAGCCAGCCGAGGCGAGATCGTAAAAGATACGAGCCCGGTGAGCGGCCATAGGGCTGAATTGTAATCCTTGCCAGCCACTTCCCGAAGAAGTCTGCCTCCCAGATTCGACAAAATCCCAATGTCTTAAAGAGTACATTTCTGCAAATTTCAGGTTCTCGAGCCAGCCGAGAACCACCCAGAGCATATCGTCGTAAGCTTGGTTTCGCACTGCGAACGCATTCTCGCCAAAGTAAAAGACAGACGTATGTGCATAGTATCGATCGATGGTATTTTGCCACGACAACATGTCGAAGCAGGTAGAGGTGGATGATGCATCAAGGGAAGAAACAATGCTGGCAAGAGTCGCCGACACATGCGTTCCCATGACCGCCGACGTCCAATCGATAGCGTCCGGCCATGTTCCAGTAAAAATGTCAAAATATGTATCTTGCATGACTTCTAGGGCATCCAACATGTCGCGCAGGATTGGTGGCATGCCGGATCTCCATGTTCCCGTCGCATTTCCGTCTTTTATGTTGGGTATCAACGTTTTCTGGTGGGCCGCCCCAGCCAAGGAGCCAGCCTGGTGGCCATACTGTGTTCTTTCGAATGTCCCGGCTTGCGAAAGCCAGGTGCCGTGGAGTAAAAGATGAACGAGGGTCAGAAAGCGCATCTTGGACAGGTGATGTCGACAATCATGATCGCTCGAAGCATTCCTCTCGAGAGGAGGGGAGATGATAGAGATATACAAGAATCAAAGCAAAACCGAATCCTCAATTCATTGATGCGAGGACGATGGGTCACAAGCTCAAAAAGCCCCTGTGATTATGTTCGTGGAAAGGGGAGGCGTACGAAGGAGGAAATGTCGCGTATCCAGGTCAGCCAATAATCCAAGAGAGAGTGTGTTTCCCCAGGGTGTGACGGTGGGGGAAGAAAGATGACCAGTTGAGATCTGAGAACTGCGAAGGTGGGTGGGAAATTTCAGCCCAGAGCCTGGCAGTGCGAGGGGCGAGGTAACCGATTCACGAAGCCACTATCGATACCAAGTCCAGGTGACATGTGCCCGCTGTTGAGCTGCGGGGCCGAGTCCCCAACTGCACTTTCTCGGTCACCTTTTCTCCTTTGATATCTGTTTCATTGGAATGAAAAGCGCACGTCGAGGAGCTGTTCTACTTATGAATATCCAGCATCGCCTCCATCACTTTCACACTGGCACACGCACCAAGGTTTGTGTCGAAGAGCGCCCCTACGCGGTTCCGCCGAGCCGTTCAACCCACTCGTCGCGTTGACCAGGTTCAAAGAACCTTGAGCTATTCCTACAATTTTTCCAAGCTATATCCTCTGTGTTCAGCTCGCGATTTCGTCGACCTAAGAAACGGACCAGTCCTAGGGGTCGATTTCTACCAGAAACATGGGCTTTTTGCGTGGATAATCGGATTGTTCCGGAAATTAAAAGCAAAAATACGTTGTCAGATGGGTCCGCAACGTAGCGGCCAAAGAAATTTCTGCAGAGAATCATCAGTCAGGTCTGCCATGCGGGGATTCCGCGCTCGTGATCAAAGGCATAATTCCATTTCTTCCAAAGTTTTCTCCTTGGGGGTACTGCCTCTGAGTTTGGTCAAGAGCTTGTATCCTTGATTTGCCTTAGATTGTACACAATCTTGAGGATCAAATTTCTCCACGCGCTCGCAATTTTGAGCTCAAGGGCCGCTGACAAACCCGGATAGTTGCTCTGCAGGCAACACATCCCGTTGGTATGACTTTCTTGGCGGTGCTCTGTGTCCAACTCAGCAAGAACAGCCTGCTATGATACGGTATTGATTCGGTCAACGTTTTACTGTGGTATCAAGGGTCATTTTCGTCGGTGGAGTAAGCAACACGTGATTCGGTCCAATGTTGCTCCGGGGGTCATCTAGCTAAACTTTACTAACGCGATCCCCAAAGCTTTAACCAAACACCACCTATACTTTCAGGCTGACTTAGGCTACTGGCGCCCGGAGTCGCAAACCGATAGTCACGTGCATCAACCCCCGCCGACGAAAATTTCCCTTGATACCACCGTACTGTCCAGCCTCTGACTGGCAGGCATTCCGACTCCTTCTCCGGCATGCCTAGGATCTGCACAACTCTTTATCACCAAAATGATCGTCAAAATCATACCAGGATGCGATAAGGCGTAATCCCCACACTGATGCCATCTACTAACCGGTATCGGAAGCCCAAAAAGATCATCCCAGCGACTGGAGCCTCTAACGTTAACAGAGCTTCCAAGCATGTCCAGGAACTTCTTGGGGGTGGAGTAGTTCCCGCTTGCCTAGCTCCCGGCCTTGGAACAAGCAAGTTCCTGCAGAAGCTTGAACGCTCTTAGGCCTCTCGATCCGGAAAGGAGAGCTGCTGGTTGGTTCAAACCTTTGCAGCTTGATAAGCTCTGGCCTTGTACCTGACATCTCTTTTCTCCAATGACGCATTCTAAGGCCGGCCCTGCTCGAAATGTGGTCAGTATATTTATTTGGAGGGCCACCCCGAGAGTAGCATGGTCAAGTGAGATCCTCTTCAGGCGTTCCTTTTCGCCATGCAGTTCTCTGTCGTGCAGCTTTTTGCGCTGCTCTCTCTGAGCGCTCATACACTTGCTTTCAACAAGAGAGCAATCAACGCTTTCAAACGACCTCACGACGTGTGGTCGCAGGTTCTCCATGAGCGAGCGCCAGTACCGCCAGCTCATCAAGCTCATCCGATTCAAAAAGAACGACGTGTTCCCCCTCCCAAGTCCTCTCGGAAACAAAAGCGAGCCTCACCGTACCTGAATGCAAACACCGAAAAGTTCGTGGTCGACGGCACGGCTATTCCGGACGTCAATTTCGATATTGGAGAGTCATATGCAGGACTCCTACCAATTTCAGACGATCCCAATGAAACTCGACAGCTCTTTTTCTGGTTCTTCCCCAGCTCCAATCCCGCCGCGGCGAACGAAGTGACCATTTGGTTCAACGGTGGCCCGGGATGCAGTTCGTTGAGTGGCCTTCTCACCGAGAATGGACCATTTTTGTGGCAAGCTGGCACTCTCGCTCCCACGCCAAATACCTACAGTTGGTCAAACTTGACCAATATGCTATGGGTAGAGCAACCTATAGGCGTAGGATACACACAGGGTGTTCCCAACATCACCAATGAAGTTGAGCTCGGTCTGGAATTCATTGGCTTCTATAAGCAATTCGTGGACGCCTTTGGTCTGCAGAACCGAAAAGTTTATCTCACCGGTCAGTGCCGAACAGGTTCTCCCTTGTTGGACGTATGACTGACCAATTTCTCACTTGCAGGAGAATCATATGCCGGGTATTACGTGCCCTACATCGCGGATGCTTTCATCACGGCCGACGACACGGAGTATTACAACCTGGCAGGCGTAGGGATCAATGACCCCATTGTCGGAGACGAAACAATTCAACAACAAGTGGTGATATCCCCCTTCGTGGACTATTGGAGCCATCTATTTTATCTCAATGCATCTTTGACCGCCGCCATGCACGATCTTCACGATTACTGTAACTACAGCTCCTATTGGGACCTCTTCTTCACATTTCCGCCACCGTCGGAACCGTTCCCTGTGCTCCCAGATCCTTTCACGAGCGACGACTCTACCTGTGACATCATTGACCTTGTGTATGCAGCGGCTCTCGAAGTCAACCCATGCTTCAACATCTATCACATTACCGATACCTGCCCCTTCGTCTATGGACACCTCGGCATCGTCAACTCAGGTGACTATCTGCCACCCGGAGCGAACGTCTACTTCAATCGCACCGACGTTCAAGCAGCAATCAATGCGCCAGTGGGTACCAACTGGATGCAGTGCACAGATATCAACGTGTTTGGAAATGGAGACAACGATAACGAGACCCTCCAAGACATGTCTCTTGCTCCGGCGCAAAACGAGGTATTGCAAAGAGTCATCGAGTACACGAACAACACTATGATTGGCGTTGGAAATCTCGATTTCTTACTTGTTCCCAACGGCACACTATTTGCGCTGCAGAATGTCACCGTATGTCTTACTTCACCGCATCTGCAACATCTTCCCGCGCCCCTCCCTGGATACATTACTGACCTCTTTCTGCTGCAGTGGAACAACGCGAAAGGCTTCCAATCCTACCCGCAAGGCGAGCCGTTCTACGTTCCCTATCACCCCGAAACGAACCTCGGACGTGCCTCTGAGGCAGGCATCGTCGGGTACTGGGGCACCGAGCGCGGACTGACGTTCTACACTGTCCAGCTTTCCGGTCATGAACTCCCCGGCTATGCAGCTGGTAGTGGGTATCGCATGCTCGAAGTGCTTTTGGGGCGTGTACCGAATCTGAGCACCAGAGGCGACTTCACGACGCAGACGGGAAATTTCACAGGCTAATTAATCCAGAGGAGGGTCTAATGAGGAAAGGGTCAGAGCGTGGGGCAGGGGGCAATGAGGATGTCAGAGGCCATGGTATGAAATTAATTAAAAGGAACGACGAAACTGATGTTTGGTTTTCCAAATCATCAAATGATGAGAGATGGATTAATGCGAAGAAATGGCCTTATCCCACTATCCGAATACTAGTTGTATATCCATCCATCTCCTAGCATTGTCATCCCATTTCCTAGCTTGTGAAGAAGGCTAAGATTCAGAAGCTTTGATAGCCAATCAGATGCACCGCGGATTTCATCTCGCCTTGTCAGCCACGTGGTGTAACATGTACGGAGCCCTTCAGTGGAGTCACCGAGATCGACGTCAGGAGAAGAGTGTTATGGAACTTGCTAGGGGCTTAATTTAGCGGTGAAATCGGCATCAGAAGCAGAAGGCGTCATTGTTCAAGTGGTGAATGGCTTTATTTGGCGCGGGCAACAAAGTGGAAAAAGGATGGCTGCGAATAAGCGGAAGCGGCCAACCTGGGGAGAGGAAGAAAGAATACACCACTCGAGTAATTCGAACGAACGAACGAATGGATGGATGGATGGATGGATGTGTGCTGGTCTAGTTTCTTCCGGAAAAGCGTTCGATGATGATACCTCTGTCTCCGATGTCTGCCTGAGTTTCGAAATCGACAAGAGTCGAAGGGTCGGTAGGATCCTTGTTCAATGGTAGAAGTTGTCCAAGGGAGCCTCATGCTTGATCTCCTCCCATATGTCGTCGATGCCATTGCAAGCCTTCTCGCTCAATTTGCCCTTCTTGATGCCCTGGAGGGTCTGCTCTAATTGCTTGTGACTACTCGCGCCGATGATGATTCCGTCACCATACTCCTTCCCCAGCGGCGAGTTGTATGTAACCCATCGATATGCAAGTTCGGCAGGGGAACAGCCTTCTTCGTTGGCGATCTTTTCCCATTTGGCCAGGGCGTCGAGGTAAGTGGGCCTCATGTACAATCGTCGGTACAAACCGCCAAGGGCCTCTTCGGAAAATCGTCCTGCTCCCTCTTTGACTTGCTGTGCGGTCTTGGTCAAGAAGCCACCGGCCAAAGGACTGTAGGCATAAAAGGCCATGTTGAGTTTGCGGAGGGTCGGGAAGAGAAGCGTCTCTTGGAGTCGTGCCACGGGGCTGTAATTGCCTTGATACACGGTGGGGAGGACATAGCCTTTCGCTTTGCAGTGATCGTAGACTTTCTGGACGTCTGCGGCGGAATAGTTGGAGAGGCCAAAGCGCTTGAAGACACCAGCCTTGTACACTTCGTTGACGCCGTCAAGAGTCTCTTCGAGGGGTGTTTGGACATCGGGAGAATGGAGGTAGAAAATGTCGACCTGATCGGCAGAGAGTTAGTGTGTGCTTGGGGGAGGAACATGATTGGCGTGGTAGGCAGTGCCCCCTTCGGGCGTCGAGGAGTTTCTTGCTCGCCATTTGTGCCTCTGATATCTTTTCAAGACGCCAATTGAGACGAAAACGAGTAATGAGACGTGTATCCATACCGGCTTCACGCCCAATTTCTTGACACTGTCCCTCGCCGAATTGATGATGTTCTCTTTGGTGGCCGAGCCGGGAACCCATCCCGCAACCCACTTTGTATCGATGGTAAACTGCTCCCCCGCCTTGACTTCACCCAGACGCTGTTCTGATTTACCATACAGCTGAGCGGAATCGAGGATCTTGACATCGTGAGCCTTCAAGGTCGAGAAGAGGACATGGAGATCTTCCTCAGTAATGTATGGATCACTGTTGCCAATGCGGGCGGCACCGAAGATGACGGTCAGAGGTTCCGTCGCCATTGTAGGAATATTGGTCAAGCTTCTCGCAGAGGTTCGAAATGAAGATTGAGTGATGTCAACGACGTTTGAGAAGGGTATTTTAAAGACGCTCCCCTTTGGATCTTGGATTAATAATGATTCCTGGCGTGGGAACAACGGCCGAGGTTGGGGTATGTGGGAAGAGAAAAGTCCTGAAGTGGATAGTCACACCTCTAACCGAGAAGAAGATTGTGCAGTCTCTTAGTAACAGGTCGACAGATAAATGAAATGATATAGAAGAAGATTCACCGGCGGGTTTGTGCTTTTGCTTGTGGTATCTCCGCCTCGGAAATATCCCAGGAGTTACCAGTAAAGGCGCCATCATAGGACGCTAGGAGATATACTTTATGTCCCCGAGCTTCGATGTCGAGGCACCGTCAATTTTGCTAACAACCGTGTTGATCATGGTGCCAATGGGATTTGTCATCACGACATTTGATGGCAGAAGCCTATTTTACGGGCACGAAGAGGTTGCTGGATCTAGAGACCCCGGTCGAGATCGTACAGTATCTCGCCACTCGAGTGACAAGTAGGCCACGGTCCTTTACCTGGTATCCATCTGGGATGGGCGACTGGGAGAAGGGTTGTGGATGGCAGCTGGCGATGACCATTCGTCCGGCTTTCATCCGAGCGCCTGGACCAAAGCCATCTGGGTATTAGGCTGACACTATCATCGTTTGTTCCTGGCCATTGGGCCTGCAAGGCGTCTCAAAATACGATCAAGGGAAATGGTTTTGATGGTGGAAGTCGGACATGGCCCCGGTGAGCCCGAGGAACGTGTCCAATGCTTTGAGCCGCGCTCTGCGGTTCGAACCGAACACCTTGGGTATTTTGTTTCCACATTGGATTTCCTTCGGCGCGCCTTGCGATTCGTTTGCGTTTCAGCAATTCTCTCAACGCGTATACAAGGCACCTTACCGGAGACAAGTGAGGATATCGCCCGAGATGATTTCAGGATCTTTGCTAGTTTAAGGGATGCTGGTGAGACCTGTGACCGAACAAGCGGCTTGAGACTGACACGAGAATTCCTCCTCGAGTCAGTCTTGGAGAATCTTTGGTGTAAGCGCTACAGTGGCGGTTGTAACAGTAGCTTATAAATCGGCCATAGAAGGGGGTGAGAGTGATGGGGTGACAACGATCAAAATGCACATTCATAATTTCTCCTGCATTTCGTTCCATCGCGGGCATTACGGCCATTAGTCCACTCGGGCAAGGAGTTGGCCTTGATGCCAAACAGTCACCTGGAAGAACAATGAAGGGGAAAGAGGTTGTGATTCAACAAGGTCAGAAGCCAATGACCAATGGGTGATCAAGCCTGAAAACGGACATATAAAGTAAATCCACCAGAATCTGAAATTCGGAGTTTCCGAGTCCTCCGTCTCTTATCCTGCATAGGTCCTCGCCATGCCGCGAAGTCGTGATCATAAACAAAAGGCCAAACAATGCGGAAACTGAACTGTGGGCCACAGGAGACGTGAATGAAGATCCCAAAGCCTTTGCAATGCTGCCATATTTTCTCGATACCCGGAGAGAAAGATCTGAAGTGTGAGGGTGATTTTGGTCGTGTCTAGAAAGGAAATTCGTGACCAATTGAGTGCATAGTCGTTAAAGACGTCGATGACAGAGAGTGAGGACGGTTTTATTCTGCACGGAGGCTGTGGTCTTTCTCGGCACAGTCATCGAAAAGCGGAGGTGCGCTGTCGTCTCAATCCGTGGCTGCATATACTCGAAGTCGAGCGGGACCGACCGGCATTGACGGAATAGTATTAAGCTTGCATTTGTCTGATGCATCACTTGAAATGCCGTGAAATCGAGTCAGATCAGCGCCGTGCGGCATGGATTCTGAGCCTGGTTGCTCGCTGGGGGGGGGAGGTCCAAAGGGCACGACCAAACTCCTATTCTCCCGCAACCATGTCCCTGACAGTGTCCGCGTCGGTCTGTTACTGCTTGGAAGAAGCGTCCCCCCCTCAACATCGCTTACTGGCATCATATTGTCAGAATGCGTATCCGAATCTGGCATCGATAAACTTCTGCGATGGAAAGTGTCTCGGAGGAAGGTCTCAAAGCTCGGTAGCGTGCACAACTTCGTCGTGTCCGGTGCTGGGAGGATGGGGTCTTCTGGGAGAGCGCTTTCATTCTCCTTTTGCGATGGAGATCTGCCTTCGGCTGGGACAGGAGGCGGTGACATAATTCCACTTTCTTCCGACATGTCATCGTCGAATTCCCCTGCTCGATGACCTTTCCGGCCGACTGTCATATGATGGTAATGGAGGCGACATGCTAGCTCGGACTTTTCCAATCGGCTGGCGATGTGTTTGTAGGGTAGCTTTTGGTTTCGACTCCGGAATAGGAAAGATTCCTGTTCGTTCGTTAGTAACTCCCACGAGAGGATGATGGCTGTCGCGGACCTCTTCATCAGTCCAACAGCGGATCAGCTTTCCCTGTCGAATTTTGTCTCTTCTTGAGGGGTTCGGGGTCTTCTGAATTCTTCGGCTTCGTGAGACTGATCCCACGGAAGGCACCGGGAGGGTAGGCGTTGCCATGGCACATTCCATTCGAATATCGGTGGAGGGAATGAGACGAAGGGTGTTCTTCTGAAGGCAACTTCAGCCTTGTGATTGGAAAATAGACTGAACAGAAAAGCACAAAGGCTTGAGAAATCTCGTAGAGTTCAATCCGAATCATCAAGCACGATGCGGCTCGATTGATCTGACATTGTCGTTCTCTTTGCCACTCTACGAATATATAAAATGACAATGGACAATCTCTCAAGGCCTTTCTGCCTCGTTGAGACGCGCAGGCAGATTTGATGTCGGCTTCGCAACTGTTCGACCTTAATGAGGCCTTTGCTGTGCAGAAATTATTGGCTTGGTGACCGTAGGTGTTGAATCTTCGATGGCTGTGAGGGAGAGGGGGGGGGTGGAATAGCCGCTGGTACCAGCTGCAAGTGGCTTGCATTAGAGGTTTAGGGCAGTTAGGCTTTTCCGGCAGACGGATAGCAAGCGTAGCAGAGGCAAGACAGAGTATAGGTTACTATAGCATGGCGATCATGCAGCCGAATCCCTGAATGGACTGCAACCGCTGCCCGAAATGGCCTTCATGCAATCGGGGCACTCGCAGATGGACAGAACAACCACAGCAGACGTGGCGTGAACATAGGGATTCAACAAGGTCGTTTGAAAACAAACATGGGCTGGGATTCCATTGCAAGGTTGCTATCACTCACGGGCCTTTGGATGAATGGCAGTCCTCGCCTTGACGATATCGTCGACATGTGAAAATCCCCGAAGTGGAGGACCGAGCAGTCGTTTAACTGAACGATGCTGTGCTGTTCTCTGCCTTAGGGCCTGGGTGGACAAAATCGTAAAGGGGATGGACGAATCGTAAAGGGAGTGGATGTGGTCCAACAAGCGCCAAAAGCCTTTCGGCGGCTAATTCTGAACGACGAAGCCACACGGCAAAGGCCAAGTCGACAGGGAAACAATGAACCAACCTTTGAAGTGCTGGAACCTTTTTCAGAATTGGATTAACAGTGCCGCCGGCCGTCGATGGTGGCTCATTTATGCAAGCATGGATCCGCAGGAATTCACTCAAGGACCCTTCAGGATCCGGAGCGCGCCCTGCAGCATGGGCTGCTACGTTCTCCGCAATCTCTGTGCCGCAAAGGTATACAGCCATTGAGCTTGAAAGGTGAGAAGCGAGAGGTGGAGGTCTCCTGGAATCCTGGACCGTGTAGCTTCTTCTCCAGAAGCACTTGTATGGTTCTTCTCCATCATTCGCGGCAAGGTGACATTGGGCAGTACTTACAGCCGATCCTTTTCTTGTATTCTCTCCAGAACTCGAAAGAATTAAGAGCATGCTCTGCTGCATCTCAGAGCCAATGCTTCATCCGTCCTCATGTATACGATGTCGTGTTCAGAGGCGTGTATCCCTCAGCAAAGAGTCTGTCGGTGAAAGACGCGTCGAGACGTGACAGACCTCGCTTAACATCAAAAAGTACTATCAACTGATTCGCCTGCCCCCGGGGTGGCCAGGTTGGGGGCGAGAATCGTTCAGACCAGCCACCATTTCGCCGCGTCCAATATCCCCGAGTGACGGGCGAGTTTCAGACACACCGCCCGTGGGGCTTAATGAGGCTAACAGCGAAGGATGATGCCCGATTCCTCTGTCCTTGGGTTACGCCAAACCTAAATGAGAAGCTGTACGTTGGGTCAAGAAACGGCCGTCAACTTTCCATCACTGACACCACAGAAGAAATTTTCATTTCATGCCACAACACACAGTACTGTCTAACGCAGTGCTCACTCATCTGTTCTCCCAGGCTGGCTTCAAATTCCGCCTATGAGAGAATAGAGACATCAAACAAGTCGCAGGCGTCTTCGGGGCTGCTTGGTCTTTGGTAGAACAGCACTGTTAGCTTTGCCATATTATGGTAGAAATCGACCATGTTTTACCATCTAGGCTCTGAACAGGACGCTCTGATGATGAACAACGATTTATCCTCTTAAAGGTCATCGAAGCTGCACGTCTCCAAATGGTCTTGATCTCCCCATTCACCAACGGTTTTGCCATATGTTGTCTGAAGCTTCGTCTTGCAGAGACGACACATAGTCGTTTCATATGTCGAGAATGTTCCTCATCCCAGGTCAAAAGTCCGCCTTGAACTCTGTCCGGCCTTTGGAAATCAGCCGCAAATTCTATCACTACACCCCTGCACGTCTGATTCCTTCTCAAACACTATGGACCCAATAGTGTGGAGGGTTATGGCGTCCCAGACCGGCTGCAACCAGTGCTTGTCCCATTCGGGCGCTTCTCGTTTCAGAAAATTCCTCCTTGCATTGGCCACATGACCTCAAATCTTTCGTCCTTTGAGATGACCGACAGAGAACCGGAGATCGTACAAAATGGCAACGACGTGGACTTCACGATCTCGCTCTGGAATCACTGTGTCTGCAACGATGAAACCCCAAAGGAAGGATCGGGGGATATGATTGAATGTGTTGTCGGTTGAGTATTCGCGCGCAAAATCTATAGCCTTAGCGACGAGAGGGAGATCGGGAACCGTGACACCAGCAACGACCTTTTGTGGCAAGGTCATGAAGGATGGAATGTGGATGACAGCCTGTCTACAAGATCACCAACTAAGTCTTCAGATATTCTGATGCCTCGACGCTGAGTTCTCTGTATCTCATGTGAGATATGCAAAGGATGCTAGGAAAGATGGGTGCTCCTGAAGCCCAAGAATCCATCAGGTTGTCCTGTCATTGCCAGCAACAGCAAGACTGGCACCGATAAAGGTAGGTCTCCGAACTAGCCTAGAAGCCGTCCTCATTGGTAATGAAAGGTAGGGTCTGCCCCGCTGACAGTGGGCCAAGTCAGAGCATGAAGGAGAGGTACACAGCCTGCGTTTTTCTCCTATCATTCTCGATCTTGTCTCCGATAGCGTTCACATACAAGTAGCACTTTCTGCTCTGAAGGCATTGATGCTTGGAGGCAATTCTTTGAGGATAATCACACACGTGTCCGCCTCTTTCTGTATCTCACCCTGGAGAACAATTCTCCGGACGATGTTTCTAATCTTCTTGCGAAGAGAATACGTCCGTCAGCGCGTGCCATGGCCTATGGTCGACGCCCGGTTCCCTTGCGTCTCTCCAGCTGAATATTCCTTTGTAGGGACTGCGCCAGGGTTGTGTGGGCAGCTTGCCAATAACCACCTTGTTGGCCGCCGTATTTTATCACTCGATTGAAAGATTTGATGTCGGGAATCGAATTTCCGTCTGCTAACTTAGCGCCTCAAAAATTTCACCTTTTGCCGACCAAGCTAAATAAGTCTCCGGGGAAATTGTATACGGGGAGATCTCTTGCTCCTACAATACTAACGACCCAGAGCTGACAAAATTCTGGGGAAATTGACTTCGGTCGGAAGAATTCGATCTCACCTTTGTGACCTGGTGTGAGGCGCCTAACTGACGAAGAGCAGAACATAACCGGCAAAGAGTAGCAAGGAGGCAAAATGCCGGATATGAGGGATGTTTGCTCTCTTTTGAGGTCAATCAGCATAGGAATAGAAGGATTCGATATGAAAGATCAAAGCAATGCGATGCAGACATGTTATCTAAAGCGCCTTGGTTGTCAAGGGGGGTGATATGTGCCTTCGTACCTACCGGAATCTTAAAACGGCAGCTCTGAAACAGGCAATGCAAGGGGCGGCAGGTTCCGTTCGGGCTGCGCAATTCCACCTACGGGCCACGTCGACATTGGATCTGGCTTCGAATTCCCGATATTTGAATTTTGGTTGCCTGGAACTCCTCGCTGTGCAACAGACGCTTTTTTCATTGCTTAGTTTGCTGCATCTCCTCAATTCCACCACTGCTCGTCCTTGCGACATCCAACCCCTCAAACCGCCGGGCCATGTCTATCCAGCGACGATGAACTTGAACATTTTCCGCATCCTGGGCGACGTGTCCCACACTGCCTCCAAATGCATTCTCATATGGGCCATCCATTCTAATAAAAGTGCTGAAGGTGAGAAAGCGCAAGAGAGCGGTGATCTGATCCTCGGCCTTTCAGTTCCTAACATCGGCATGCTACAGGTGTATCCCTTTTAACCCAGATCCTCTACATCGCCGTCTTCCTCACGCGGTACCTAGATCTCTTCTGGGTGCCCCCTTCAGCATCATGGTGGAACTTTACACTCAAGAACTTCTATATCTGGTCCTCGATCTACATTATCATATTGATGACGAGGGTCTACGCCAGAACACGCGAGCGAGAAAAAGCTTGGAAATGGGGAGCGTACGCCGCTGGTGCATCGCTCATCGCTGCCCCTCTAGTATCTCTCATCTTCAACGGCTGGTATCGCTCGACCTTGACCGAAGTCCTATGGACTTTCTCCATCATCCTCGAATCCATCTGCGTTCTTCCACAACTGCTACTCCTCCGCCAAACGAGCGTGCCCACCGTGATTGACTCCTTTTACTTGATCACGCTGGGTTCCTACCGAGCATTCTATCTTCTCAACTGGATCTACCGAGCATTCACACCATCGAAGCCCGACCCCATTTCCGTCATCTTCGGCATCATTCAAACTGCCTTCTATCTCGATTTCGCCTGGATGTATTGGACGAGACAGCGAGTCAAGTTGAGGAGAGGAGGCATTGTCGATGCAGACGATCTGAGAAAGGGCTGGCTTGTCAACAGGGTCATCAACCACACGAGACAACCATCCGACGAAGATCCTGAGCCTGGCAACTCAACGGAGAGTGGACAACCTCAACAACCAAAGGTCAATCGATGGGGACCAAGGGGCATATCAATATCAGCAGATGATACCCTACATGAGCATGACAGGGGGAAGAAAGCATCAAATAACGGAAATACGGAAGCAGATCCAATGTTGGATGACGATACATTTGTCACGGACGATGAAGACGATGTCCCTCATTTGGACGGGCCTGGAAAGAAGGTGCTCAACAGTGATCAAGAATGGCGGGATAGTTCATCATCCAACAAATGATTCCAATGCATATTGTGTATTGCACTTTTGGTTTTGGTTGTCTTTGGAGCGCATGGATTACAAACCATGGCGTCGGCTGGGCTACGAGCTGTGAATATGATATCTTACCTAGCACGAAATATCTTGATATTTTCCTCTTCCCAAATATGCGACCGTCAGCTTCGTCTTCAGAATGGTCACGCCAGCCAATCACGTCAACACCGTTGAGAGGACTAGGAAGTACAGGATTGTTGCGTTATGTTATTTCGATCTATAGGTCACGAGGTCCCGGATATTGGGCCGCGCGAGGCTTTCTTCAACCCCATTGGCAAGGGCACAGGAAATGCTGCTCGGGTTCCGCGGCAACCACGCTTTCCACCTGGAGCTTAAACTCCCAGCAGCGTGACTGCCATTACTAGCGGAAGGACAAGAGCGAGTATCAGAGTTATCCAGAAAGCGTAGGAGGTTGTCCCATCATCCTTGCCTCAAGAAGAAGGTGGAAGCACCGACTTGGCCACGCTGAAGTCAAGAAGGACTTCTGTTAGGATGCTGTTGAGCTCCAAGAAGGCCAATTATTAGTGCTTTTGTCGTAATGCTTCGATTAGTAGAGTGATTATCGGCAAGCCGGTGTAGTCGACGAACAGAACGGAGGGATGAGCACCGCCTCGCCAGAGAAGGAAAAACGGCGTGGTATTTCTATCGAGCACATCAAGTCGACCCCGCAAAAGCTGGTAGATGGCCATAAAGACCGTGCCAAGCCAGGGAACAGGTTCTAGAGCGACTGGTACAGGAGTAAGGCTGAGAACCGCTGCCAGTGTCAGTACAGTGATCCCAAGGACAGTCAGGATGATTAGCTGTGACTCAGTAGGAGCATATCCTCAAGGCAGGGTCTTATAGGTTTGTAAGCACCTTTCTTTGTTTTCCGTTTCCTTGGAGTAGATATTCGCCAAATGGAGTTATTCCCCAGAGCAAATCGTTCGCGTGAAGTCGTTTGCAGCCATCTCCTGCTTGGTCGAATCAACGTCAACGTCATTCATATGCTCCAGAACATTACCATCCGCCATTACCGAAAGTAGTTCCGCAAGTCCACGCGGACTTTTCGAAGGTCTGATGGTTGTTGTCGCAGGAGGATTCGCGATGTGGTAATACAACGGGCAATCAGGACAAATGTGGCTGTCGGCAGTCTTGACCAAAACCGGGTCGGCGATTACGCGGATAATCGAAAGACAATCTTCACAATAGACGCACTCGGCAGCGGAGGTATAACAACCAAGGCGAGAATCGTAGCCAGACAAGATACCCACATCTTGGGCCCTGCTTTGATGGGATGTCGAGGATATCAGACATAGCCGAGAGGATCACGGAACAGTGCACCATTCCCTCCGAGACCTTGTTCTCCAGTAAGGTCGTAAATGATGCAAGACGCCCGACTTGATGATCGGTTGTTACTACATGAATGCCATAGAGAACGACAATAGTCGGCGGAAGACAACGCCAATAAAAGCCATTGCGCCGTGGTATCCTTGTCAAAGACATTGACGTGGAACTCCGGCTGCTCTTTGGTGGCCGCGAATTGGACCCGGTCCGATTCCCGCGGAGAATCTTTCAGCGAGAGGCTTAAATTCACCTGTCTTCCTATTGTTTGAGGAAGATCGGTGGCATCAGTGCTGAAGCGTGTTGATGAGAATTGAATGTCAAGCTTCAATGCCCCAAGCCTTGTGGTACGGTGATGATCAGGCGTTGAAGGTGACTCAGGCGACTTGTGTGCTTCTAATGATACTCCCAGGCGCGAAGAGCGAGGTGCAACCATTGAGGGTTGTAAAGGCAAGGGGCGAGGCTGGAGGTCTAGCTCTTGACCGAGTGGGCACACCGATAGTATAAGTGACCACTTACTACTCAGTACTCTGTAACCTGTGCCCAAGTCCAAATCACTTGCATTATCGTGCAAAGAGTTGCAGATTCCAACATATCGGATACGGTAATGCCTAAAGACGTCGCGTGGTCTAGTAGTGAGTCCGACAAGGATTGTCTGCGTGCAGGACATTGGAGGTTTCAGCGCCGTCCCCGGTTTCCCAGCAGCATGCCAGCTTCGACTGATGATGGATACTCCAAATGTAATTTGCCTGGTTCAATAGTACAGTAGAAGAAAGGTTGGCGAAACGCGCTAATTTCAGCGAGCTTTACTGCGGAAGAGAGTGAGCACAGGGCGGCATGACCTTGTGTCAAAAATGGATTTGCCTCGCCTTGGCACTTTTTGTCTGTTTGGATTGGTCAAACATGAACCATTGAATCACTGCATCCTCCGAACTCCACTCATCCACCATTAGGCGCCAATGTACCTAGCATTCACTTAAACAAATCATCCTGCTTCTATGAAATGCGGCAGCCAGCGTTGCCCAAGCACATCCTTAACTTCCAGCCGCACCGATCCCACACCTTAGGGTTCTTCACCAAGCAAAACCGAACAATGGCCACCCAGCCACCAGCACGTCTCGACATCACGACTACGTACCGGATGAATTCAGGATATCATATCCCGGCCCTTGGCTATGGCGTATATCAAACCCCCGCTGCCTCCTGCGAAGAAGTCGTCCTTCACGCCTTCCGGACTGGCTATCGACATGTCGATTCAGCACGAGCGTACCGCAATGAGCAACCATGTGCTGACGCAATTCGTTCCTCTGGCCTGAAGCGAGAAGAAATCTTCTTCACAAGCAAAATTCCACCACGGAGTATGGGTTACGAAGAGGCAAAGAAATCTATTGAGTCATCATTCATCCAGACTGGACTGGACTACATCGACCTATACCTGATCCACTCTCCCTACGGCGGCAAAGAAGCCAGGTATGGCACATGGAAAGCTCTTGCCGAAGCCCAAAAGGCTGGAAAGATCCGCTCTCTCGGCGTGTCTAACTATGGTGTTCACCATCTCGACGAGTTAGAAGAGTACATCATATCCTCTAGCGTTGGCGGCACTATTGACGTCGGTCAATGGGAAATCCACCCTTGGCTCCCGCGAAACGACATTGTGCAATGGGCCCGCAAAAGAAACGTGGTTGTCGAAGCGTACTGTCCCATAGTCCGCGGCGAGCGCTCGAATGAAAAGGCCCTGAAATTCCTGAGTCAAAAACATGGGAAAACCTGGGCGCAAATCTTGCTTCGATGGAGTCTACAAAAGGGATATGTACCATTACCAAAGAGTGTGACTCCCAAAAGGATTGAGGAAAATGCCGCTATCTACGACTTTGAACTCGATGATGAAGACATGCAGAGCCTCAATTTCCCCGATTCGTATGCCCCGTGCAGCTGGGATCCGACTACGAGCCACGACTAGAGTCGTTCAGCTACATATCGTAGTTCATTAAATCATGCACGAAAATATCAATTGCAATACCAGCTCCCAATATACCAGATCCCAAGTGCTGATTGCAGCGGTGTTCTGGTTAATAACTACAACCACGACTGCGCAGTTCCCGTCAGGACAGCGCTCGTGATGAGAGGGAAAGACTGATTACTTCCGCAGCAGTGACGGCAAAGATCTTATGCCGCTTCGCATTGGCAGCCGTGGAGCACAGTACTGCAGGTGAGGCTTTAAAGATCACTGCTGTTGCGTTCTGTGAATACCCATTCGACCGGTCGGACGCTCTACAAGACCATTACAGATCCCATCACCAACGTAAACAAGACACCGACTAACATATTGAATCTCCTCTTTTCATAGAGAGATAGTTTCAATATGGGTGGACCGGCTAGTTTCCGGTCTTGCACGTCCATGGGGAAGATATTCTGAGAGCTGCTTAGGTTTGCCTGGTGTCGACAGATATGAGGTCGTCAATATGTCTGACGTATTCCCTATCTGGCCTTCCAAGTCTCCCATCGTTCCAAATGAGGTTCGCCGCGTATTGGCGACGATTTTGGGGAGCTGGCTCGAACTGATACAGGTCTGCAGACCTTTTCAGCAGTTCGTCTGGAAGATTTGGTGAACTTTGTCCAGAAAGAGGTGCGCTACCCACCACATGTTTTCCACTCCCTGTTGAGCTCCTGGAACAGTGGTTTCCGCGGCGAACCGTCTCGTGTATCCATCGTCCTGGCACCTCCAGGGGAAACGACGGGTTTTCGGATCATGAAACCCATTGTAGTCCAGGCATTCTAGTTTCGCTTCAATCTCACCAAGGACTTCCCGATGATACAACAAAAGTCAAAGTCCGCAAAATCCATAACGACGATAGATTCTGAAATTTGAATCAATATCTCCACGCGCGCTACGAGACGAGGCCATCTGCTGGGGGATCCCAAAATTATCAATTATCAGCGTCGTGGCAGCTTTGGTGTATTGTTGCATACCTTTGCGGACGTGGATATGTTTGTATCGGCCTTCCACCTTGGACCGTTCTTCTTCTCCTTTGTCTTTTTGACCACGTTTGCAAGACCGAAAGAATCGACCTACCACGTCGCCATTTGAGAGATAATCATGAGATCCATAGTTCGAGACATCTCACAAATACAACTAGGATGACCATGCTCACTGGTTTCAGGACCCAATCCGTTTTCCAGATCAGCTGGGCCAGGACTGTCAGTTGATGGGAGAGGAAGTGGGTTGCTCAAGCATGGCAAATTGCTTATTGCTCACAACTATCAGGGCCAAGACGTTAAGGGGGAAGAGAATTCGGTTATTATAACACATCTTCAGAAAGATGAAGTGTTGTTACACTATGCCGCTACACAAGAGTCTGTCTTGGCCTTTGAGAAATCGGACGCCCAAGTATCGACTTCATTCATCGGGCGTCGAGCGTAATTACTTTTTCTGTTCACCCCCTTTATCGAGTCTTGCAACCAGTCTCAACATCCAAGGCACTTTCCAGTCAATGCTCGCATACTTCTTTGTACGACGTGCTCCTTACCTTATAGAATATATCGCTTCTTCCTTGTATTACATGCCCTTGATCGACAATGCCTCGAAGCCGAACGGCTTCTCCAAAAGCAGCACAACGGTATTCATTCTTTCTCTTCTATTCAGGAGTTCGCCTTTCACATACGTATCTGCGCCGAATTTTGTGTTCTTTTTATGCTCTTCTTTTTTAAACTCCAGTAGAATTGCTTGTTTCCTCTTCAATGTCCTTGCCATTGCGGTTGGGATCGTTCGCAAGATAGTTTGTCCATTGCCGTCAGTGGAGGTATTCTCAGCGTTCCGGATGTCGGCCTGTTAGCTATCATTTCGTTGCTGATTATTGCCGCTGGTACTCTGGTTGCCAGGATTTCCATCAGCCTTGGGATCCTTCGCCCAGGTGGCGTTCTTCGGGCAATATTTCTGCTTACACGTTGAGTAGGGTTCACTTAGTTCGCGACATAAGTACCACTGTCAAGAGTGTTCTCGGTTGAGGACGTAGAGCTTTGCTTCTTGCTATAGGTTTTCAGATCGAGACGAATCATCATTATCCTTGCGATTCTTTGGATGGTCCTTATGGGGACTTGCCGACGTGGTGGATGGACTCTCTCGGTTGAAAATTTTACATGTTCGGTACTCATATCGGCATCCGCATCAGTTATATGACCAGTACTGGTTAGCATTCCACCGTCAGATCAGACCTGATAGAAAAACATAATATCTGGCAGAGGATCTGTACGCGCTCCAACCAATCATCGACATGACTACATGGTCTCATTGCATTTTGTACCTATCATTTTACATCATCCGTTGATAAACTCACACCCGTCCCCTTTGGGCAGTGTACAGACACCCTTTCTGGAGTCAATCAAGGCAAACCCATCCTCGCCGTCGTCCTCTCATTCAACCCCCAAGCCGTACTACTCCCATCATGCACCGTCGTCCTTCTCATGTCCCTCTTGTACTTGCCCATAAATGTGCCCTCTCCTGCCCGATGCATCACTGCTGTATTATCCCAAGCAATCAAATCACCAGGCTCACGCCACTCGACGCTCAGCACATACTTATCCTGCGTGGCATGCTTAAGCAGCGTCTCAATGAGCTCAGTCGACTCGGGTTCCGGCACGCGTGTCCCGTCCGCATATTCCAGATGGTGCAAGTGGTTCGCAATATACAAGTTCATGCGGCCTGAGGGCTCGTGGAGCTGCGCAATGCGGTGCCGCCCGAACGGGTACGCTTCAGGGTCGATACCTTTCAGGAACTCAGAGTGTGGACAGGCCTTTTTGCGCGAGTGCCAGAGCGAGTTGGCGCCGACGTAGTCGTGTTCTGTCAATTGTGCTTTCAACTCAGGAAGGAGCTCGGCGTAGGCAGTGCGAGTGTCGGCAAAGTCGGTGTTGCCTCCATGACCGGGGGGTGGGAGCTCGTGGGCGCGCAGAAGCGAGTATCCTGCGCGTCGAGGGTTGAAGGCGGAGTCGACGTGAAAGAGCGAGTTGCCCTGCTCGTCAAAAACAGAATATGAGCATGGTATCCGTTCAATGATTTCGTAGCGTCTTCTCTTGCTCTTCACGAGATGGATCTTATTTTAGATTCATGGGATTGGTGTGTAACGCACCCTAGAGACTTGATCTCTCTTGCTGTCGACCTGCACGAGCGATCCATCATCTTCAAGATTCGAGACGTCAAAGAGTTCGTCGAAAGGGAATCGATTCTTTCGTCCGAGAGTAAGGTAGGGCTTCACATCGTCTAGTTCACCGAACAAGGCAGAAAAGGTGACATGCCGCGCGTCGTCGAGGGCTGCTTTACGAAACACTAAGACGCCATACTGGCGTCTTGTTAGTTCCGGGCAGGGAGCAAAAGTTGGGGAGAGGTTTTACCTCTGTAATTGCATGAAGGACTTCCTTGAACACTTCTGGTTCGACAGGTTTGCTGAAGTCAATGCCAGACACTTCTGCACCGAATGTGGGCGCAAGCTTCTTGACCTGGATGTACTGATAGTCCGGCTCAGTCGCATGTGGCATTGTGCCTGATATTCGGTGAGATGCTCGATATCTAGAGGATTTCACCGTCGAGAGCTCTGCTCCGAGGTCTTTGATATATAGAGAGCATCACGACTGACTCCGCCCCTCACCAGCTTATCTCCAACTTTTGGCATGGAGAAGACCGACCAGCGCCCTGCGGCCGAGTCAATGCAGTTCAAATATTTTGGGAAGTCTGGTCTCGTGATCGCGTTGAAGCTGATTGGTGCTAGTGTATTCGAATGCGTGGTGTTTTCCGCCATTGTTTCATACTGCTGGCGGGTTAGTGTTGGTGAGAAGAGCTTTCAACAGAGGAAGCCGGTCAACAAAGGAAGATCAATTGCTTTCTTCAAGGCATGAAACATGCCCGTATCACCTTATGTACAGCGTTCACCAATGCTCCGATTCAATACCATCTTGGACCATTTCTGTTCTTCATCTATACCAATATTCAGGTCTGACATAGTCAGCCATGGTCTTGGGTGCTTCATAGCCATGGTGGTGATGGTGTGGGTCGTCCGGAGGTCCAATATAATCCATTCTGTAGACACTACCGCATTCAGGGCATCGTTCAAATGGTCGCTTTCGGGACATCTTCACCAGATTGACGCGTCAGCTATGCTGTTGTCCCAAGATCCAAGCTCCGGCCCAAACTAGTAAGGAGCGAACGGAAAGAATAAAGCAGTTACTTACCACAAGCCATTTGACAATATGCGAGTCTGCAGGGCAACCAGTGCAGCCAACCTGAATTTCCTCTCCAGCTGATCTCACAACAATTGGGTCCTCAAAAGTACCTGTATGCGAACATGGTCAGCCCAGGTCGGGGATCCCGATACTTGGCTTTCCCAAGCTCTTTTCACGGGTGATTGATCTCATTCAATGATCACGTACCAACTCTGTCCGATGGGAGCGGCGACATATCAAAAATGTCAACCCCTTGCATCTTTCCAAGAATTTCGAGACGTTCGAGACCAGTTGCTTGTTCCAGATCGGTGGGCACAGTACCCGGCTGCGCACCGGGAGGAAGGAGATCTTTCTCGGATTTGATTTCTGCAGTTTTGTTCCAATATCAGTCTCCGTTCTTGCTCTCACTCGGCCTTTTGGCCGCTTGATTGGGAGCTGGCTGCGGCAGATGTTCAAGGATGCCTCACCGTCAAAGGCGACCAATTTTCCTTCCGGTTCACCTGGCTTGGGATCCCATTTGCCTCCTATCACCCAGGATCAGTCAGCAAAGCTCAGATGATTGAATTTGGGAGCTTCGAGGGAAATGACGTACGGCGAGCCGCGACAGTTGCGAAGGTTCGGGGGGGAATACGAGCTGGCTTGAGAGGCACACGCCTGGCCAACGAGAACGCTGTGCGTGCCGCCGACATTCTGGTTTGGATTGAGTTGAGTGTTGAAGAGGTGCAAAGAACCTTGGAGCAGGAAACTGCGTCGAGGAGGTCGATTGAGGTTTGGCGCAAACAGCAGAAAAGCTCCAGGCTTGGCACCGGAAAGTGGTCTGACCAGACTCCACTCCACCACTGCTGGCTTTATTGATCTTCTGAAATCCATCAACATCAAGATTTTGTACTCCCTCTCCCAGTTCGAGGGAGAATCTTACCAGCCAAGACTATGATCGATGCACCGAGCGACAAGACGGACGAAACGATACTGTGGAGTAAATCTGTGCACAGTCTCGTGCATCTTTCCTACTTTCGACCTCACCAGATGACTCCCCGAGAAATTCGAGAACGCCGCCTCCTGATAATTGACCGTCAAAGTCACCCAAATGAGATGAATATTTTTCGCAGCCTTAAGCTTTGTCCACGTCAACGGTGAAACCATAAAACAACTCGTCCACTACCCCCCACCATCCCATCCGGCGGAGGGATCGAATTGGTCAAATGAGTAACACTTCCCAACACACCCATACTGATCACTTTAATTCTCTCGGGATACAGATAGAAGAACCTTAAGGCGAACTGACCCTTTCTCAAGGACCTCGCCAGAAAGAACTTTGTCCGTTTCAATTATGTTGGTTCACCTCTTCTCCGCCTCATCCAAAACAGGGCGAGGCCATACCGAATGTCTTGATATCGTCTCAAGTTATAGTTGCCTATATCATTTGGATCGTTGATGTCCGTCGGGCATAATGGTGCTATAACCGCCGCACCACGAGTATCAGCAAGCTCCATAAAAGAAGGTGCACTGCCTCGACTGTTCTGATAGTGTCGTGGACAGTGGTTATGAGAGGAAGCTTCAATGATGTGTCGTTAGCTTTGGAAATATGACCAAGTCCGGAGGGACGGTGTAATGCACCGTATGTGCGGCTAACTCCAGGAGTCTAGTGAGTGTGCTGGTCTTCATTTTTGCCTTACAATCGCTAGCCGCGAAGAATCCAATGACGCTGAAACTCCCCGATCTGTTTTCTACTTATATGCCAAGAACATTAAGCGAGGACACCATATTTGCCGATATTTACAACACAATTCTATTATGACCGACTGCCCTGGATCATCAAGTCGCGGGGTATTTGCGGGAAATACAGGGTACGTAGGCATACCGGGTCATGGCTCGGGCGGGGATTTGAACTGCGTTCACCTACGAGACCGAGTCATGATTCGATCCAAGGAGCTACAGCTCATTTGAGGATCGTCGTGCAAAGTAGCACGGCCTCCGTGGAAGATACAACACCGGGGTTCGAAGAACCCCGATTCGATAGCCATACTGGCTGAGATTTTAGCAGCGGAATCGCCGGCGGAGCCGGCGGTGGAACCCACTGCCAAGAGGCAGGACATGTACGTAGGTACGTACTCAGGTATGATGGACTCCACGACTTCATTCAACTTGTCTCTTCTAGAATGCTCAATCTTGTACTCTGAGTGGAGGAAACTCAAGTGACTCTTCTAGTCTGATAGTATTCTCCCTTGCTCTTGCAGGTAATGTTAGCTGCTGGATCTCTTGAAAGGCGGATGCGACGACTTAAGCAGCATATTTCAATTTGAGGCCAAGGGTCTCAATTCAGATACGGAACCCTCTCGTTCCAGAGAAGACATATAGAGCCTTTAATTCTGGCTGAATAACAACCTTTTTGCTCGTAGCCAGGGTCTGCAGAATCAGCCCTTGTGATTGGGAGAAAATACAACATATAGAATGATAAGCATTTTCGTCTGGTATAAAATCTCAAACTCAACCGACGTCGTGAGCAAAAGAATCCACCTTATCATGGGCCCGAAGTTCAAAGAAGAAGAGCGTCTACAGCGATCTGGCAGAGGAAAAGGTGCCCGAACGACCATCATGCGGTGATCAGATAGGGACATTCCTTATGAAGGAGCAACGTCACTGATTTTCGGCTCTGAAGCCCGGTGGCTCGGCAATACTCATCTCGAATATCAAGCTGGCATTATCAATGTGCCTTACTCTGTTCAGAACACGCTCCGCCCATAGAATGGCCACCGGGTATTCGCCTCGCAAGATATTTTATGCTTTGACCAGGAAGTTGCAGCTCGTATTTCCGACTACACCAGAACCAAGTCCACTTATCTCACCAGGAGGAACGGTATTTCAAATTGATGACTCTCAAGGCTGATGCTGAGAGATCTGATCAATGTTGCCCATTTTGTCTTTACCTAACACAGGAAAAGCTATATGCAGCTACCACCTTTGTGGATATACCTATCAGCAGGTGCCACGATTCTTCCTTAGTGGTTGTCCGTTTGACGCTTTCACCGAGCTGAACGCAGGCCTTGCTCCAATGACCGACGAAACTTGGCATTAAGCGAACCCGATGACATAAGTCGCATGCAGAAGCGACGGCCACGACTAGGAAAGATTGTCTTCAGCGTTGCCGAGAGGCCGGCCATAGCTGCTCTCAAATATTTCTTATAACCCCTGCATCAATGAGAATGTTGTGGCAGCCCGGTCACGTCGGACCCTCACCACTGTCGAAATGAATGAACACTACTTTCCCAAAGGCCATGCAGTATCCCGAAGGCGGTGGCCAGCAACGAGGTCAGTGATGGAAGCAATCCAACGAGAACAAATTCGAAGACGGGCACAATACGTGATTCAGTCGCCGAGAAGAACACATCTTGGTGGATATCGTCTCGATCCATTCATCTCATATCCTATACCTGCCACATCTTGCGTGCAACACACCGTGGACTATTGTAAGCACAAATTCGAACCGTCGTTTTCGGCAAGGATTGACAAGGCCTAGTCGTTCAGACGTGGGCTCATCAACAACCCTCCATTTATCATAATAGTCGCTACCAGAATGAATTGATCGAACTTCTCTTTCCGTTTGCTCTCCAGCATGATTTGCTGTTTGAATCCCTTATTAGCGTGGTGAGGGCATCCCGTCTCTTGATCCAGGGAGCGAATCCTGCTTCTGACAAGGTCTTCCTCCATCATCGAGGAATGGCTTTGTCCAAGTTACACGACCGGGTTGGATCGCCTGATAAGTTCTGCGACGATGCGGCGATGATGACGGTTGGTATTCTCCTGACCATCGACGTAAGTCATCTGGTTGGCTCGAAATGCAAGTCACTCACCGTGGGAGTATATAATGAGTGATTGGTCCTCGGTCGGAGTACACTACGCCGCGCTACAATATATGGCTCGAATTCGCGGGCCCGTGGAAAATGGAGGCGACATGTACGACATGATAAGAGTCAATATGACAGGGTGAGTAATCCAAATGGGATTATCAGAACGGCTATTCGCTGATGTCGTCCATACAGCTATGAGGGCATCGCAGCACACGGAAAAGCTCAATTGGCAGCGACAAGATCCCCCGTGGAAGAACCACAGCTGGAATACCCTAGGCACCCTTTTTCCGCTGAATTATGCATCACCATCGCCAAAATCCCTCAAGGGTTCAGCGAACTCGCTTTGGGCGGCTCTCTTTCGACGCCCATGATCAACCTCCTGGCAAAAATTTCGACAGCCACGGGGTATTCATCCGACAAGGACGCGCCGTCCAAGGTGGAGCGCAACATCACCTACAACCTGTCAGATGTCACCAATGAAATTAATCTTCTCTCGCCCCTCCCATTGAGACCATTCGAGAAAAAGCTCTGCTATGGCCTCGTCTCGTACTGCTGGACATTCCATATGGCGAAGGCTTTGTCGGCGTTATTTCGCTCGGTAGTCCAAGACGCTGTCGATACGTTCATTGCACAGCACGACAAAGTCATCCGAGATATTTCGGAACGGTATTGTGTCATATGGCTGGCTTTTGCAATCACTGGAGCAGGACAGCAATGCGAACGTCCAGCAGAGAATGTTGATCAGGTTCTCGATCTGATGTTGAAAACATATAAGGAGATGAGGGAGTGGGAACAACTTCAGGAGATTTTGCATCTATTCTTCTGGGAAGACGAGCTGGGCGCGAGATGGAAGGCTTATTGGGAGTCTGCTATGGTTCGATTCATTCTACCCGAAATCTGAGCTCAAGGAGGGCAGGATTCACCGAGTTTCGTGCACGTGTGAAACCCGTAAAAGTTTGACCATATAGGCCGCCCTTTATATCCAAGACTAGCGCGCCAGTTCAGCTCGTACTCGAAACCACGTTCAGCCTACAACTCGAGTGATTCTTCAACTCCAAATTCGCAGAGGAACTGAAGGCATACATCCTGGACGCTGAGGCTGAGGCTGGGGCTGAGATGAATGGTAACGGCACTAGAGAGTCTGGGTCAAAGGCGAATGCACATCCTGTCAATAGGAGCATTGCACGTCCGTCTCACACGCACCGGTATGCATAACTACAAGGCTCAGAAGCTCTTCACAAGGATCATACCCCAATCTCGCGGGTCTTGACGGACCTTCTACATTCCAACGCTTTTTAAAAAATGGCTAGCCCTCGTCACCGATCTCAGTACCAAGGGACCGATTCGCCAGAACGCCATCGCCCGAAGATTCCGGCGCGGAAGAGATTATGCTCTCGCCAATCCCTACCAGGGAGACCAGCCCCAACTCGAGTTCACAATATCAACTACACCCTCCGAAGGCTGGGAATCGAAAGACGGCAACCAGGACGACGAGGCCGATGAGGCCGGAGACATCAAGCACGGCGATGGCATTGTTCCATCCCACGGTCTGGGCGACGATGATCTCTCAAACAGCAACACCACGAAGGGCAAGGGAAAACCCCGGGAGCCCGATAGGGTCCACGTGGATAATCCCGCCGAGATCGAGTTCGGCGGCGAGGAACCCTACATGGCAGGTGACGACGATGAAGACGAGGAAGAGGACGAGGAAGATCAGGATGAGGTCGAAGGCGAATGAAAGTGGAGGGAATTGAGCACGATGTCCCATCTTCATGATAAATGAATCTTTTTGGGATCTCTATGGTATATATTATATTCTGGACCTACGAATCCCCCTGTCTAGATGGCCCTCCTTCAAGACATTCAAAGAAGATCGACGACCCGAGGGATGCTATTTTCTCCATCCACGTGGATTATATGTGCAGTACTCAAAGTCTTTGCTACCACCCCTTTGCCTCTGCTTATGCCTCTTCAATGCATTTGTTTTCTCCTCATCACAAAGGTCAAAAGTCGACGTGTGATGTGTTGCTGACTTAATGTCACTTGCTTTGAAGGGTACAGGTATCTCATCTGCACTTCAGAAATAACTTTGTATTTTGCACGATTATGATGGTCAATGATGGATGGTGATCCTGTCCCTCGTGGTCCCCCACCATCCATCCATCACATTCTGCAGGGTCATGTCAATCCAACATTTCGCTATGTGATTCTGGAGATCGGGCACAACGGGGATTCGGAGAGTGGACAGACGGTAAGCGGCTGGCTGACTGTCCCTCATTCAGCGGAGAGTTTGTAATGATATAAATCAGATTGGAACCCCATTGCTGCTGATGCTCGAGCCTGATCTTTTCTCCGGCGACCATCGCATGGTTCCCTGATGGCCGAAATGAAGAGGGGAGTCATGATAGCAACAAGAGTCAGGTCATGACTCTTGAGGTGTGATAGCCGCCATTGTGGGAAGGTTGAACTAGCGCCTGGCGACTCGACTGATTTCTTCACATCGGTCTGATTCTCTTGGGATCAGCGAGCTCCAACCGGGTGGTTAGTGCGCCCGAGGTTTCTTGTGGAGTGAATAGCTCAAAGTCACTGCCGTAGGCGTTGTTATACGTTGAGCGAGTCCGTACGAGACCTGGCGCGGGAGTGCCATCCTGGGGGGAAGCGCCGTTGGCCGTGTCCGAGTCGTTTCCAAGAATGCTATTCTCTAACGACAAAAGGGTGTTATCTCCGGCGGTAGGGGTGGCAGCGGCAGGGATCCTGACATCGGTGACCAGGCCGTATTTAACTGGTATTTTGCCCACCTGCTTGAGTAGATCCGGGACGGCAGAGGTAGAGTCCGCGCTGCGGAGGAGGGGAGCATCGAAAGCCTTGGCCGTTTCAATGGGACTCATTGAGACACTCCGACCCAGGCGCCAGAAACCGTGGAAGGTGAAGAGGACAACGACAATCGCCGCCACCGATGCAAGAGTGGCGAGTCCCAGGAAGAGGTAGTCTGTGTGGTACACCGTGTGGTTTCCTGATGCCTGGGCCTCGACGTGTTGGACGGCTGTGCTACTGTTGGCGGTTGCCACGGACGTGCGGAAAATGAGCTCGCGGAACCCCTGAAGAAAGTCATGCATTGGATCCGTAAAGTAAATATCCTCACAGGTCACACCGACTTCGTTGATACCATGCGCATACGACACGGACGCCATGCTCTGGGAACCCGACAACTGATAACCAACGGCGCCTCCGAAGGACAGCTGGAGATCGGTGTTGTATTGGTTGGCCAGGGCGAGGAAAATGCCGCCGTAGGTCGTCCTTCCCGTGAGATGAGTTTCAGCGTCAAGGTGGTCGAGGTTTCCGACGAGTACATCATCCCAAATTGTAGTTCCGGAATCCAGTGCCACGGTTGACGCGACGCCGTCAATGACAATGGGGTAGAGGACTGTACCCGCTCGAAGGGTGCAGTTGGTGACAGACAGATCCCCAGCACACCCGGGATCGGCCTTGATCTGCATGTTCAAGTTTGCTGTCGTGGGAGAATAAGCATCGTAGAGCACTTCGGCACCGAAAACCGTGGGACTAGGGAAGTTCCCTTCGATGGCATTGGCTTCAGAGATGTTGAATGGTACCCTGTACGTTGAGCAGTTGACGTAGAAACCAGCGGCTGAGACGGTGGTGCGACAGCTACCAGTACAGGACGATTCTGCGGCGACTGGCGATCGATTGTAGTAGTCTTTGGCAATAGTGGTGAAGTTTGATGTCAGCATGTTGACCTCATCTCCGCGATTCGAGACAATGCCCGTGTATCCCTTTGGAATGAGCTGGCTGAGACGAAGATCAAGTTGTTGCAAATCAGTCACGGTGGCATTCCCGATAGTGGAGGCTCGCTGAAGAAGAGGGCCATTCACCGGGCTGATGGCGACGAGGATGCTGGCGATGGCCACCAGATTCACGTGCCGGCCAGAAGTGATGGCGGCGAGAAAGCTGTTCCCAAAAGCCCAGACACGGTGAAGATCTCCCACCTTGGTTCCGTCCTTCAAAGCTTTGTGCCACCAACTGATGTTGACGCCGGCCAGCAAGGAATATGCTAGGGTGACGTTGGTGAGGGTGGAAGCGATGGCGAGATAGACGGTGGGCTGGAATTTCCATTTGTTGGTGGCCACGCCATCAGATGCGACCAAGATGGCGACGGCGACGATGACTCCCACCAGAGCAAGAAGTAATCCTCCAATTCCACCATAGGGGAGGTGAGTCAGTCCCGCCCGCCAGTGAAAGCGAGACGGTCCGATGGCAGAATATGCGGTAGCGGTTGTCGTCGCCCTCCTGAAGCGCATCACGAGCTGGACTCGGCCGTTAGAAATGGTGAGGTTGTCGTGATCTAATCATGGACCTGCAGGTCCCAGAGGCTATAGTCATGGTCGTTAAAGTTAAAGCCTGGAGTACTTGTATGATGGCGCTGGCTTCCACAATCTCCCCAGCCCGAGTAACAGAGGATCTGGTGAAGATTGAGGAGTATTTCGATACACTTGGCCCCCATCACCAACGCAAGTGCCGAGGAGACAACCTGGTCTAAGTTTGCCATGGTGTGACCATCTTGCCGTTTAGAGGAGACATAAGGCGGGATAGATCGAGGTTCTAACAGGCTGAGGGAGATGCAAAGTGCCATCAGACTTCTGAAGCTGAGTTGGTTTACCGGTGATAAGTACGGAGTGCGACGTAGTAGCTTGAGGCCTTGTAAACCAGGACTGCACCTCCTTGGCCGCCCAGGTACCGTGCTAATTACTATGGGAACTACAGTTGGTAGGTCCCTAAGTAGGAGTAATAGGTGCCGAAGTCCTTTCACCTTTCATCGGGATAGTACTGCCTAATTTCCACCTCATGGTCTCAGTAGGACTCCCGATACCCTACACCGGTTCCAGACTCCCTAGGACTTCGATAGGTTCCTTGCCCTTTAGTACGTGTCTCGGTCTTGGGCCCTGGAGCCCCTTTGGCCCCCTACACCCCTGCCTCCACTAATACCTACTCTTACCTAAGGTATCCATCACCGCCTCACCGTCTACTTACTCGTATCTGATTTGACAGATCAAACGTCCTTATCCAACTCCACTTGATCATCCTGGAGAACCATTTTTAATAGGCTAGCCTTGCTCTACGAGTACTTATGATAGACACACATCAGCTCCACAATCATGCGCCCATATGCCAAGATAGAAACCTTGTCCAAGGTCAGTCCGCTGTCACCATCTCACTAAAAACTCGGGCGTTTCAGTCTTCTTTTTCGTCCAGCCTCATCGCCAATTCGTTCATGCCGCACTCGTCGTGGCCAGAAAGTTCTTTATCTGGTCTTAGGCTCATCAACGTCCTAATAAGGTGAACATGCCTTGAAATCTGGCCCAATGTTGACCAACCTTTTGGAAATCGCGCCGGGATGCCTCTTTATCACTAAAACCGTCCAAACCTCGGACCGGAGCGGTGACAAGATATCTCTGGCGGTCGCCGTCAATCTTGTTGATGCATCTGCAACGGGACCAACCACCGAGGTGCCACGCCATTTGGGATGGCGGCGAGATGTCACCACCTACCTAGGCTCTCTGACTTATGTTACCAGTCTGGATTCGCTATGTGGCTACGTGACCGAAGACGTTCGTAAGTATCTGTCGCCTCTAGACATCATAAAACTCTCTCGCACCCAGGCCCGGCAAACTTGCATTGACCCTGCCACACAGATCGACCACTATACTGTTCCGCGGGCCAATACTGCTCCACCCAAGACTCATATCTGTTATGCTGTGCGACGACGACCGAGCGAATCAGCTCCGACACTTATTTCTACACAATAACGATCCAAGACAGAGACGCAGACCCGACATATTCCACCAGCACCGCCGTCCAAACACTTTCTCTGACCGTGGGCGCCGACTGTACCACTGCCAGCACCACATGCTACAACTACGACAACACCGACAGCTGCACAGACAGCACCTGTACGGCGAGCGCATTGATGTGCACCGACCAGTATTTCCCTTCCTGTGCCTCCCTCTACAGCATGAAATACAACTATACCATACTCGGGACATCCTCGATGATCAGCAACTCGGTTCAAAAAGGACTCAGTTACTTTTGTGACACGGCCGCGTTTGGCTTGTCTTACACCTACTTCGCATACGGCGCCGTTATCACAAGCACATTGACCTCGACAAAGTCGACCGAGACCGACACAGACGGCGGCGAGACATTTACTCCCACGCCCACGCCGTTCAGTCTCACTCAGGCTTCAAGGCCTGCCGCTGCTTCAGGGGCAACGACGTCCACTGCACCGACGTCAACTTCAACTTCAGCGGGCAACTCACTCACACTCGGCAAATCTTCTCTATCTGTTCTCAAAGTCTGGTGTTTGTCCTTGTCCCTGCCCGGTATAGTTTGGTTGATATCATAGATGTACTTATCACGAGTACACGATCCGGAGCTTTACTGGCTCCGCGAAGCGAAGGAGGTCAGTTACGAGCGACGAAAGATGCAGTGATGCTCATGGACGAGATAATCTCGCACGAATTAATCAATTGGGGCCTCAAATAGATGCATTATGGAAGTTGTTTCATTTCCGTCGACCTCACTAATACTTTTGGAATGGTATGAACATGTCATGCAGATCATCATCGGTTCAGTCCCAGAGACTGATGCTGCCCTACGGGCTAACCGCCTTGCAGCATAGCTAGGGTGTTGATTCAATGTCTATAGGCAGCTGCTTCAGTCCTATTTTCAGGCTAACCGCTCGGAGCAGATGTCCAGCTAACTGCCCAAACGTCCTCAGACTGTTCTATCCTTTAACGCCTGCAGTGCTGCGAACGACTGGCTCCGGTCATGTCGACAATTGTTTTGGGAATCTACAAACATAGATGTAACGTCATGACTTTCGTTGCGCTGCTTTCCGAAAACGGAACCATAGCATGCCGTTACGCAGCCTAGCAATACACCACGGAGCGGACGAGAGCAAAGAACGAACGCTACAACGAAAGAAGACGGTAGATCGCATCCAGACTTGACCCATAGACACCATCTTCCTCCGTTGATCATTCTGGTATTCTCCGTTGGAACCATCCCACCGTCGAACAGTCTTGTTCTTGCAGACCATAATGTCTTTGGCAATCTTGTCAAGCAATCTATAGGGAACACAGTCAATATCTTCTGGGAAGAGGGAGAAAGAAGTCGAGGGGAAGTCCATACCTGAAATCGTGAGACACCACAACCATGCCACCTTCATAGGCATTGATAGCATCGGCCAAGGAGTCAATCGTGGGAATATTCAACCGCTGGTGGTTCGGCCAGGAGTAGCATGTTCGGACCGTCGATAGCCAACAGAGCGAAGACGACTCGTGAACGTTGGCCTTCGAAAAGTGTTCCCATCAAGGCAGTCTGGGCGTCACCTGATAGACCATATCGACCCAGTTGTTGTCTCCAGTACTGATAATCTTGCGATGTGGAAGAATATTTATCACGAACAATGTCTAGGGCTGCTTCGCCAGAGTGCTGTGAATATAGGCCTAGCTTCAAATGGGTATACCTGTTGACTATACCGCCGGTGGGCGAGAGTTTACCGGTCATGATTCGTAGCAATGTTGATTTAACCAACACCATTGGGGCCCATCAGGGCCGTTCTGCTGTCCATGTCGACACCCAAATCCAAGTTCTCGTAAAGATTGTCCTCCTTCTAGCCGGAATAGCTGAGGCAATGAATTTCTTGATATGAGAGATTTCCTCCTGTTGCTTGACATAGGTCTTTTGCTGGTTGACTGCTTGTTCGGTGCGAGTCTTGATGTAGCAGGGTGCAACTTGGGATGTATTGAATGCTCTGTTCTCTATCTACTTGTTGCATTTCTGACGTCTCTTTTATTGACGTGAGAATATCTCGTCGTCGCGCAGAGCAACCGTCAGGAATACTGTTGTCTATGGAAGCCTTGCCTGTATGATAACTCCCTTGTTCGAGAGAGTCGTAGTTACCGCCATAGTACATCAATTGCCTTTTTTTGCATGTCAATCATGTTTGTGCAAACGCCGTTCAGGAAATCCATCAAGATCAAGATTTTATCCCATTTCCACAGATATTCTTCTTGCCACACATGTCAATATTTGTTCTCTAATATATTCCTTTCAACTTTCCTAGTGTGACCGGGTTTTGCTCTTCAGTCTCTGCTCCAGCCTGGCTCACCGCTGCGTTCACGAATACTCTTTCCTCGCCACATGAGCACCCCGATACATAACGGAAAGAAAAACACTATCAACGCCGCAAATATTCCAAATGTGGCGCTGAACGAGACTTGCCTCAACATCGGAGGAACAAAAAATGGTGTGGTATATGAGAGGAGGTTTCGGCTGAGATTGAAGACTAAGCTAGCCTCTGCACCCTGTCGAGGATACGATTCAAGAACATATGTCTGGCTAGAGAATCCGTAAACCTAATGGTCACTCGAATTATTGCTCCGGATACTCACATAACGGTGGTTGCAATCTCGATCCCCAAGATGTAAAGCCCTTGGCCCACTAACGGAGTAATCCAGCTCGACCCGAACTGGATAGAGATACCGAACATTAAAAGGCCTCCTGGTATTGTCACTAAGGCAGGCCAGATCGCTTTGATACGCATCTCTGGCCTCCATTCCTTTCCTTGGCTGAGACACCTTTTCGCAATAAGATCTATTGCCGGTCCAGTATATGCCTCGCCAATTAGAGCTCCAATCAAGCCGGAAAATGCTGTAAGTCCAACACCAAGCACCGAGAAATTGTACGGTGGCGCCTCAAAGATTAGCGGAATCTCCGCCGTAATGCCAACGTGCAACATATATGCAATCCCGAACCAGAACGACGCCAGGAAGACTGCCGGGTAGGTGCACATGACAAATGGTCTCGTGAAGAGGAAGGAAAAGGTGTGCTGTCTATCGGGATAACGCTTTGGTATCCGGATGCCGTATCTAGCCCATAAGCTCGACTTCTGACTGGCGACCTGATCGGGTTCGGTGATAGGCGTGGATCGATCGCGAACATAGATTGTCTCGGGAAGGAAGACAATTTGCAGGAGAAAACCAGTACCAATGAGGATCAAGGAGGTCCACTGGGACCATCTCCACCCCAGAGTCTTGTTGTTGATAATGGCGCCTCCGATGACGCCACCTGCAAAAGGAGAGACGACGATGGCTAAGGTGGAGATACCGACCTTCTTGCCCTTTTCGTGTCGGAAAAACTGCACTATAGTTAACTTTGATCATCGCTTGCTTCATGCAGCCGTACTATGTCACCGATACTGGCTGGACCTAAGGTCCAAAAAGCAGATCCTCCAAATCCTTGAATAACTCTTCCGACCATGCAAGCTCCATAGGTCTGAGCACTTGCGACCACTATTGTACCCACTATAGCAATCAAGTTTGAAAGCAACAAGACTGGTCTTCTTCCGACGGAGTGGCTTAATGGACTCCAGAGAAAAGGGCCAACAGCATACAGAGCAACGGGCGTGTTTCCTAGGTATACGGCTATGTCTTTGGTTGTTCCGTAAGTTTCGGCCAGCTGGAGAGTTCCGGGCACAAGAGATGTGACAGCCATATAGCAGACGAAAGCAAGATAGGAAATAGTGACCATTGCCATATGCTTGCTGAAAGATGACCTGCCAAGGTGTTAGACTAGTTTAGCGCCACCCCAGATCTGTGTTATTTTCTTACCAGTTCAAGGGATCTTGAGGATCATCAGAAGGTTGTGGCATAAGAACGATGCCATTCCGCAGCTTAAGCATTCCATTACTGTTGGAATCATCCTTCGTACCTATCACAGCTCTTGTCCCCTGTAGGCCCTGATTTTCTTCTCTAAGTCAGTCCAGAATCGGGGAAAGTAAAGGATAGACCTACCCAGGTGATCTGACTTGATTTTCGAGGCCATGTTCATGTTGATGGGGATGCAAGGGAAAGCCGCTATAGTTATTACCTTTGGGCGCCTGTTGGGGAGCCAGGCTTTACATAAAGACCATGAAGATACTTCGCGGAGGTTTACTTTCTCCCCGCGTCCCCAGCTCCGAGCTTCCTGGGGAGAGGGTCTTCTCGTGGCTGACGTGCCCCACTGCGTCGGGTGCAAGATTCCTATCACCCATCTGAGCATGGCCACTGTCGTGAGTTGAGGCTAAGGATTTGCGTCAAAACCTTACTGCAATGGGGGCGACCACGTCCTCTTAGCATTCGTAAAGCCGGGTGCAATCATCCGAACCCCAAAACAGGTATACTCATTTCAAAAAGCGACCGGGGGGTGTTCCTTAGTAGCTATTAGCTTCTGCACGGGCTGGATCGTGACGAGGATGAATGATCCGGCCCCCGAATTTCAACCCCACAGATGTCTTCAAGTGCTTTAACGCTCGGGAAAACACTCCCGGTGTTAGTTACCAGGAGGACACGAAGGAGAGAAAGATCATAGACCTGTTGCGCAGAGATATGCTTGTCGTCTCAGTGTCCTAGCGTCCAGCGTTCCGTGAAAAGCAGAAGACGGGCGGGCTTCTAGAAGCCGTGGCAACAGTAGTCCCACATGGGTACATCAAAGCAGCGACAGAATGCAACATCCCCGATGATCTAGATTTGTACGTCGGATGCATGTACCCTATCATGCCAACTGCGGGCAATATCCCATGCACAGAAACCTCCACAACCCTAATCATCTGACGGCGGAATAGGTCTCCGGGAAGTCTCGGCCTCTACAAAGTCCTAAGGACGGTCTATCCGTGTCAAATACAAGTTCGCAACAGACAAAGGACCAGAAGCGGCGAGAACTTGATTTACAGGTGTTCAAAAATCTTAAAGTCATGGACTCAACATCGCCTGTGAAATTGGGGAGACCGCCTCTTTCATCGCCTTTGCAACTATACATCAATGGACAATGCGTCTCCTCAAAAGGTGGCACGACCTTTCCGGTGCACAACCCGCTGACCGGTCAGAAGCTGTATGAGTGCGCATCGGCCGGGCCCCAAGACTATGTGACCGCCATCGTACATGCCCACAAAGCATATAAGGCTTGGTCTCAGATGGGCCCGTCCGCGCGGCGACAGATCTTCCTTCGCGCCGCCGATATTCTGGAGACGTACCTCGACGACAATGCTGGGGGTGATGCTGCGGAGATTCTCTCGAACGAAGTTTCGGCTGTTCTATCATGGGTCACTCTGAATGTGAAAGCCGCTGCCGCGATCCTCAGAGAGACTGCCGGTCTTGTCACGCATATCAAAGGTGAGATTGTGCCTGCCGATCGACCGGGGACGACAATTATGATAACGCGAGAGGCTTGTGGTGTCGTGTTTGCCATCAGTCCATGGAATTCTCCGGCAAGTGGAACCCTCTACCCTCGATTCTGTGCCCTAACGCATTCAAGGTGAATCTTACAGCTCGAGCCGTGGCAACACCACTAATCTGCGGCAACTCCGTCATCTTTAAGCCTTCGGAAGTCAGCCCCAAATCACAATTTTTGCTTATTCGGGCATTGATAGAAGCCGGTCTGCCTGCTGGATGTGTCAATTTCCTCCCCTCAAGACCTGCCGATGCAGCAGCAGTCACTGAACTGACAGTCAAGCATCGGCTCGTGCGACGTATCAACTTCACCGGTGGTGACAAGGTCGGCAAGATCATTGCTGGCTGGGCCGCCAGCTGCTTGAAGCAATGTCTACTTGAATTAGGTGGTAAAGCCCCTGTCATTGTGCTCAAGGACGCCGCTTTGGAGGACGCCGTCGAAGCTGTTGTATTTGGTGCTCTGACGAACAGCGGCCAGATCTGCATGTCAGTCGGATCTTGAGCCCTGCGAAAAGTGTTTGCTGATCGCAGAGGTGCAGGTCCACAGAACGAATCATAGTCGATGAGTCCATTGCCGATAAATTCAACGAATTACTCTTGCAAAGAGTCTCGAGGATCAAGATAGGAAACCACTTGGAGGACCATAGCGTTTCGTTATCTGGCCTGCACAGCCCAGGTTTGGCTTCCCGGGTTTTATCACTTGTCGACGAGGCCGTCTCGGCAGGAGCCTGTTTGATTGCGGGCGACAGAACTTCGACCGGCCCGAGAAAGACAATTGTACAAGCTCACGTGCTAGACAAGGTAACCCCTGAAATGGGCATTTTCCACGAGGAAACATTTGGACCGGTCATCTGCGTTACCCACGTCAGTTCGATAGACGAAGCGATCGATGTGGCGAACAACTCTGAGTATTCCCTCTGTGCCAGTGTGTTTACCCGCGACGTCATGGCTGGGCTAGACGTGGCAAAGCAAGTCAAGTCCGGCAGTTGTCATGTCAACGCTCCAACGGTATTCATTGAGCCGACGCTGCCCAATGGAGGGGTGGGAGGACGAAGTGGCTATGGACGATTCGGTGGAACCGCTGGAATACACGAGTTCACTGATCAAAAGATCACCAGTCTCGTGGTGCCGGGAATGAAGTATCCGATCTGAAGGCTGAGATGAGGTTGTCGTGAATAGTTGCCACGGCGTCAGAAATTGTCCTCCATGCTTCCTAAATAGTGCTCCAAGTCCCTCCAATCCGACATCTGAGTGGTGAGAGCCTCTAATGGATTTGTCCATATGAGCGATTCATTTGTAGAGCTGAGATCCATTCCTGAGTCAGGATAGTAGAATGGTCTAGATGCAACTGGCCCCACGCCTCCCCTGTTGGGTGAGAAATCGTATTCCATCCGCTGGGAGAGAGCCGGAAGTTCGCCCTCACTCATATCCATGCTCATTTCGGGCGCAGGCGGAATCTGACACTCAGTTCGTGCCAATCCATGAATGTCATTTTGAACTATTGGTCCCGAGCTGTCAGGAGCGCTATTCAGATGGACAGGTCCATGAGCAGCCTCAGGGTCCCAAGGAATGTGACTGGGGTTGACGCTGCCAACCAAACGACTGTTTTCCGCTTCATGACGATCGTATCCGAGAGAGTTTGCTGCATCACCAGCCCGACTCGTCTGGGTGTCTATGTCGCCGAACTCGTGCTGGGAAAGTCGTGATTCTTCGGTGGGCGGTGGCGCCTGCTCTTCACCACCAAGCTGTTCGGCCTGTGCAGTTGGTTGCCCATTACGCGCTCGAGAATTCGTCATTACAGCCTCTGCGAACTCCTCCAAGACATGAGAGAGTCTCTCCATGGTCCCACATTTCCGCAACTGGTGAAGCACCTGTCGAAGTCGACCAACCAGCATTTCCATCTGCGCCAGAGAGCTGTGTATCCGTGGCTCGACTGTAGCCTGTGACTGATGACACCAGAGTATACGGAGTAGTAACACCATCCCAGCAGAATAAGCATAGAACACGTCAAGCCACGTCATACCCTCTAAGTTCTCTGATTCAAAGAGAAAGATAATCATTGCAGCAACGTGACTGGCTGAGCTGACACAGTAGTGAGACAAAGCCTCCTGTGAAACAGCAGAAGAAGGGTTATTCGAAGACGTCGTGGTTTCTTTTTCATGCCTTCCGCCACGTGCAATTACCTTCAAGAGAATTGAGCGTGTAGCCAGAATGGCAATGTTGTGATACTGCATGTGGAAGAGAACGATAGCTCTTAGGTCCCTAGGATGATAGCGACAATAAGATTTTCGAATCTCTCCCAAGAGTTGCTGTAGGGGAATATTTTTGGCATTTGGAGGACGGAGATGGTGCGGCAATTGCGTTTCCCATTTTCGGAGGTCCTCAATGATAGATACTGTTGTAATAGTATCTACGGGCAGTTCTTCGTTTACCCTTTGACCCTGGGACGTTTTGGGAATATGCTTCGGCATATTTCTCCGACACTTTCTCAAGAGACGCTGAAGCTGATGACTTTGCTCCATGTACGCAGGTGGAGCTAATCCGTCAAGAAGCACGTCCCATGGGGTTGAAACGTCGACTTCGTGGTCGTCAATGGCACTGGGTCGTCCGAGAGACATGCAAAGAAACTGCTCAAAAGCGTACAACGTGCACCAAAGTCTCTTTCTTGCTTCACGCTCGACAGGCCGGAACGATGTGCTGGTATCGTTTCTGTGCAAACCAATAGCGAGTGCTATACGTATCGCAGAGCCTACAATCATCCAAGCGCTATTCCTCTCCTTGAAGTTGTGAAGGAACAAAGCCAATAGTAAAAGCGCCTCCAAGCTGGATTGAACACATTTACCAGCTAAAGCTGTCAGATGAGACCGGGCCGTTTTCAGACAATTGTTACGTATCCGGGTGGAATTCTGTTGACCTACATCCCCCGGGAAGGCGTCGGGCGGACGAGGATAGAGAGTCGCGAACGCGACAATCATGTGAAGAGAGACCAGCCAGCCGGAGTCGGGACCTTGCTTCTCCGGATTGTGCTTAGCAATTTCCCAAGCATCTCCAGCATAGACCCTTGCCGAGGAGAGAAATACTTCAAGGTCCTCCTGAAAGCTAGCCCGGTTAAAAATGGGGAAGTTAGGATGAACCTTAGTAAAGAAGATGGCTATGAAGTCCTCCAGAGTCCGCAAGCCGATATCCTGAAGGGAAGCGTACAGATCCATACCCGGAGCTGTTGCAGGAATTGTTACTTCGTGTTCAGCAATCCGCGTCTGAGATACATCGCGCGAATGTTGATTGCTTGCTCGTCTTCGAACCTCCAGAGCCTCTGCAACATTGTCACTGGCAAATCGAGCATTCGGTTGCCTTTGTTGTATCAGATCACGAAGTTGAGCGAAGAATGATAGACTGCCAGACGGTCCAATATAATGCATCACCCCACTAGAGTCGGAAACCAGTCTCGAGGAATCGATAGACTCTGGGTGAAATCGTGAAGAAGATGGGCCTTGGTTTTCCTGGAGGCGGGAGGTCGAGAGCGGCAAGCGGTCATTTTCTTGCGGGTTTGAAATTGCTTCGTGGCCGTCTTCATTTCTTGTCTGGATCTGGGTCGATATAGGTTCAAATGAACCCTGCTCTTCCCACCCAGGACCCTCTAATACAACATCATTGAGTGGACAGCCAATTCGCTTTGCGAGCGCATGCAGGTCACGCGTCGTTTCGAACTCAGCATGAGGGCAGACATGCCGGACTATGGCCTCGAGAACATGGCAGCTAGAAATTTTGTCAGACAACATGGCATCAGTTCTGCTTAGCTAGACAAACCGCTGGTTAAGCGCGTCGATTGTTCCATAGAATCGTGGTCTCTTCGGCGTGGTGGAAAGGCAAGCGGAGCCACTCTTAAGGCATGACTGGCAAGATGTTGAAGAGTCATCGCGGACACATTTGCATCGACGCTGAAGTTGGTAAGCGGTGGTGCTTTGCCCATCGGAAACCGATCGAGCTGTCCTTACCTTGCGGCAGCGATCACAACTTTGCAGAGCACGTTTTCTCAGATCCGCCGGCACGCACCGATCTTTCTTTGATGATGGCATCGCAGCCTCGACGCGACAGAGCTGTACTAGGTGCAGCGGAACACGAGAACGACGCATTCGGTTTCAGAATTCCTTTGAAGGGAAGACTGGAATCGCGGGAGGAGGGAAGAAAGTCCGATCGGAACAGGACTCCACATGCTGACCCAGCGGAGCCCACAGCCACTTGGAGCATGATGGGACCCCGATTTCGTTGCTTAGGCATGTGGAGACTGTCACTGTTCTGGTTCACATGGGTTTTTCATCAAACTGGAAACGTTGACCTACTGTATTAATCTAATACACTAAAGGTTGAAGTCTGGTTAAATAATGTCCTCATCTAAAGTAATTTTTGTTTGTGGCCAGCCAAACCAAGCTATCACGGCAAACAGATTTGCAGGTTCTCAACAAGTCGACCACAACTCGTGTTTAAACAGCACTGGGGCTTCCAAACAACGATTGGAACGCATACACTGTGCTTTTTTTTTTTTTTTTTTTTTTAAATCATGGCTTCGGCGGATTCGTTCATCAAGCTGCCAGATGGACGAGTACTTGAGTATCTCTTAGAAGGAGACGTGAGCCGCCCAGTTGTCTTACTGTCAAATTCATTGTTGGCCCCGATGAGTCTATGGGATCCGTTCGCCGCGAAGCTAAAGCAAGAGAGATTCAGAGTACTGAGGTACAACCAACCAGGCCACGGCGCTTCGACATCACCGGGAGATGAAAACGGGACTACATTCTGCTCGCTTGCAGCCGATGTGTCAATACTGCTTCAGACACTCGGACTCAACGTTGTCTTTGCATGGATTGGGATCTCTATGGGCGCAGCTACCGGCGTCGTGTTTGCTGCGTCAAATCCTGGAGTAGTCCACCATTTGATTGCTGCCGACACAATCACTTCGTCTCCAGTTATCGCCGGGGTTGATGATCCATTTGGTCCATGGGTTGAGCTGGCCAAAAGAGACAGGTCCAACGTCATCAAAATTTTGTCGGAGAAGACCTTGGAGCGCTGGTTCTCCGAAGAATGGAGAACATCGAATCCTCAGGAGATCTCTCGGCTGAGACAGCTCATGAACACTACCGATGTTGACGGGTTCATCACCTGTTGCCGGGCCCTTCAAAGCAACACATTCGATTTGAAGCCATATCTTCTAAAGCTTGGTGCCGCTGTCGACGAAGCTCTGTTCATTGCAGGGCAGCTCGATGCAAAGCTACCAACGACTATGGATGACATGCGAAAAAAGGCGCAGAAGAGTTTTGAGGCTGCCGGGAAGGCTAACTCGCCCATCGAATTGGTGGTTATTGAGAAGGCCGGTCATGTACCAGTCATTGACGGGGAACGGCAATTTAGTGATGTTGTGCTGGGGTACTTAAGGGCCTGGAACCAGACGTAAATGATGTCAAAGTGATTGTATTCGAGGCTCTTCCTCTCCATCAGAGACGAGCAACTATATGGGTATATATATACCTGCCAACAGGCAGCAAAACGAGTGTACAGAAAGTACCTTGTCCTTCCAATAGCTTTCAGAGCATCGCCAGGCTGCCGCGGTCAAAGACAGGCAACAGCAGGCAGAATACAGCCAAGTAGAGCAAATAGCAACGAATGTGGCATGGCGCAAGGCTGGACAATGCTGAATTTGTATAGGGGACGTTGGCGACATTCATGGTGTTGATGATCCAGAACCTCGGAGGCATTCGCCGGCCAACAGTAAACCTAGTACGTGTCACGGCTCGAACTACCAACGATTCGCCTTCGACGATCCTGAGTCTGCAGGTTAGAGTGTAGTCAAACTTGTTGTGAACAAGTAGCTGCGGCCGATAGGTTGTTGCACACAACCACGCATAACCAACCTACAACTCGTCAAACAACCTGCCACCAAATTTCAGTCCCCTTGCCACCAAATTCAAAGAGGCGTAATAGTACCACACTCCTGGTTTTCACTAACCACATGGATTACAGCAAAAGCCTCAGGATGCATGTAGCCGATGGAGCGACAACGGTCTATTTTGCCACCCGGCTGCACGCATCCGGCACATTTGTTTTCGCCCGGGAACGGCGAACGACGACCTGCAACACGGATCCACGCGTTTCAGGTCCGTAGCTCAGCGATTTGTTACCTTTTTAAAAGTTTCGAGGACATTAAACCCTCCGTGATTGCCGATCAGCGAGTGTGCTTTCGGTCTACAGAAAGCTGTACAGAACGAATATGTCCCCTTCAACACCAAGACGAAAGATTTTGGTAGTCGGCGCTGGACTTGGTGGCCTCTGTGCCGCCCTGGGCCTCCAGACCGACGGGCACAAAGTCACCATAATTGATGCTGCTCCTGAATTTGCCGAGGTGAGTCCGTTTACAAAATGCATTTAGATATCGTGGAACTTGGTTTGACTCCGAGTGGCTCTCAGGCCGGTGCAGGAATCAGAATCCCACCCAACAGTTCGCGACTACTCCTGCGATGGGGAGTCGACATTGCCAATATGAGCAAGTCAGTCTCGCGGCGGTACCACTTCGTTCGGTGGAAGGATGGCTCGACTATCACCAAAATTCCCATGGAAAACATCGTCCAGGAGCACGGGGCACCGTACTACTTGGTGCATCGTGCGGATCTGCACGCTGCATTGCTCAAAGCCGCGACTGATGCAGGGGTTGAGATTCACACCAACAAGCGCGTCACTGAATACGACTTCGACACTCCATGCGCGATAACAGTGAAGGGCGAAATCTTCAGAGCCGACTTTGTCATCTGCTCTGATGGTAGGTCGAGAAAACGGCTGATTATACGGATAAGAGCTGACAAAAAATTCAGGCATCAAATCCCTGGCGCGACCGCTTTTGACTGGTCAACCAGACAGACCGCGCGACACCGGAGATGTTGCATATCGGATACTGATTGCAGGAGAGGACTTGCTGGCCGACCCTGAACTTGCAGGCTTAATCACTGACCCATGTACAACTTCATGGTGCGGTCCAGACGCCCACCTGGTTGGCTATCCCATCCGAGACGGTGCCCTGTACAATATAGTTGTTTGCGCTACGTCTCACGGGGAGACGACTGATGAAGTCTGGGTGGTCAAGGGAGACAACGAAGAATTGTGCAAGCGATTTGGAAGCTGGGAGCCTCGTTTACAGAAGTTGTGCAAGCTCACCCAAGACTTTATGAAATGGCGACTTTGCGACCTGCCGGCCTTGAACACCTGGATCCACCCATCCGGCAAAGCATGCCTTCTCGGCGATTCGTGCCATCCTATGCTGCCATATTTGGCCCAAGGAGCAGCCCAAGCTGCGGAAGATGCCGCTGTCTTGCGTCAATGCTTGGGGACATATGAGGATTTGAGCGAGGCGCTCAACAAGTATGAAAGTATCAGATTGCCTAGAGCTGCCACGGTCCAGCTGAAGACCCGGGAACACCAGTACATCTTGCATGTCGATGATGGAGAGATCCAAAAAGAACGTGACGAAAAGATGAAGATGAACGCTGAGCAGAACCCGGTATTCTGGGGTTATGAGCCAAGAAGGGAGTGGCTTTTCAGCCATGATGCCGAAGCAGCGCTTGAACAAGCGAACAAGGTTTGGACACCTCCGCCCATCCAGACGGCAGTGGCTACCGGTTAGGCTGCATTGAATAAAGGGAATTCACAAAGACATCATAGATAGAGACTCTGCAATGTTTTCCTAATTCAAAGACAAAATGTGTCCCCCCTGAGTAAAAGGCCATTATATTCAATGGAGCGGAAGGATTCGTGGCCACCGGGAAGGCCGGCAAGCCTCTACGCGCTCGTATACCCTCTGATGGTTTAGTACTGTATGAGAGTTTGGATGTCAAGGCCGTTTCAAGTATCTCTGTTACGGATGCTTTTAATTTGCCTGAGGAGTCATCCCATCCGGTACAATGGTAAGGACGCGTTTTATCTTATGACTCTATCTTGACAACCACTCTTCCTTCGACTTTAGCCTGCTCAATATCGTCCAAAACCTGAGCAATATCGTCCAATGATCTCTCCACCAGCCTTGGTTTTACTTGGCCACGAGCGACAAATTCTAGAGCTTCTTCAGTATCCTTGAGGGTTCCTGTTGACGTTCCCACAATCTTTATGCCTCTCGCTATGAAATCTTCAGGGAAAACTGGTATGGGCGACGGTATCGGGGGTAGGCCGATGCAAACCAAAGTGCCAGACCGCCGAAGATATTTCACCGCATCGGCATATGCTCTTCCATTGGATGCACAGATCAATGCCCCAGATACACCGCCATCGGTCAGATTTTGGACTTCTGCAACGACGTCCGGAGTTTCCAGGACGTCGATATAAGCTTCTGCACCAAGGCTGAGACAGATCTCCCTCTTCTTTGCGTCCAGCGTAAGTGGTCTTAACCCCATTGCCTTTGCATATTGAATGGCAAGATGCCCGAGGCCGCCCCCCGCTCCAGCCACGGCGACCCACGATCTCTTACGTAGCTGTGCGATTTTGAGAGCCTTGCAGACGGTTACCCCTGCGCAAAGTATCGGGGCGCCGTCAGCGTCACTGACGCCTTCTGGGAGACGAACAAGGTATTCTGAGTCCGCCAGGGCGTATTGAGCGAAGCATCCTTCCACATCCTTGCCACTTACTTGTCGGTTCGGGCATAGATTTTCGTATCCAGTCGTGCACATCTCGCACTCTCGGCATACCTTGTGTAGCCAGCGGACTGCCACTCGGTCGCCAATTTTCCATACATTGGCATCGACGTCAGGACCTAAAGAAACAATTCTTCCAGTACCTTCATGTCCAGCGATTGATACAGTAGGTTGAAGATAAGGAAGGTCCCGTCTGCTCAGATGCAGGTCCGAAGCACAAACTCCTGAGTAATTCACACGAACAAGGACCTGGGTTGATCTCGGCACAGGTGTACTTCGTTGAGCTTTTGAGATGGTTTTCGTGATAGCATCCTGCACGGCGGCATAGGATGATGCGGGGACTAGGGCAGTGACGGCTGACGGCATGGCAACACTGACTCTCAATGGATATGGTAGAGTTTGAGGCAAATGACGGTGTTTGAGGTGCATGGAAACATATATGGTTCGATCGTGCATCCACGCGTCGATCTACTGGCCTGGGCCCGACGCGGCCCTTTGATATCGGGTGATTGTACCCGAAACCTCCGGTTGTTGCCCAATTGCATTGAGCTTTCAATGGTCATTCTTAGCGTCAAGCCACAACAACGGATCTATGTAGGAAACTTATGCCCGATGTACTAGGGGCCGCGGACAGGATATTCTACGTGGTAAAAGCGTAGCCTTTGTATTTTGGGGGCAAGCTCCCAAACCCCTAGGCCCCGCTGCGCTTGAGACATCACGTGACTGAGCTGACCATATTGGTCTTGGCAATTCTTGGCGGCGCACACATGCGGCCCTACCACGATTCACGTGATAGCCAACCCCTCGGGATCCGGAAAATCTATAATCCGGTAACCACCAAATCTTTTGCTCTGATTGGCTGGCCCCATCGGATCCAATCCACGGCCCACCCAGGAATGGGTAGAGCACGGCCGTAGCCCGGAAAATCTATAATCCGACAACCAATCACGTGCTCTAATTGGCTAACTCCATCGGATCCAGTCCACGGCCCATCCAGGAGGGGTGGAATGCCGCCGTAGCCCGGAAAATCTATAATCCGAAAACCAATCACGTGCTCTAGTTGGCCGACCCCATCGGATCCAATCCACGGCCCACCCAGGAATGGGTAGAATGCCGCCTTGTCTGCTAGACCCCCCGATCGGATCCAGTCTATGGACCACGTGGGGACGATGTTAATCACGGTGTCCTATGCCATACGATATCCTCCATCGGATCCAGTCTATGGACCGTGTGTAGACGATGTTGATCACGGTGTCCTGTGCCGTACGATTCATGGCTCATGAAGTAGACGACGGTATACCCAATTAGGAAAGCCGACAACGACATCCGCGATATATCTAGCAAATATCGATGCATGGGGCAGAGCGTCTTGAGATCAATCATCGACTTCTCATCGATAATCAGGAACCGACAGCTCGCAAAGGACGCCTGGAGCAACTGTAGCGTTGCCACCGATAGATCCGACGTTGTCATCTTGACCGGGAGCCGTAAGAGACTATGCAGGGTCTTGCCCACGATATTGAATGCTGCAATGCCTGTCGGGGCTGCCCGAAAAACAGGGTTGCCCTTTCCGGCGGCTGTCGCGATCTCCTGGATCCTGGCGCATGCTTTCAGTAGGGTAAACGTCTTTCCGGTCCCGGCCTCCCCATCCACGTTCAGAAGGAGTTGTGGTGGCGCGGAGTGTCTCGTGAGGCTGATCTCATTCGTGTAGTGGGTGACGATCATGTCATAGAGCTTTCTCTGCTCCCGATTCAATGGTTCGGGTGAGGAATTCACATCCACCACCAACTCAATCGGATTTTCGGCCTTGATTTGCTCCCAGACATCTGGACGTAGGTCACCATACCGCCCGATATGCGTCGACCAGTCATACGCACGGTCGATTTCCCGGCTCCCTAAACCGTCCAGCAAGTCCCCACGGGTGGGCAAATCGGCTCCCGGCCGCCGGCGCGCCAAAACCTCGAAGTCAGCCAGGGGATGTTCATTTGCGGCCTCCTCCGGGGGATCCTCATCGTCCGAACTCGAGTCCGAATCCGAGCCTTCTCCTTCCGGGTCATCGTAGAAGTCTGGCGGGTGTGTATGTAAACGTCGACAGGCCCGAAATGCGTCGATATATGATCCGTAGCTCTCGTTCTCGACGGAGAGGAGATCGGACCAGTCCGTAAATGGATGATGGAGCATCAGTTTGACGCGGCAATGGTCCGAATAACTCTGAGATTTCGGATCGTTCGGATACCTGGGGTAGTAGTTGATGACCCGTGAACTCGCCCGCGGCCGGATCTTCCACTTTAGCCAATCCCAGAACTGGAGGCAGCTCAAAAGACTGAGGTCCCGAAGGGCGGCGTTCCCGTTTCTCGTATCGGTCAGACGATCTCGATACCTTCGTAGGACCGATCGCCTGGCCGAAATGTCCCCCGACTCCAAGACAATCAGGTCGTCTTGTACTTCTTCGGCCGGCAATCGAGGCTGACGACTCCCCGCGACGAATGCTGAACCGGAATCTGGAGAAGGAGATGGGAGACCTCCTGTGCGGACCAATCCCGTTCTCTAATAAGTGAGGGCGTGCCGAAGGCCGCTTTTATTCACAGTTACTAGCGCCTTGGCATATTTCACAATTAAAGCCCGGAGATCTCGATGCGATGTTCTCGCTTCTGTTTCTGCTCATACCGCTACACATCCTGCTGCTTATGCTGATATTCGTGCTCATGCCAGGCGCGCTGTTTTGCCGAACTGCTCGTCCTCGGGACTTTCTACTTCCTTTCTCTTCGATCCGGTAAGCTCTGCTTCCACTTCCTGCATTCTAGCTTCACTCTCATATCTGAAGTTTTCATTAATTTCAGAGAACACTCTATTTCTCTGAGAGAGTCGATCGGCCAGAGTGTTCCCCGTTTGTATCGCAGCAAAGAACCGCTCGCTCGAATCTGTAGCCTTGAAGTGCTCTAGGCAGCCAAAGATGGTATGGCCGTGTCCTCGCGAATGGATAGCCCACAAATCAGGTTGCTTTCCATTTGCGCTGTGCATCACTTGAACAAGTGGAGCGTAAGCCGCACTGCTTCTGACCACCCCTAGATCAAAGAGGAGGAACAGGATCGGGTTCGCCATCTGAGTGAACACAAATTTCATCGGCTTGCGATCAGAACTCTTCTCCTTCGATTTGCCCGAATTCGACGTCTTCGGGCTGTCATTGATAAACTCCTCCTCGAAGATCTCTCGAGGTGTTGTGGCATTCTCTTTGTTCTTTACCTGTACTACGATGACTCCGCAATTCGAAGGGTCGAACGTCTCATCCTCCGTGCCATAGTACACCGGAATCAGTATATCGTATGTTTCCTGGTTCCAACATAGCTGCATCGCAGCGCTCCGGCGTAACAGGTCCCGACATAATGCAGGAATGTCCTCGGGGGTAAGTTGTGTATCAGTTGATAGAAAATGAGTGAAGTTCATTCTGGCTTCCAGTGTCCGCTTAGGTATCTCTCGAATTGAACCGTGATGATCTTTAGCATATAATGCCATGAGAAAGTCGCACACCGTAAAGGTTGGTGGAAATACTGGCTCACGAGCCCACCGAACCCAGTCGTGTGCAAGGATCAACACTAATCGAGCATAGAGTTCTCCTTTGCGCCCCTTTTCGATCAATCCTTTCTCAAGAAGCACCATACAGAGCGTGGAAATGCTCAACGACCAGCGGCCTTCGATGCAGAGATGCTCCATTGCTGCCTTTGCTAACACTGGCTCGGATGGCGTCGTTGTGTCCATCATTCCCGTCTCGTGGTCCATAGATATGACCACTCTCATAAAAGAATTCACCGCCTCCCTTGTGAAGGAGAGAGTGGCGGGGTTCTGCCGGCAGACATCCAAAGAGAGACGAAAGGACAGCGCAGCAAAGACGTGGTTCGGGTCGAGATCATTGTACTCTGATCGTTGCTGGCCGCCTAGAAGCTTCAATTTGGCCACGTCGATCATATTCTGTTTCTGACATATATATGCGTACCAGAGAGGCCTACCGAATAGAGCCATGTGCTCGAGGTCCGCAAACCTCTTTAACGACTTGACGAGCTCCTCTTTCCTCAGTATTGGATTCTGCATCCTTCGTCGGTCCTCGATGTCGAGCTGGAGACTCACAAATGGGGGAAAGCGCATCAGTTCGGCGGGCTGTGTAAAACTGACACGAGCGGAACGGTCGCGAGAGTAATCGCCAGTTCGGATGATATTGTTCGGCGGGACAAGGTGTCCGATGAGAGATTCTGTTGAGAGGAAGAAGGACCACATACGAAACTTCTTCAGGCAACTGATGACTCGATTAAGCGCCACATAGAGTCCGGTGCGTGGTTCACCAGAGAACCCCTTTTCTATCAAACTTGACGCCTCGTCGAACACGATGACCAAGAGTGAGTTAGTGTCACTTACGTTCCGGCACTGCTGAATATTTTTGATCAGGTTTTCGGCAGCATTGAGGAGGCCGGTTAAGGGATCGAGGGGTTCTGTCCACGCCATTTCGAATTGACGACGAATGCTTGAGGAGCGGTCATCGTCGAACTTCTCGACCCAGGCCGGACTGAAAATCAAATCGTTGGCGATAGCCCGAGCTCTCTTAGCTACCGATTCGCAAAACTCGATGCGCATCTTGGAGCGTTGGTTCTGAGTGTCGTTAGCATCGGTAGCTAGTGCAAGCGGTGCCATCTCTGCGTGCCTGTCACCTGCAAGCTTTTCTAGAGTCATCTCGCTAAAGGGCTTGCTCTCCACCCAGATATTGACTGACAGGATCGAATTAGCGAGAGTTTGGTGAAAAAGGCATTAGCAATTTACATATCTCGAAACTGGCTTGGAGCAACGCTGCAGCGAGGGTGTGATTCCACGCTACGATCGCTCTCCTCTCCAGAGAATCACCAGAGGTCCCCTGCAGGCTGGCGGGCTCGGGGATGTTGTCTGGCCGCTTCTCGCGCAGAAATGACAGTATCTCTTTATCAGGAGGTGGAAAGCCGGAAGTTCCAGGCTCACGAAGAATGAAGTTGATCATGGGACAGAGTTGGCCGAAAGCATCCGCTAATCTTGATTTACCCGTACCGCTGCTCTGAACGAATACCAAGGTCTTTGCGTAGTACTTGCTCACATCGAGTAGCTGGTATCGCCGAATGAGGTCCCGTAGCGCAACTAGGGAGTGCGGAAAATAGGCATTGTTCCAATCTTTTTGCAAGGCATGGAAGATAGCCCTTTTCTGAGGGGAGGTCAGTACGTGGAAGGCGGGATTGTTGATGTCTGTCTTAGTCATGGCCTTCTTTGCTAGACTCGGGAGTAGCTTTTCGTACTCTTTCGGATTTTTTTTCTCCAGCCACCTGCATAATTCGGTTATACTCGTATGTTGCAACTCTTCTTTCCACTCTTTCGGGTGATTTTTCGTTAGCCACTGGTATAGCTCCCACATCTCACTGTTACTTAAAACTATTGGCTCTTTTTCCGGTGTAACGGGGTTTACCTGGGCAGCTTGAGAGCCTGTCCCGGTGTACCCCGTGCCTGATTCTGAAGGGGTGCTCATAGTGAAGCTACCTGAAATGGCCGGACGTGACGAGAAGAGAGGCAGGGAGCGGAGGAAGAGGGGAGAAAGCGGAGAGTAAGAGCGGCAAGCAACAGCGGCGGGAGAGGTAATGGATCAGGAGAGGTGATGGATCAATCGATGAGAAGATGATTCAATCCGTTAAATGATTGACTGGTTCCGGAATGAGTAGAAAGGTTGGAGGGGCAAGTTGCCTCAAGTGACATCGCAGGAGTTTACACAGCGATGACACGCGGGGTGACACGACGGTGACACGCTAAGCCAAGAACCGGCCCCTGTTGTAGCCAGGGCCTGTGACTCCATCACGTGACACAGCGTGACACTCCACACTGCAGATAGATAGGCGCTCTCTGCATTCAACCAGCAAATCCGTGGGCCATGGGCCATGAACTAGAGGCCGCAGACAGGATATTCCGCGGGGGTAAAAGCGTAGCTTTTGTATTTTGGGGGCTAGCCCCCGGGAGGTGTGCACCACTTTTTGTTATTATGTACACCGGCTACAACACCCCCGCAGAACGCCACGAACACTGCGTAAAAGACTCATATTTTTACTATACCGTGTGTAGAAATGCTCATCTAGTAAGCAAACGTCTTTTCAGCTTTCAAAATCGCTCATATATGCTTGCAGAGTGGAGGTAAAATAAGTGCTATTCTGGCGTAGTGGTCCACCCTTTTGAAATTTGTACGTCGTACCATTTAACGCACGGAACGCAACGAAGTTTGGTTGATCCAATTTTTAAAGGCTAATAGCAGCTATATTCTCAGAGCACTCGTTGTTGAGATTTTGGCGATTCAATGTTGGGAAAAGAGTGTACAGAATAACAAAATGTGGTGTACAGACTAACACGCCTATTCTGTACACCAACCTTCCTTCAACACACTTTGCGCATTGTTCTATACACCTCTCTATTCGCCCTGGTTCTCGTTAAGCTAGCGACATTCGAATCTCCGCGGTAAGTGGCGTGTTTGTAGAACGCTAGCGCGTAGGAGTGATCTTCGGGTAGAGGGTAGAGAAGCACTTCCTTCCTTTTCCTCTGGTAAAATTTGTATCCCCTGCACGAGGTATCGACCGTGCAGGGGATAGAGGGTGACCAATCGAGCTTGTCAGGGGCCGTGGACTGGATCCGGTAGGCGACGGGGGATTTCATTGGATCCAATCCATGGACCATCTCAACGTCGAGGCTTGACCGTTCACGCTCAGTTACGAAGCATCTCGAGTGTGATTAATAGAGCTTCTCTAGATGGTCCACAGACTGGATCCGACGGGAGCTGGCGCGGAAAATATTTAATCCGATGACGGTTTACTGGAAAATTGTTAATCCGTTAAGGGAAAAGTTGCATTACGTAATTAGAGATGACGTCACTTTAGCCAATCAGAGGCCGGTGTATAGAATAAGACTTATCACGTGATTAGTGTACTAAATAGTATTTTCGCTTACTAATCAAGGTGTACTGACTAGAATAGGTGCTCACGTGCAGGGGGGTCAGGATTCAAAAGAAAGCTACGCTTTCAACTAGGTACGTCTACCCGAGAACGCTGTGGCTGTGATTCTAATTTCTCTGCAGGCTGCCAAGAAATTTCTGGAAATTCGCCACTTGCAACTCGTCACGTGGTCTGCCACTCATCTTCAAACTGCCACGGCTTTTTGGATTTGAGCAGACAAAATTCATTACATCCTCCTTGCCACTCACCAAAGCAACAACTTGACGATATCTTGTGGTGGAACTTCCACATCAATAGCGGACGAATTTCCATCCGTGTTGAAATACAAACAATCTTTGAACAGAACGCGCGACTCACTCTCCGGGACTTTTCCGAAATGGCGAACTATCTAGCCTCCATCTTCGGCACAGAACAAGACAAAGTAAGTTCTCTCCATCTCCTTGGAATCGACAAACACTAACATCGAGAATAGGTCAATTGCTCGTTCTACTACAAAATTGGCGCCTGCCGCCATGGTGACCGATGTTCGCGCAAACATGTCAAACCGTCCTACTCGCAAACGATTCTCCTTCCCAACCTGTACCAAAATCCCGCCTACGATCCGAAGAATAAGATGAATGCATCCCAGCTACAGAACCACTTCGACGCCTTCTACGAGGACTTTTGGTGCGAGATGTGCAAGTACGGCGAGATCGAGGAGGTAGTCGTCTGCGACAACAACAATGATCATCTCATCGGCAACGTCTATGCGAGATTCAAGTACGAAGATTCGGCGCAGGCAGCTTGCGATGCTCTGAATAGCAGATGGTATGCTGCGAGGCCGATCTATTGTGAATTGAGTCCAGTCACCGACTTCAGAGAAGCTTGTTGTCGGTTGAATTCTGGAGAGGGCTGTGTGAGAGGAGGATTCTGCAACTTTATTCACAGAAAAGAACCGAGTCCCGAGCTGGAGAGAGAGTTAGAGCTCAGCACGAAGAAATGGTTGAAGATGCGTGGACGAGATGAGAGGAGTATGTCTCGGAGTCCGAGCCCAGAACCAACAAGGAAGAGATATTAAGGCTACAAGAGACAACATACACAATCAAACATGATGCTCTCAGATTCACGACCTGTGCGCAGCATGACTGGCTGAGACCGTCACACTTCGAAAATGCAGCCTGTGCTAGCTAGCCTGGGACTGGACCAGCTTTCATCCGTCCGTCGAGACATCAAGGAGACATAACGCATGTATGGGGATTACGGCGCTCATCCAAGTCGCACCCAACTAGACCACGAGGGATAAATCCTTTACCTCTGATCCGGCTTTCCCAGCTGGATACGCCACTCATATATCTCCAAAGAACGAGGAGGTTAGCCTACACAATTCACATGCTCTAATTGCCGATGTATCGCGCGTGGACTTGAGGATGCGAATCCGATTCACAAGTGTCACGATGGAAGAACAGGGGACGAACGAGCAGAATCAAGTCGTCCGGCTGTTTTTACTCTTTTGGCTGGGGATATGGAGACCTGGCGCCAAAGAACCGCCACGACGCACGCATCACGAAGATGCGTCTGTGGTATTGGGGAAACAAGATGAGATCTTGAAGTAAATCCCAGCTCGGGCACGTCCAGGAAAGGGTGTAGAGATCGCGAGAGAGGAGGGGCAGATAGCGTCGAATCCGAATGGAGGACTTGGTCGTCAACCTCGTTAAGCCAATTGATTGTTTCACCTTGAAGTTTCAGAAAGTCGATATCTCACTGACAGTCAGTATCTCTCGAGTGTGTCCGCCTTCACAAGACACCAAAGGAACTTGGACCGGTGCAGGTGATTTTCAAATTCGGTTTCTATTGATCGATGTGGGATATTGTAGTAGTTCTAGCTGTCTATCTGATCGGTAATTCTCACCGACGTAATGACCATGTTCTCGTTATTTCGTAATTCCCAATCCCATTCTAACTGGATGGCCTCCCAGTTCCCCGAAGATACCAATGACATCAATTTTGGCTCAACGCTGGGTGTCAAGCTTTGCCGGAAGTTTATGGTACGGTGACGGTAGACCAACCAATCTTTTATTGTGATGTTCGATATGATTGTTGAGGAGCTAACATGTTGCTCAGGATTTGATGTTGTCCGTTGTCCGTGAGGAAATTCGTCCCCCTGTCAATGGTCGCCTTGGATAGTAGAATATTGTTGGAAGCAGGTATGTCGTGCGTAGTGGTGGTTTGTTGGCTTCAATTTGTGTGCTCAGTCGACATGGTCATGACGACTTCGACTTGAATGGTCCGACTTTGGAAAACCACAATAAAACAAGAACAATTGCTGCAATTAGAGCGAGAAATCCAAAGGCAATTATCCATCCAACAATTCGGGTTCGACGCTGTTTCCTCCGATTGCGCTCAAGCCACGAGTCCCTAGCCAAGATTAGTATTTTGCTCCCATGTGCCAATGTTATTCCCAGCTACATACGCATGTTTCAAGGGCGCTCTTGAAGATGTAGTCGACGCTGATCTGGCGTCCGGAATGGTGGCTTTCTCTTCATCCAAATGCACCGCCATGGAAAAGCGTCGCCAGAACGCCGGATCGCGAACGCCCGCCATGGCCAGTGTTCCGTTGTTTGTGAAGACTTGTCGTATATGAGAGCTTAGATTTTAGTATGGAATCTCGAAGTTCGGATCTCGGAATCTGTGTCGAGAGATTGAAGGATTGTTCAAGTGTCTCGAGACGGACGGGATGAGAAAAGACTTGGTTCAAACGAATGGATGATGCTGAAACACGAACGAGTGAGTGCAACAGATCTTAACAAATGGGGGAGAACAAGAACGAAGGAGAGATGCAGGACCAACTCTTGTCACATCCTTGAACGGCAAGAAGAATTCAAAGAAGCAGGCGGAACAGAGGTGGTATAGAAAGAGCACGCAGGAGACTGCTCCTTAAGATCGCCATCGGCAGTGTTACTCGAATTCCGCGTCCCTGCGCTAGTCCCACGAATGAGTTTGTTCTGGTTTCACAATGTTCTTGGGAGCCACATTGAAATTCGCCTGATTGAGTGTCGCGTGGGCGTGGGCAGTCTCTGCTGGCCAGGCCTTTGCAAACCCCAGAGCTCAGGTTCTGGTTGGAAACGATGGGCGTTCCGATAAACAATCTCATCCAACGCCAATCATAATAGTCCGCGCCAAAGTCTGTTTAGAACAAACAATCTTATACCGAATTAAGGAAACGGGGCTGGGGACGGAGAGAGGAGCCGGGAGGGAACAGGTCACCACAAGTCACAACGGGCCGACTATTGATTGGCTTGACAGAACGAAGCGATGGAAACGGTTCAGATGGAGAGACAGGCGTTGGGTCAGGGTGGATTGAGGAAAACCGTTTGATGAAGGGTGGAGACGACGGGAGATTGCTGGACCTGACATTGAAAAAGATAGATTTGATGTCGGCAGCAATCACCGACCGCAGCCAAGCCTTTTCTCCCCTTTGGCATCAAATACAGCTTCTTGAACCTCGCTCTGTATTGCCAGGGTAGTCCTGGTCAGCAGGCAATTGTGACGCGGTCTATTAAGCTCGTGTTGATAAGAACACACTCTTCCATACGTTTAAAGTTATCAGCTATCTGAAGTAACAACGAGGGGGCGCGTGTTGCGCTACACGGCCCGAGCTATCTGGATCAAATTTGCTTGAACCGTTGATGACATAGCTGGCTGAGGTCATGTTAGATATTGACAAGGCTCAGTCGCCCGCGTATATTCATCCGGGAACAAGAGGAGAAACTTTTTTATTGCTGTTGAAAGAGTTGACGGAAAATAGCAATGTCCGCAATTAAAGGCACCGGAATTAGTCGCTTCCAGCACTTCCAAGGTTGGTTCCAAAGATTATCGAACTCTGATTTTGCTGGATATCTCAGGCTTTGGTTGGCTCCTTCGTTTGGAGGTGTTCCACCGTTGCTTCAACCTTCTCGGTCATCAATTCTTTCACCCCTTTCAGGAAAATTACCGCAACAAGAGCAAGAACAACAAATGGGATGATACTCGCCCATGCCAGTCGATACGCGTGGGCATATGCCCAGTGGCTGGCACCCAACGTCTTTGCCTCTATTGTCGCATTGACGCCAGGGACGTCGGACAACCCTATTCCCGTGGCCAAGGCTTCTAACAAAGCAGATACAGATGACTCTGGCAACCCTGCTTCAACAGCTGCATTGCCAACCTTTGTCGGATATGACGTGAGTTTGCCATTGATAATGGCATCCAAGACCGCAGATCCAAATGCTCCTCCAATAGCGCGGGCTGAAAATCCCAGACCTGTAGCGGTGGAGAGGAATGCATGCGGCGCGGTGAACTGCACCAAGGCGACAATAAGGGTAAGAGGTCCAGACTGGCCAATACCAGAGAGTACGTTGAAGCCGATCTGAGCATTGTTCATATTAGGTGTGATTACCGAGTAGCAAATTGTGCTATTTGGATATTAGTTTGGACCATGGAAGTGGAAGATTTTATACAACTTACACGACCAGGAATATCAGGAACGTCACGATCAACGGTGACTTTAAGTCCTTGTACTTCGTGGCATACAATCTGCGAATTTCGCATCATTAGTGTCACTCAACTTACCGTCTTCCTTTTCAACGGCTTGGCTCACGTGAGTGGAATTGACGTAAACAGGGTCACCAGATTATAGGAGAGCTGTCTGATGGAAATATCCCATGCATTGTTCTCAAAGCCGAGATTGAGGACAATCTGAGGAGTGACACTGTTGACGGCGCTGTAGAAGAGCCATCCCTCGACTGCGAACGCGAAAACCGAGAGACCGAAGTTGGGCGAGCCTTTGAAAAAGACATGTGCCACAAGACCATCCGAGCGACCTTTCCATTCTGCGCCATGGGTTTCAGTCGAGCACATGAAAGTTCAGCCACGAATTCTTCACTCACCATATGCACAAAACAAGGCCAAAAATCCAAAGCCAATGCCCAGTGGAGCAGCAACATGAGCATCCGACCAAGCGTATGCGCCTCCAGCCCAGTCCAAGGCCAGAAGCAGCATGGTACAGGCTATGATGAAAAGGAAAGATCCGATTGGATCGCATGCCCAGATGTATTCTTTCAGAGACATCTTGGGATAGTCCGAACGTCGAATGGGGTGGTAGAACAAAATGAGCCCAAAGAATGTAGCCAGATGGAAGGCTGCTTGCATCCAAAAAATGTCGCGCCAGCCAGATGCACTCGCGTTCGTGACTCCACCTGACCCCAGGATACCGACTCTGCAGAAAGGGGGGGAATTATCAGCCACATTCATCATACATTTTCATCCTGCAGTGGACGTACAATCCGCCGACGGCACCTCCAAGGAAAGCAAATCCATTCGCAAGAGCTCGATACTTCAGTGGCAAGACCTCACTGGGGATGGCTTGGACAATTGCGATCGTGCTCAATGTCACACCGATCAGGATTCCCCCTCCGATGAGCATGGACATCGATGTTGCTTTTGCTGAAATGACTGCACCGGCGAAGGCGATCAATGGTGGAATCGACGCCAAGTATTTTCGATCAAGCACATCGCTGAGCCGTCCAACAATGGGCGAGAGCACGCTCTGCATGAGGAGTGGTCCCTCTATGCATGACCTCGTCAGCGCGGCTCAAGAAATGGAAGGACAGTACGAACGGATAATCCAACCAGCGATTGCTCCATCACCCAGGTCTCGAATGATGAATGCTATAACGGATCCAGCTGCCACGACAACAAAGACTTGGGCCATAATGGCAAAACATGTCACGAAAACCACAAGCCAAGATCGCCAGCTCAAATTGATGTGTTCAGCCTCCTTGAGCTCCTGAATATGTTCCATAGGAGCTTCGAACTCGGCGGCGCGTTGCCGCTCTTGAGCCTGAGCATTTTCAATGGTTTCCGTCTGTGCTGGATCCTTTTCTGGGGCCATCTTTGATGCGTCCTAGGACCGATTGTTCGTAATACGATAGTGATACCAGGGAGTACGAGCGAACCCGCGCAATTATAGCCGAGGAGTTTCATTCCCCCATAACAGGCCCGAGGTGAAATTATTTTTTTTTTTTTTTTTTTTTAAAAAAAAAAAAGGGGGGGGGGGGGGGGGGGGGGGTTTCTGGGCCGGTACGGACATAAATCGCCTTCTGAGTCCAACTCTTTGCCATTGTGTTGACCCCGGCAGTTGATCTGGGATGTTCTACCGGTCACACTCCGGCGTCAGGTCTCCACAGAAAGCGAAGCCTTTAGAGCATATCTGAAGTGGAGATGGGGCAGGACGACCAATCTGAGTGATGGCGAACCTGGAGGGGGAGAGAGATTGTGGGTTACTCTCCAACCAGACCGCTCAGGGGGGGTATTTCCAGGTCCTGGGGCTTGTTGGCAGCTGCACGTGGCGACCTTTCGGCATCTGCTGGATACGAGTCAGAATGATAAATAGTTTCAGGCTGATGACCAACCAGGCTGAGACCCTGGACGAGGGACTGTTGTCTAGCATACCTCTTCGCTGGGGATGAAGTGGGTAAAGAAAGCCAGACTGGGGAACAACAGATTCGAATGTGGGATGTCACCTTTTGCGGAGAAGCTCTGTGTGGGGTCTCGGCCAGAGCGCCCCTATTTTGACATCCTCCCATCGTCCTCTCTGAGTTATACTCTGCGATATGTTCAATGAACACCGTTTTCCTGATTCATGCTGATCATGGCGATGACGGCCTACTGTCCATCGAACATTGCCAAAGCCATTCACAGAGGATACCTTCCAAGTCTAGGGAGATGTCGAGATTGTCGAATGCCCGGCGTCATGAAGAATCCATTTTATCGACGACGCGACATCCGTCGGCGTGGAAAAGAATGCTATTTTGAGAATGAAGACGGACATGCAAAGCAAGCCATCAGAAGAGATGTTCCTCTGAGAACAAACTGGAGACTCGTATGATGGAACTAGCTGCTGATAAAGACGCCCATCAGAGCTCTAATATGAACAAAATGGGGTGTTGCAGGAGAGCGTCTTCATCATGAAGAATAGGGTGCCGTCGGTACATGGCCGGCATGGAAGGATGCACTGCAGTGAAGACTTCAGGAGGCAGGTCCTCCGATCTTATACTGCTTTTCAGACTTGTTTACAAACAGACCTGATCTTTCGTACCTCTCCTTTGCGACTCTCAACAGTGTTATCTCAGATCTCTCACTTTCTGCTGGCGTCTATGTGTAAGTATCCCTAATCCTTCCCCGTAACCTCCCGTGGACAGAATTTGCACTGTTGCTCGTTCAAACGGAACGAAAACCGGAGATCCAGATCCTATTTACTCACACATCTACCAGCCCTCCCCGAACCAACCTTTCCACGACCCTAGAGATTCTGGCATACGAGGTTCTGACATAAGAAAAAAGGGGTTTTGTCAGTAGTCGTGTTCTCTCAGATTCGAGGCTCCTTTACAAGTCCTACAGACTCTTTCACGTCTGAATCGTCTCCGAGTGTGCCTACAACGGATAATCAAGTCAAAGACCAAGATATGCAGTCAGAAGCTAAGAAGACTCGGCCAATATCACCCAACTCCCAAGAAAGCCTCATATTCTCGGATGATGAAGATACGGGCAAAACAGTATTGGAGACACGAGGAAACTGGAAACCACAACCCTGTCAAAAGAGAACAGCTTCCAGTCTCACAGATTCCCCACTCAGCACTCTACGAAAGGGACCAGCTGGTGTGGCTTCCAAGGACGAATGGGCTGATAGCAGTGATGAAGAGGAAAACATCAAACGCACCCGCATTTCAAAGCGAGGAGGCAACATGTCTAGATCCAAATCCGCCGGTGGCAACGACGCGGACACAATCGAAGTCAAGAAAGCGTCAACTTCTTCTCGTTTGTCCATGACCGTGGCCAAACCAGCAAAGCACTCAAAGAGAGTTATGTCGATGTCAAGTATGTTCTCTGCCCCAACTTTCGATACAGAGTTATTTGGATGCTAAGAACTTCTACCAGAGAATGCCGTTGACCACCGCAAACGCAAGAACATCGAAGAAAACTACAGGAAGAAAGTGTGCACCCTTATTGACGCCGATATCCTTGAGCGCGTGAGGGAAGAAGGTGGAATTACACCAGCCGGGAGGATGTACAAGGCTGCCTACACAATGTTGACACGCCTTAGAGGCCAGAAGAACGCAGGTGCGACCAGTTTGAGGGCCGAAAATGAAGCCTTAAGGGCCAAAATTGCGGAAGCGGCCGAGCTGCTAAGGTCTTTCTTAGAACAGAAGACCATTCAACACTTCTAAATAAGGGAATAGGGCCGGCTTGATACTTGGGCTGTATGATGGACATCAATGCTCTCTTATGCAGCAGATGGACCACACCGTGGCTGCAACTCCGGGCATCGCCCTTGGCACATCGCTTGTCCTGGGGTGGGACACTTACGTAGATAATAATTCCATTTTTTAATGAAGTACTCTATACTGGCAAACAAGGTCTAGTCTTCCGGAGAGTGTGTGAACACGACGATCCCAACTTCATCATCAAAAGGTTATCATCCGGAAACCCCCGATCTATCGTCTCATCGACAAGAAGGCATTCTCTCCAGTTTCCAGTCACAGTCACAGTTTCGATGGAGCCGTCATTGGAAACACCGCTTTATCGTGTACACAAGTGACGCAGAGTTTGCCATCCAGATAAATCTTGCCCAGGATATTGGCTGTATTTTTGCCGGCCGCCTGGACTTCGCAGTCTATTGTCACCTTGGAGCCCATCGGTACTGGTCTGAGATAACTCATGGTGATAGTCCGGCTAACATGTCCACCATCGAGGAACCCAGGTTTGGCTATTGTCAACAATGCCGTTGATGTCAAGTTGTCCAATAACGTAGCTGCCGCGCCGCCGTGCAGATTTCCAGATTTATTGCACAAGTGGCTACCGATTTCAATCTCCCATTTCGTAAAATTCGGCTGCGCGTTGAGAAGTGTTATGTTGGGCCGAAGCGCATATGCGTCGAAGCCGAGGAAATCCTGGTCGGAGACCACTTGATTTTGGAGAGCAAGGACACGATCTCGGATCGAGAGGTCGAAGAAGCCTTTTTGTTGGAAGACCATTCTTGAGGGATTTTTCTCTTGAACCATGGTGAGGATCGGGCTGTGTTCCTCGAGGTCAAGTCTGGATGATTGCACTCAGTGGGCCCAAGCTGAAGGGGAATCATGTAAATGTAGAGTCGCTCAGAAGATACGAGAAAGAGTTCAGGACTTCCTCATCTGCAATGGTACAAGAAACATTTTATAGGGAGCCATCGGTATCATCAGGTGGATGGAAAATACCGAGGCTGCCGGAGACATTTGATTTCATGGCCTTTATCTCTCACACGAGGTGCTTCGGAAAATTCTGGCCCGGCCGTCAGCATTTCAAGTGGCAGATGCAGTGCTGTATTCCCGAGCACTGCTCTCCAGTGGAGGGATTGTCTGCCATCAAACACACTCAGTCTAGTATCGTCTGCCTCGACTACCAAGCAAGGTGAACTGCTATAACAGGCAATTGGTGCGGTGCCACGCACTCAATGTTACGCTACCACCTCTCATGGGCAAAATGCCAAACGGCCTCAAGACCAATGCATCTGAGGCGTGTCCTGCTTCGCCGCAAATCTGAGCATTTCACACCACCACCACCCGTTTCCTTCATCTCCATCTTCATCTGACACTCACTTCTCGATCTACCTGTTTCCGCCTTCTCTCCTCTTTGGTGACCTCTCTTCCTCCCCCTCCCTCTCCCCCTTCGTTGATATTCCGCCTGACCATGAGCCTACTGGGAGGGGATTATCGAGATGATGAACGAGGACGAGAGGTACGACGATGCCACCCTCGAGAATACCAAAACCTCCAAGCGAGACCGACTCAAGGGCGCCCTCGCCCGCACAAAGAGCAAATTCAAAAAACACGGTGACAAAGGTGAAGAGGCGGGCAAGGTGCTCAGTGATGATGTGAATGACTTCCTGTCAGCTGGGAGACCCTCTACATCGAGTTGGACATCTGGAGGAGATACACTACCACGCCACCCCATGACAGACCTCTCATCGTCAGGAACCACTCTAGACCAGCGCTCGCCGAGACCATCGACCTCTGATTCATTTGCCACACCGAAGCAGTCACCGAGACGGATACCTGTGCCTCGAATCGATGTGTCCAACTCACAAAGATGGCCTGGTGCCCAGCCGATTGGGAATCAGAATTCAGAAGATGGACCGGAGTTTCTTCGTCCCGAATACCAGGCACGCAGTCAGTCAGTCAGCTCACTGTCGAAAAGGAAAGGGCGTGGGAGAGGTCTAAGCGTCAGCTTTATCGAAGCCCCTCCCGTCATTATCGGCGAAGGAGGTGATGATGCTCCAAAGCCTCCTGTCGAGATTTCCAAGGCGAGAGCGAGGGCAAGATCTGTCTCACCGATGACCAGTCGTTCTCAGTCACAAGCTCCCAGCACAACGGACCGCCCAGCTCCTATCAATGGCTCGCCTTCACTACACCATGTTGCCCCTCGACATGAACATGGACCACCGGACGTCCTCCGTCCCCGGACTCTGCAAAGAGTCCAGACAGGGTTGTCATCACCAAGTCCATCTGGATTGTCGGGCTTGGACAAGGAGTTTGACATGACTTTACGACTCGGATCAGGAGTCAGCTCGCCGGAAAGCGCAGGCGCCTCCCCGATCACTCCTGAGATCGTCGCTCCGAAGCCCGTACGCCCTGTTCATCCACCACCGCCGGTCTTTGAATCGGCAGAGCCACCTGGGCTGAAAAAGGAAATACCGAGCGCGAATTTGCGGAAGCAATTTCGAGAGGGAGATGCCCTCAAAATGCATCACGACCTCGAAACCCCCGATCCCTTCGAAGATCCAAGTCCCGGGGCTGCATCTAGCAGGGGGGTCAGCCCTGAAGAGCAGCGATCGTCTCGACGGATTTGACCTGGCGCAATAATTTTAGATCATTCCACTCAAACTGGTTATGCCAGTGCTCTATGTCTATGGCTTGCGCGCCTTGCTGGATTGTGTCTAACATCAGGACGAGTTTGATGCCCCGAGAGCCTTGAACCCCTGGATGAGATCATCAAGGAGATCTTTCTCGTCCTCAATGCCAATGCTGATCCGCAAGAGATCTTTCTCCACCGACGAGTCGGTCATCGTCCGCCATTCGATCAGACTCTCGACTCCGCCCAAGCTTGTGGCATGGTGGAAGAGGTGCAACTTGCTTGGCAATGTTCGAGCAAGCTTCGGAGTCTTCAATACGATGGAGAATACGGGACCGTATCCGTTAGGCATCTGCTTCTTCAACCAGGTTTTGTAATCCTGGGTTTGAAGACTTGCATGGTGGACCTGTTTCAGCACCGATTTGATAATGTCGACATCTGATTGTGACAGTCCAGTACCCACTGTCAAGCCAGTCAGAGCACCATCGAGCGCATCGACTATCCTCCGAGCAGTTTCGCTTTGTCTCATAACTCTCAACTCTAGCGTGCGCAAACTCCTCACTCCTAGCCAACCTTCCAAACCGCCCATGACGGAACCAAGATACAACCGGTCTTCCAGCATTTTGGGTATCCATTCTTTTTGCTTGACCGCCAAAACACCACAGAGCATGTCGGAATGTCCGCCAATGTACTTTGTTCCGGAGTGCATGACGACATCTGCGCCGTGCTTGAATGGATCCTGCAATGGCGGAGGTGCAAATGTGGAATCAACACTGAGATATGCCCCTCGCGAATGCGCAACATCGGCATAGTGTTGGATATTGAATGCCAAACCTGTAGGGTTGACTGGTGTCTCCAAATGTAACAGATCGCCCTCCTCCAGGTCTTCGGGTTTACAGTTCAGCGGAAGTATCTTGCAGCCTGAAAGTCTCTGGTGCAGCTTCAACACTCCATGACATCCGTGGTATCCAGCACCAATCGCTACTCTCTTGGGATTCAAAAAGGTAATGAGAGCGTTGAACGCTGACAAACCGGAAGAGTATGTGAGACAGGGATTGTGCAAGAGGGTGCCCAGAATTGCTTCCAGACGCGAGGTACTATGAGTGGTATGGCGAGAATAGATATGCTCGGTGGGTGCATAAATAGGTTCAGGTCGTTCGTAGTAGGGCCGCAGCTGGGCGGGATCTTTGTCGTATCGAAAAGTGGTGCTCACATGTATGGGCGGAGCCACGTCATCGACGACATTATAGGCATCATCGGCATGAATCGCCTGGGTGGACGGAGATAAGGAGGCAAGACTCAATTTATGAAGCTCGACGACTTTGTGAGGATCGGTGGGCGCAGGAGGGACTCCGGAGGGGGGGTCCGAGTCGACCGAATGAACTCCATTGGTGGCCATCCTGACAGGTATTGGAGGGCCTTTGGATAACTCAGAATTGAATTGGGCCTCCTAACAAACTGAGACACGACGTTTTAGAGGAAAATTGAAGAATGGCTGGGTGTTGAATAATGATCTCGATATCGTGATTAGTTTTGACAAAGTCTCAGTCAAGCGAAGGGCGTAAACCCGAAGTGCATCTCCGCATCTCCGTGCCTCGTGCCTTGGCGCTGCATACGCCGGTAGGGTATCACGTGCCAAAATGTCCTGGAATTCAAGCCACTGTAGCCACTTATATCGTTTGATTTTATCAAACTTATTCTGTACATTGATCACGTGATCAATATAGTTCTATACGCCGCCACTGATTGGTCCGGATTTTTCATTTTTTCCGGTCAACGGCGACAAGCTCCGTTAGTGCGGTGTATGTACTAACACGCCGCCTTGTCCGGTCACATGAGAAGCCCCCTTTTTCTACCCAAAACATCTACCACCAAGACGGGGTATCCGCCAACTGAGCCACACCAAACCTGCTGCTTCATCCTTTGACTGAAGCATGATGTACGCACCAGCTATGAGCGTAAAGAGCTTGACCACCTGCCAGGTCGAGTATCGTACAGTTTGCTCCTCTCAGCAGACACACACAGGTCAGCCGTGCACGAGAATCAGTATCCAGTTAAGAGCGGAGGACCTATTAGAAACGGCAACCCATTACGACTACCATCCTCTTGGCCCCAGACAGGTCTGGCTTTTACGCATTCAACCCACACCTTCGAAATGGGATTCATTATAGTATCATTTACGTGCATACAGCCATCGGAAACGAGAAATGGAGTGATTCAATTCACTTAGCTTGGCTAGACTGGTGATTCCAAGCTTGATTCGAGCAAGTCCGAGGACACCACGCACTCGATCAGTCAAACCAAGAGCGTCACAGATCAAGTGGCAGTGCAACAAGCACAGATAGCAAGCCTTCAACAAGAACTCAACAACAAGGTCGATGACATCCGAAAGCTGCATGGAATTATCCAACGGAGTGGTCAAAACAGTTCCAGTGTATCAGACGACAACATCAACAGAGCTTTCAGCGACTTGAGAGATGGCATCCTCCGCATCGTCAAGCTGTTCGAACTGAAACTCAATCAGGTAAAGAGCCGGATAGGGTTGGAGCATGCGCTGGGAAAGCATAAAGGTCTGACTTTGTCTGAATTTTAACTTTGACTGATGTATTTGTTGGAATCTAGTTCCAGCATCGGAAATTACAGACTGGCGGATCAAAACGGTCAAAGTTTGTCGTGCCATGGAACAGAAAGGACGTTTTGGTACCTGCGAGTATCTCTCAGATGACATAAGAATGGCTTTGAAGGACTTTCGGACGAATCCTGACCTAGAGACCAGGATTTGAGCTTCGAATCAAGGAAATGGATGATCTGTGCATCCAGGCTTTTGTAGAAATGTGCACACAAGGCTGAGACGTGCCAAGACCCCTGGGGAACTCGCCGATGCTGCTAACCTCTTAAGGCTTAGTGCCTCCACTCACTGCTTAATACCGAGGTAAATCCAGACTGCGGAGGTACACGACCTTTTTGCTTATAGTTCGTTTATCAGCCAGAGGTACAAAATAGACTTTCCTTCTAAGAAGATAGATCATTTTCCTCACCTCCAGATGAAAAGTGTTCGGTGACCAGTATGTCGTCCGACACCCAAGAGGCCGCTTGGCAGGCCATTGCACGCCGCAAACAAGCTGAACGCTCCCAATGTATCCCCGCCAAATGGCTGATTCCCACTCGCCTATTACCCAAAGATCCTCCGACACTTCAAGACGGGCCTCAGAATGTCCTTGATTTACCTCGCCAGTGCCTGTCGCAGGCAGAGATCGCCATTACAGAAAACCACACCGTCGCTACGCTCGTGTCCGCAATCACTTCTCGCAGACTCTCCGCCGTCGAAGTCACCGAGGCCTTCTGCCATCGAGCGGCCATCGCACAGCAATTGACCAATTGCCTGACCGAACCATTGTTTGAATCTGCGATAAATCGGGCGAAGAAGCTAGACGCATACCTACAAGAGCATGGCAAACCCTTTGGACCGTTACACGGTCTCCCGATATCGATGAAGGACACATTCAACATTGAGGGCGTCGATAGCTCCATCGGTCTAGCGGTTCTATGCCATAAGCCCGCGAAGAAGAACGCTCCACTGGTCAATCTGCTCCTGTCTCTCGGGTGTGTGGTCGTGGCAAAGACGAATATTCCGCAGACTCTGGCGTCGCTGGACTCGATCAACAACGTCTTTGGCCGCACCATGAACCCTATCAACAGACTTTGCACGGCAGGTGGGTCTTCAGGCGGCGAAGGTGTCCTCGTCGCTATGAAAGGTTCCATGATCGGGATTGGTACGGACATTGGAGGCAGCATTCGCGTCCCTGCCATGTGCAACGGCGTCTACGGCTTCAAACCAAGCAACGGCCGCGTCCCGTACGGCGGCCAGGCCGAAACTGGCTGGAAAGGCGTCAGTCGCACCAGCGTCCAAGCCGTCGCGGGCCCTATTGCTCGGAATATCGAAGACATCGACATCCTCATGCGCGAGATCGCCGTGCGTGCACCTCGGTACGGCGAAGACTGCATGCCGACACCGTGGCCTCAAAATCGCTTGCTACGGCCTCAAGGTTGCGGCCCCAACGGCGAACTGGTCATCGGCATCCTCCGTAGTGACGGTAACTGCGCGCTCCTCCCGCCCATCACCAACGTTCTCGACGACGTCGCAGCCAAACTCCGCACGACACCTCAGATCTCGGTCGTCGAGCTCCAGTGCCCAAAGGCTTGGACTAAATGCCAGTCCGTCATGTCCAAGCTCATGGGCGTCGACGGCGGTGCTCTCATGGCCGAAATGATCGACTCGACGGCTGAACCGCTCGTGCCGTGGATGAAGACGCGATTCCGCAAGCGCAGGCCCATTGAGTTCGTCCGACTCGTTGAACTCCAAGCCCAACGCGCCGAGTTGGAGCGCGAAATGCTCAATATCTGGGTTTCAAACGACAGCGAGGGTCGACGAACGCAGAAACTGGATGCAATCGTCTGTCCGGTCGCGCCGCACCCGGTGCCGCCGATTGAAGGATACAACGCGGTCGGCATGACGAGTTCGTGGGTTCTCCTCGATTATCCCGCGGGGACGGTGCCGGTACGGGATTGCGAAATGAGGGATCTGGAGCTGGGACGTCCGCAAGCTGGGGAGAGCCTGGGTTCGTGGGACGAGAAGAATCGGGAGCTTTGGGATGAGGGGAAGATTGATAGGCGGGTGTATTTGGGGACGCCATTGAGTGTGCAGGTGGTGGTGCCGAGGCTGATGGATGAGAAGTTGGTGGATGCCATGAGGTGGATTGATGAGTCTGTTAAGCTGGATGGTGAGAGTGGAAGCAGTGTGAGAGCAAGGCTGTGAAGGACCCGGAGATCCATGATTCGCGTCGTGGGTAGAAGAAAAGTCTGAAGAGAGAAATGAAAAGCAAGAATGAGATGCTCTGTTCTGTTCGAATATGGAGGGTGAGGCCGAAGATGATATATGACCTCGTAAATATGAACAAATACTGGCAAGTCAATAACGATACGTCTAGGAGATCCCCTGAATTTCAGAGAAGTAACTGATAGATAGTCTATCTCCTTGATTCAGAGATTTCTGTCTTTTATTAGTAATTAGGATTAGGAACCTTGGAAGCGACTATGATCTTGCTCACTCGCTTCCCTTGCTTCGCTCGCTCAATACCAATACCAATGCCAATATCACAACCTGGTCAAGTAGATTGTACACATGCTCGCTGATGCCTCGCTTTTCGTTCGCCGGAGACCCCAATCATTGTCCTGAACAGGATCCATAAATGCAACGGTGATTATGCTGGTGCCATTCCAATAGCTTCGACAATCTTGTCGCTCCTTCTCCTAGACAAACACATCTTCGCGTCACAAACGTGCGGCAATTGGCAGATAGATGCTGTGATTCCTTCCTCCCTTCCTCATCAGACATTCCCATTCAATTTTTCATCTTCTGATATTGCTCTAGTGGATAGAGTAGACTAAGAATGAATTAGGCCGTCTCACTCCTCCTCTTGCCAGTATCGAGTTTCAACCCATTCCCATTCGTATCCGCAGGCTCATCCACATATCCACCTAGGGGATATGTGCTCGCTTTATTGACCTGCTGATCATGGCGGCCTGGGACAATTGTGTCAAAGTCACGTTGAATCTCAGGCCAGAGCTGGAGGATCTGGCGCTCAAAGACACCCAGGGGCTCCTCCTCGAGCTGGATAGTTTCGGTTTTGCCTTTTGTCTGGACGATCTTCACTTTCCCGCCGATGAGCTTTTCGGGGTATATGGCTTTCTTCCACACGACATTCTTCATTTTGCCCACGGGACCGGGTGCGCCTAAGGCGATGGGAGTGTCCGGGTTCGTCTCCATGCCGTGCATTACCCAGCCTTGCAGAGCTTGGGAGTCGTACTTGCCTTTGTCGTTGTAGCCCAGGCCGTCTTTACCCATGCGGATACGAACGCTCGAATGAATGGTCTCGTTGGTCCGTGCAAGGCGTGGGAGGATGTAGCCTTGGTGTCCAAAGAGGCGGGTCACGCGGTGTGAGAGCTTCCACAGGATCCAGAGCAGAGTGCCGTGTTGCGAGGCGAGTTCTTCCTCCCGATATTCCCCTGGCGTACGGATGCGCGAACCACCCAGCTTGAAGAAGAAGGTCATGCTGTTGTGGATTTTCCCCAGGCCCCAGGGGCGAAGGTGGGGTTGCGTGTTGGTACTTGTTCGCATGCGGCCGTCACGGGTGAATGTTTGGTGGCCTTGGCTGAGAGTTTCTTGGGGCTTGATCAGGTCCATGATGTAACCCTGGTTGATCGTGAGGATTGGATCGAGGAGGGATACCATCCAGGCGAGTGTCAGGTTTGCTAGGGCGGTATCGTCGTAACTACCTCCAATATCACTGTGGACTCCGGGGAACCAGGTTTGTTTGAGGACTTTCAGATCATTCGGCTCCACGCGTGGCCAGTCCCAGACTGTCGGCGAGAATGAACGTCGATGTTCATCGAGCGCCAGCGCCTGAAATGCATACTCGATGTTGGATTCGACGCGAGTGTCCACGAAAGCAAAATCCTTGCTCGGTGGCTGTGGGAGGAGACCGATCATGGGAATGCCCAATCCACCAACCGTATCCCAAACAGCAACGCATTTGATTTTGATATTCGGCCTTGTAAGTTCTTTCTCGATCAGTTGCTGCTGGTAATGCGGATCTGTGACAGGGGGCTTGTGCCCAACAAAGGGTAAGTTTGGCCATTTGGTCTTGAAGTCCTTCTTCAGTTGAAACTCCCAGTCCTCAAAGACCTGGACGAAGTATTCGAGGCCCTTTGCTGTCAACAAGCCCGCAGCATTGATCAGGCTGGAAATCGAACGGGCTGTGAATGCTCCTCGGGAGAATCCGATCAAAAAGATCTCATCGCCTGGATTGTAGTTCAGACAAATGAAACTGTAGGCTTCACGAATATGACCGGCGAGACCTTCTCCGGTAGCACCGCCAACGTACTTGTCGTATAGTGAGTTGGAGCCCGTGCCGATGCCATTCTGGTAGAAGACGATTTGCGGGATGGGACGGTGGGGAGTCACGCTTTGGTCAGTGCCTAGTGGTGGAATAGCGCGGGCGATTCGAGTGACGTTGCTGGGAGTCTGGTAGTCGCCGTCACTGTCCATCCAAGTGCCGTCACAACAGACTACGATACGCTTCTTGAGATCTGAGGGGGCCATTACTGAATCGAATGGTCATCGAGCACGAAGCGCGCTGTTCAATGGGCTCAATTTAAGAATTGCCGTTCCAGTTTAAAGCCAATATGATTAGTTCAGTCCTCGAAAGATCTTCGAAGCGGGAGACTGCAGCAGAATTGGGCCGGTTTCAATCCCTCTCGAGATGTAATCTGCCTAGCCTAAGTTCGGCCAGGCTGTTCCTGTGCGGGAAATCCAACGGCAGAAGATATTTTATGTCGCTCTTGGGCAGCCAACCCCTTCAGATTGAGACACTCTCATAGTGACGTGTCTTCAAAGAGGGTGGTCGCTGGCGGTGAACATGACCACGATTTCGGCTGACGCCTTTGTCTCGCACAACGCCCTCCCTCAGCCCCTAGGCCGATGTATTTGTGTGCCGGGTGTTGCGGGCCAGTAGGGCACAACAGATCCGTTAACCAACCAGATTTGGTGAAGCAGTCATCCAGCGTCCCGAGGGATCGAGATGGACGCTTGTCGGGGGGCTCATTGGTGGACGAAGGCGGGAAAAGGGGCCTAAATGTTGATGAGAGGGACAAGGGCACAATTCACGTGATCTCAGCCTCACCATGGAATGCGAGATTCTCACTAGGGGCCGACTTGGACACTTGTACACCTTCTCTTCATTAGTCTTTAATTCATATAACCCTGCTCGAAAGGCCGCTTGACGCCTCACCGTGTCCACGACATCAATTGCTTTCATATCTTCATGGCTACACAACGCAATGTGTGGCGTCCCTGCGATGTTAGGCTGACTGCCTCTGCCTTGTGACGGCGCAGACCACGATCGTTTATCTTTCTTTCCTATCTTTTCCTCTCTCTGGCAGTGACCATTGTGTTCCCTCATCAAAGGCTCTTTTCCTCCATCACGCATGGCTGAACTTAGAGGGACGATTGTTGGTCTGGCCACGTTCGGAATGGAGCTTCATGCTGATCCTTCCAACACATTACAAAACGAAAGAAATATGTGCCATCGCTTTTTCTTGCGGGCCTGCAGTATCTGATTGGCATGTCTGGCTAGATTGTCCGTGGATTGGGGATTTTTGACCAGCTTCGAGGTAGTGACCTCGCTTCCAATACTCGGCTCACAGTCGATGAAAAGGAATCACACGAAGCATGGCCTTGAGTGCAACCCTTTTCCGTTTTCTTTTTAATGTAAACAAAAAGCCTTGCTCTCTCTCGCCGGAAGCGCCGACGTTACTTAAGAATGATGGGTATGAATGATACTGAGGCTGATGAGATACTTGGTCCGGTGTGAAAAGCTTTGAGCAACATCAACAAAAGGTTTGCTCAAATATAGGGGGGCGACATCAATGGTCATTTTGGTGTGATTGGCCACGGTTGCGTTCCGAGCCTCAGGTTGCCAGAGGGAGCCAGCCAGGCCAGAAGTCTGGTCTACCATTGTCGAGGCATTGAAAATATACTGTGCTATACAATTTTCCTCAGATGGGAGTGTTTCACGTCCAGCAGGTCATGATCTTCTGGCAGGAACTTCAGATGACGATCCCGAAGGGTGAGTATGCGAATATTCACCAAAATGCAACTACCATTTCACAAAATCGACATCGATGGTTGAGATGCGTCTCTCACTCTGTCACTCTTCTCATCACTCTGAGCTTGTTGCTATATGGCCACCATGCTATAAAATGCTGGAGCAATTTTTGGGTGGAGACCCGGAGATCCCCAAATTCATAATCTTCATTGTCTTTGGATATCTGTCTTTCTTGTCTGGATGACCGGGGGACTCGAAAGCGCCATCTGCTAAGTATGTACACAAAAGCAAATCTCGACCTTCCCGACGTCTGATTCAGTCTCGAAGTGTGCATCTCAACTCTCTCTCTCTTCTTTTCCCTTGGTCTATTTCTTCCTCCACCATTCAATGCTGCAAGGACCCGAATTGTTTTCGATCAAAACGTGAAAAAACTGATACGATACCAATATCAACAACTCACGTCTCTCTCGCTCTGTTTCTGCGTCATTCTCGAGACAAATTCCACTGTGATTGCACGGTTGCTCTGATGCATATTTGTGCTGTACCTGAGTTAGTCTCGTCTCATCGGGTACGTTACCTCGCTTTTGATTTGCTTCGTAGCTGCTGTGCTACTAGCCGAATTTCCTTTTATTTTTCTTTCTCTTTTTTGGGGGGGTTGACCCTTTGGCGATATGCACGCATTTTTGGTGTTTCATGGCGATTGGCCTCAGCCAGCATCGATGCTTTCGTTAAGTGCCATGGAGGCGGCACTTTCATACGATGGTCCGTTAGGACAATCTCTCGAAGATGCACATATGCAAAAGATCGCTCCTGGCGAGCTCTTCCACTCGTCAAGCCGGTGCTGCAGTAGGTGTTGGAGCCGGCGTGGGTGTCATCAATCTTTGTCGTTTCACCGAATCACCATTGGTTTCCACGTCCTGATTTTGCAGTCAGTATCTTGAACTTCTACGCCTTCATGACAATAACATACCTCGACATCATTGATGCTTCGCCTCTCCGGTTTGGCCTCGGGTTTAGGGGCCTTCACCACCTTCTTGACCGGTTTGCTCGGTCTGACTTCTCCAGCTTTCTGATCGAACAGGTCTTCTGGCAAGTCCCAGCTGCACCAAGTTAGTCATGTGAGTTCACTCCACGATGATAAAATGACACACCTCTTTGTAGACGCCAGTGTGAGAAAATGGACGTCTCGATTGAATCCGGCCCAGTTCTCGCAAATTTCTTTGAAGCTCTGGAAAGCGGGAACCAGATTTAGACTTCCTTTGGCGACGGTGTCAATGCCGATATAGAAGGTGTAGGTATAAACGGTGTGGGCGCCCGGTTGGCTTTCGGGTTTTGCATCGTCTGTTGATTGAAGAGTCGCTCCGTCACCATTTGCCGTCACCAGTTCGGGATCAGTCGATTCAACCGTCTTTGTCTCTTCCACTTTATACCTCGTACTGCCTTTCTGGACCTCCCGGATTTGCGCTTCATCCTCGCACTTGTGGACACGTTTGAACCCCTTGGTGAATGGGCGAGCAAGGGTGATATCGTGGATTCCCTCCAATTGCATGACAAAGATGCGTACTTTGGACTCCACAAGGCCTGACCATGCTTTCGCCGAATCTGCATTCAAGGAGCTGGCCGTCACACCCAGATAGTATTTGTGGTCCGCCGTGAAGAATGTATGCTTCTTGAAGAGTTCACTCCACTGTGCCTTTCCCGAGAAGATCTTGTTGGTAATTTGGCCTCCTCTTTCCAGTTCACGCAGGATCACGGTCTTCCCGGATTTGGAGATGTTGTACGTTGCACACATACTTGGGAATGCCGGGGTGATGATGGGCATGATATTTTTGCGGTCGCCTGAGTATATCGCCGGATTCCACACTTTGAAGCCCTTGTTCTGGTCCGCATTCTTGACCTGCTCGATGTCTTTTAGCATCACCGGCGTCGGCCATTTCCAATCTTTGATGACAAAAAAGAACTTGTCGACGATCGTTGCCCCGACGGCATGAGGGTATAATTGGCAAACTCGAGCCACCAGCATCGCCCAAGCCACTCCACCAGGATAGCCGACAATATTGGCATAGATGGCTCTTCTCTGGGCCCATAATTTGATCGCTCTCAGCGCGGTTCGGAATGTCTTCTGTTCCGGGACAAGAGACAGAATCTCGTCGGTGACGCGCTGAAGTCGTTAGCAAATGTCCGTACTCTCTGAAATCTGGAACTCACCGGCCCGGTGACTGCGCGAATGGTTGCCTGGTCCAGCCCCATGAGCAAGTTGTTGTCGTTCAGAGTCAGGTCTTTCGGTATGGTGGACAGGCTCGCGATCGAAGCAAAAATGAGATCGATTTCGATGCCGTTGAGAACCAATTTGATGATAGGCACAAAAGAGTCCGGGACCGCCGTCAACGAAGTAATTGCACCCGGCCCAGCTAAGCGTTCCAAAACTGCGGGAAATAACTCGAAGAAATCCTCTCTCTTGACGTGTTTGGGGGCGACTGCGAGGGTGTCAATATCGGATCCTGCGCGCCGTCAGTCCCTGCAACACATCCGTACTCCATCGGCACTTCCTTACCAGGTCCAAAGACTCCAAGACGATAGCTTCCGTAGGGATAGATCTTGCCGCCGAACTGATCGATTTGAGAGGGAGGCAGTCTTTGTTTCCGACTGACTTCTCGCACAAACTCTTGAGTGACTCGGTTCAGCAGGCTGAGAGTGCTCATTCTCTTTTTGGTTTCCTCCTGAGGCTCATAGTTGTTCTCTCTTTTCAACTCTTCAATTAAATCGGCAGTTTTCTCATTGTCCAGTGGTTCGGGCAAGGCAGTGGAGATCGGTGGGCTGACACCCCATTGCTTCGCGGTCGCCGTGGTCATAATGGGCTTCCGACTCTCGTGAAATTCAAAGCTAAAGCTTTCGCTCTGGTTCCGGTCGTGGGCGTGGGCGTAGGCGTGATGACGAGCAGCCGGTGGAAAAGAATTAGCAGTACCAAAGGGCGAAAGGAAAGGTCAGGAAAGGCAAAAACATCATCCCCAAACTCCGAAAGAAAGATGAGTGTCAATATGCACGGACGAGATAATGGAAGAGTGTTGGGATGAAGTGAATTCGCAAACAAAGCCCTGAACCATCATCTCACAGCAAAGGGACTTGAAGGGGCCTTGGTGCCACGGATCATGATGCGCAGCGTGAACCCACAGCGAAGAGCCCAGCGAACTCCGGGTCGCCAAGCAACTTCTGCCTGTATGGTATAAGTACCGCGGGTACCTCGCCACCCATTTATGCACGAACCGATACCGATAACAGATGTGCTCCGTGGAATATCATTTTCTGCCATTACACATGGGTCAGGTTGTTTTCGAGAAGAATCAACCACCCTTGCTTCAGGATCGATTCAAGAAAGATCTTCCGACTCAGTTTCAGCCTAACTCGGGAGCCTCAGCAAACAGCTTGGCCAGCTTCTCATCCAGCCATTGGACGTCTTCCATGTTGCCGGGCGGACCACCTGCCCAGTGGCCCCAGACAGATGGATAGACGTCCAACGTGCCAACTCCAGGTGCCATACACTCCACCTCATACTCCGAGTCTTCTGGTCTACGAGCAACATGTCAGCGCAGGCCCAGCCACGGTAGGAATTCACTCACGGGAAATATAAGTCAGTCTTGCTCGGAAGGACCCAAGTCTTCGCTTTGATACTGGCCATGGCCTTTTCAAAATCACCATTGTATGGCTCTTGTTGACTGACATCTCCCGCTTGCCACGTATGCAGCATCACAAGCAGATTCTCAGGATCCTTGCTTAATGCCCAAGACTCCCAGAAATTTACCATGAAATCTTCCAGACTTTTGGCCCCATAAGCCGTTTCATGGAGTTTCTGACGATAAAAGGCCTGGCTGAATCCCCAGCCCGCATAACCTCGACCAAAGGCTTTCAGACCAACCGTCTTTTCCTCGTCCGTCCAGGTACGATTCTCCGATCCCTTCGTCTCGATCCGGCCAAATGTACTCCCAGCCGAGGAAGCGCCTTTCGCGGCCAACAATGCTGATTTCACGCCTTCAAGAAAGACTTGATTGTGGATGGAAGTCTTAGCCGCGCCGCAGAAAGGCACACAGGTATCCATAAAATCGGGATATTGTGTGGCCCACTGAAAGGACTGGGCTGCTCCCATCGACCATCCCAGCACGCAGCGAAGGTGATTGATTCCTAGCTTTTGCGTCAAGAGTTGATGCTGAGCTCTGACATTGTCATACAAGGTGATGTTTGGGAAAGGAGCAATGTTCGAATTGGAGGGAGAGATGGACTGTCCATTCCCAAAAAGGGCCGGGATGATAATGAAGTATTTCTGGGGATTCAGCGTCTTATCTTCGCCGATGAGCCATTCATTGTCAGCTATGCTTCCAGAATACCAGGACGGATAGAGAACTGCTGGTAAGCCAGAGCCGGCGGGACCGAAAGTTTTAAATGCTATCCATGCTCCCGGCAAGACGTCACCACTTTGTAGTTTGAAATCGCCCAGATTGTACCTCTCGTAGTCGCTTGACATGGTTCTGGCAGCGCGGGATTCCTCTGTACTAGTCTGGCTCTGGATACTGATGATGCACATGAATTGATTTCTCCGTTGGGATATCAGAGAGTCTCCCATTTCACGGGAAATGACATGACGGATACGGACTGACCCCGCAAGTCGCTCATCTCCATTAAGAGAGATGTTCTCGAATCCTGTGGTCAATGTCGATACCAGCGCCGATCGGAATTCTCCAGCCAAAAGCGCCGTAGAGTGCACAAAGTGCGTCAGGACTCGATTCACCAGGTAGTATTGGCGTGCGGTAAAGTCATGCCGTAGACATGTCGTCCCCAGATTGATTTCCTCAGAGTACTACGTATATGACTGGGATGCCGAAGTCTCAGGGGGGCTCAACAAAAGCATGACGCCGAAGCCCCTGACTTCAACAAAGGACAGTCAGGCACTTCAAAACCGCATATCTCTATGCTGGGGGCCGGCCACCGGTCCTGAACTATAAGTTGCTCATCTCTGGCCTTGTTCCTCGTCCGATGGGGTGCTCATCGACCCGATCAAAGGATGGCTCGTCCACCAATCTTGCTCCGTTCAGCTATACCCAGGTATTCAACCATGATCCTCCCATTTTTGGAGTCGGATTCAGCGGTGGCTTGGACAACGCCAAGGACAGTCTGAGGAACTTGGTAGACAGTGGTGAATGTGTCATCAACATCATTAGCGATCATTATCTTGAGGCAGCAAATGCATGTTCAATCGATCTTCCTTATTGAGGCCTTCTCTCCTTGATGACAGAGGCTGATCTGGCTGTAGACATCGATGATAGATTTGATAAATACCGTGCGTGTCGTAACATCAATAGCAAGGCGCATACACACATATACATGTGTGAAGGCTTCATCGACCAACATAGCGGATCAGGCGGCAGATTCCATCCACGTTTGTTTCATGTCGATCGTGAAAAATTGCGTTTTGATTCACCCGGTCAATCATTCTCGCTCGCCATGGTCGAGACTCTCGAGAGGGGTGGTCAGACCCCGGAATCGCCACCATGTTGAGCTCCGAACTTCCCTCCCCCACCCTTGTGAGCCGTCAGTGCGTTTAAGCCGCGCCATCCTCACCAGCCTCTGGTAACTTTCGAAACCCCGCAAATGTCGGCGTGAATGGGTGGAAAGACTGAGCTCAAAGCAGCTTATTTTCGTAACCACAACCGAGATCTTCAAGTTGGGCGTCAACAACGCTCTTTGTCTCTGTACGTGGGCGCCAGCTCTCTTTGTCTTGAACTTGTCCAGTCTGACAGGCCGTCACCAGATTGCCTTGTCTTTATCAAAGCTCAAATCAGTCGTTCGCAAAGCACCCGAGGAACCGAACCTTTCGTATATAATGTTATATCCCAGGGCTGTCATCGCGAAGCCCTTCCGCGAAGTATGAGCATGAGCAGCGTGTCAAATCCTGTCCCACCGACGCCACAAATTGTCCCAGGAAACTTTCTTCCACCGCCCCGTCAAATTCGTTTCGTATCCACAGACGGCCAACCACACACAAAGAGGAGGCGCATCAATGCTGCCTGTCTGACATGTCGTAAGAGAAAGACTCGCTGTTCGGGCGAACGACCGGAGTGCAAAACATGTACGGAAAATGGCCATGTCTGCTCAGGTTATGTCGATCGACCGACGCGAAAAGACGGCGACAGGCTCGACGATGAGGGTGAAGAGGAGCTCATGTCGAGTTCGTCTACGCCTCTGAAATACCCTCGAGAGGAAGAGGATGTGGCTCGGCTGCGGCCAAAATTGGACAAACAGAACTCTACCGGCTCTGTGCCGACGGCGCGAATGGGTGAGAGAGATGAGATGGGCGAAGTTATCAGTCCGGCTAGCAATCATACCGCGAGTAGCTTGACTTCGTCCAGAAATCGCGTCCCATACTTTCGCTATTTTGGCCCAACCGCGATTGTTCCTGGGTTCAAGCAAATGGTAGTCCAGGTGAAAGACAATCGACGAAGTCTCGCTTCAGCTTCAGGAGAATCTCCATCTTCTGGACAGGCTTTTGACTCGAATTCAATGGTCGGTCAGGAAAGAGTTCCGGTGGAAATACCGTTCTACGACGCTACAGATCCCGAGCCGAATGCTCCCCTCATAACACACCTTTGCGAAACGTTTTTCAATCATCTGGGCTGCAACTATCCATTTCTTCAACGCGAGAGGTTTCTGAAAGACCTGGAAGAGAAGACGGTGGACGCGATCTTAGTCGACGCCGTCTGTGCGGTTGCTGCGCGGTTTTCTTCGAATCCGTTACTGTGCAGGTCCAATGATCCTTCCATTCCACTGGATGCGGAAAACAAGGTCAGACGGGCTTTTCGAGGTCACCCATTTGCTCAAAGGGCCATGTCGGCCGTCATCGATACCTTTTCATGTCCCACCATGGCCGTAGCTCAAGCATGCTTATTGCTAGCCTACGAAGAATTTGGAACAGATCACGACAGCGGCTTATGGATGTATCTGGGCACTGCCATTCGAATGGCGCAAGATCTTGGCATCCAGAAACTCGAGGGTTTGCAACTTGAAGGCCGTGTTGGACCCACGCCGAAGACGGCCAAGCACGGACAAGAAGGAAAGGCTGAAGAGCAGCGGAGATTCGAGCAACAACAGAGATTGGCGCGTAACCTTTCCGACCAGGACAACGCGCAACTTGATGACCGGAGAGCGAGTGAACAAGAACGAATCGACACGTTCTGGGCAATATTCTTCCTCGACAGGGCCGTGTCATCCGGCGTGGGTCGGCCAGTTACGTTACGCGATAAAGATATTGAGATATCTTTTCCTTATCGCTCCGACAACATGATGATCAATGGCTATCCTGATCCATTCCCAGCGATGATCAAGATTGTCCACATGTATGGGCGCGTGGCGGATGTGCTGAATAACATCAAGGAGGTCAGCCAAGTCACTCCAGACGTGTTGAAGCGGCTGGCAAGCATGGAAAAAGATCTGACCGGTAAGTCGATCTTGTCAATACGATTCTTTTCGCTCACGAGAAAAGGCATATATCAACGACTGTCACCCAAATTACACTTCAATGCGACGAATTTCCAGCATTATGTCAAAGCGGGCCATGGCACCAACTTCATCCTATTACATTTCTGGTTTCACACGTTGATTGTCCTGGTCCATCAGCCTACATTACTTCATTCCTTCGAAGGTCGGATTCAGCAACTTTTCCCAGATAGCAGAGAACTGTCCATGTCTTCGGCCAAGACTATTGCCGATATCCTCGCCTTTGCGGAACTGATCGACGTTAAGAGTTTTATTGGCAACCCATTTACCAGCCAACCGATGTACGTGGCCGCATGCGCTTTTCTGGCCGAAGCTGCCGCTCACACATCTCAGCCACCATCTCGTACAACATCACCTCCACCCAACGGACACCCTTCGCGGACGAAACCGGAGGCCATATCCGAAAAGGCGTACTCAGAACAGAAGGCCGCTTCCGCACGCCATACTCTTCTGGCGACGGCGGCCAACCAGAATTATCAGCGTTGTTACAAAGCGCTGAAAACTTTGGATTCCTACTGGGCCGGTTGTCGTTATATTCTGACGGCTCTGGATCAAAAATCGAAAGGATTGATGGATCCTCTTCTCTTTACGGCTGAGGACATTGATGGGGAAATGCCCTCCACCGAACCTTCCTTTACAACGCCCGGTTGGCGACGAAGTACCACCCTCGCTGCTTCACTGGGAGTCTATGGAAATGCTTTTAGCAGACTTCGGAGCTTGAAAGGGCTCGGAGAAGGCATGTCTTTCTCACCCAAGATGGATTTGAGTCAAGCTATTGGCTGGTCCTTGACTGGGACTGCCAACTCTCCCGCTCCAAATATCAGCTTCCTATATCCCAATACCGGCAGTGAAAACGGCACGGTATCGCCAAAGTCTAAAGAGAGGGAAGCAGCTGCAGGGAACCGGCATATTCCCACCGATATTCAGGCGCACAATATCAGCTTACAGAACATTCAGACAAACTCGCCCAAATTCGATCAGCTGTCTCAAAGCTATCACTCAACCATGCCACCCCCCAGTAACAGACTATCCTCTTTGCCCTATGATCCGGTCTCAACAGCTGAAGCAGACCTCTTGCTTGGCCTGCATTCTCCATATGCGACGAGCTCGACAAATCAATCTGCCATACTCCCAGGATCCGGACAACAGACTTCGAACGCTTTTGAATTTCCGACACAGCAGACCCCCCCGCATCCCGCTCCGGCGAATCTTCCACAACAGTTCCTTGATGCCCAAAATCAGAATCTCAACAACATGTTGATTGAATCACAGGATATTGATATGAATGGACAGCAACTGAACTTTCATTTCCCGGGCGGCGACATGATCCCCTGGCTTGAATATTTGCCACAGGATGTTTTGGATTATTTTGGAGACCCTCAAGGTGATGGGGGTGAAATCTTGCAACCGGGGCCTCCTCAGCCTTGATCAGACGGGAAGGAAACCAAAAAAAGAAAAATGCGTATTGTGTCAATATCTGACAATCCAACGAAGAGGTGCCCATTCAGAAGTCGCCGGTCGGACGAAGACTCGTTCAGAAGCAGCTGGTTCAAAGGACCGGGCATCAAAGACTTCACGTCATACATTTGTATGAATACCGCTTGGCTCCACACACTACAGAATAATGATCATTCCCTCGCAATGGATTCTCGGCTTCTTCATTGACCCGGAAAGATGCATGACCCAGCCACTACAGGCCCTTACTGAACGATTCCGCCTTCAACATCGAGGCAGGACTTTCCGGACCTCCTGGCAAAGAGATATGCCAAACTTGCTAGGCAGTCATCCTTGGGCTACTCCGTCAGACTGAAGGATGGAAGAGACTCGATGCCAGTCCCAAGAAGAAATTAGGTCAAGGTTCTTGTTCGTTGAAAGGAAGACTATGGCAAGAAGAGTGTTTAGAAATGACCGAGCGGGGAATCAAGGGGAGCCTGCCATGCAAACGAAGAATGCGTTCCACACAAGAGCTAAATGTCCCATTCGCATAGGACAGGAAGAAATATCAGCACGTTGTAACATTCATTATATCCCAGACCACTCACTCCACAGTAGAAAACCAACATTGGACCAAAACTTTGCATTTTTGTGAATCTTGGGTGGGTAGATGCCCATTAGGTAAGCCTACGTGCGCCTAAAAGTTGAACATTTTCTCCATTGCCGCCCCTGCTTCGCCCCCCTCACTTCCCCTCACCTCAGTTACGACTATGCCGGAAAACCTGCCGTGAAGATATAGAAATATGTTAACAAGTGCCCAGAAACCGCTTTGAATTTGAACGGTGAGGTGGCCGAGTGGTTATGGCGCAAGTTTCAGGTTCACCTGGAGCTCTGGCTTCGAAAGGTTTTCTTCGAATCCGCTTACTTGTGGGTAAAACCGCGTGGGTTCGAGTCCCACCCTCATCAATTCTTTTTGAACCTTTCCTTTAATTCTCGATGGGCTTTGGGGTGTATTTTTGGGAAGCCTTGGGGTGGGGAGCAAAAATGGGCGGAAGTGAAATGGGGCTTGGCTTTCAGATGAGGAACAATGTGTACATATGGTCTATAATAACGGTCGTGTCTCTTTCTCGAGTAAGATACTTTTAGGAGCCGATGGAATTGTGCGGGAGGAAACGGGTGCGCCAACGAGAGGGCAAAGATACGAGCTGAACCGGCCTCCATTTCTCTTTCTACATCTGAAGCATTTGTTTTGCAGGACTCGATGCCGAAGAGCAATAGAGCATTGCAAGGACCTGGGAATCTCCTGGCCTTACTTTCCATGAAAGGAAAGTCCAGAAAGAGTGTTTTCAGCACGTATCCTGAATCGGGTTGAATGCCTTTCACCCAAGACGAAGAGATTTGTCGGGGGCAAGGCTGACAGCGCTCGGGCCCGAGCATGCCCCCACAAAACATCGACCGAGCCACCGAATGTGTTTGCCTAGATGTCGGCTCTTGTTACGGCGCTCTGTAGATCCCCTGATCAGCCCATCCAAGCTTTCAATTTCGCCTCCCATTCCCAGGCACCCCAAAATAACGAAATCAAGAATCGGGATTGGACTGGCAAACAGCTTGTCTTTTTGCCTTTCTATGGCGCATCAGTCGGTTCACAGAAAGGATGTGGCGCCTTGAGCTTCTCGCAGCTTCGAGCCACGTCGCCGCCTTTGCTGCGTAAGCTGATTCGTGCCTCTGCGCTGCTATACGTAGGAAATGTGTTTGCCTGGACGCGGGGTCATACTCTCGTGATGCAAGTTATAAAAGATCTCTCCTTTCCTGTGGCTTGAATTGCATCTCCTTTCACACATCATTTCCCCATCAACCATCATTTTGCTTCGTCCGCAAGTCAGACAGGAACCAAATGCCTCCTATCTATTACCTAAATCCCCCCCCAAATCCTTTCTGGGATTTTGTCGCCGGGATTGAAGATCACCCATTCTTCACCCATTATCGGGGCGCTGTTCCACCACCACCACCAGCTCGCCCTGGAACTGAACAAACCCAAACTCAAGCCACTGCTACTGCTGCTGCCGCTGAGGCCAGCGAAAAAGCCAAAGGCAAGCAACCAGAAACCTACGTCGAGGATCCACCTGAAGTTGATCCTTCAACCATCCGTCCTGAAGGCAAAGACAAAGACACTAGCATGCCATTCCGTGGTCGCGGTCGTTTCGCAAAGGCCTTTGAAGGCGACGAAAAGGACGACGAGAAGGGCCGTCATCGAGGCGGTCCGGGCTGGCGTGGACATCATGGCCACTGGAGGGGGGGTCACCATGGGCCTCATCCTTTCGGACCACCCCCATTCATGTTTGGTCCACGTTTTGGCCCATGGGGCCCACCACCGCCACCACCAGTAGGAGGCCAAGAAGGTCCGGAGGGCCGTGGTCCATTTGGCGGATTTCGTGGACGCGGGGGTTGCCCTCGCGGCCGTCACGGACATCATGGCGGTCCTCACTCCCGCTCACCACCACGCGAGCACAGATCGGGTGGCTTCGATCTGAGCGCTTTCCTCAACAGATTAGGCGAACGTCTTGGTGTCGACCTCTCCTCCGCCGCCGAAGGACTAGGTCTCGACCTTGACCGCTTCAAATCGCGCTCAAATGACAGCGATTTCGAACCGAGAACCGACATCTTCGACACCACTACCCAATACATAATCCACATATCTCTTCCAGGTGCGAAGAAATCTGATGTCGGTGTTGAATGGGATGGTGAGCATTCCGTTCTCCGAGTCACGGGCGTCGTCCATCGCCCCGGCGTAGATGAAGAAACAATGACGCACTTGGTTGTCGACGGCCGCAAGAGAGAGACGGGCGTTTTTGAGAAGAACGTGCGTCTAGGTACACAGAAGGAGCCTGCCTGCGTTGATGTCCAGGGCATCACCGCCAAGATGGTCGACGGCGTCCTCGTGGTGCAAGTCCCCAAGGTTGAGAAGAAATTTGAGAAGAAAGAAGTCCGTGTTGATGGGTCGTCGCCTGAAGTGTCCACCGAACGGCCCGAGGACGCGTACATGAATGAAAATGACTTGCTCTTCGACGCCCAGGAAGACAGAGATGAGGAGATGTACGATGCCGAACCAACTCGCAATCGGCCCTTCCCAGCGAAGGCGACTTTGAGCGAGACGTCGAAGAGCAAGCAAAAGGAAGCCGAACGGGAAGCGAGAGATGACCGCTCCGAAACTGTGGGGTTCGAACATGAAAACGAAACAGTCGAGACTCTTCCCAGGTATGAAGCTGAGGATACCAGTCATCGCCAGCATGCCGGGGAAGAGGAAATGAGCGATTGGGAGAAAGCCGGGTCGGAGGATGAAGGCGAGTACGTCAAGATCAACGTTGATTAGACGGTACGCTGCCTAAAACCCCAGGGAAGAAATTAGGGAATATCGTCACAGAGGTGTTAATGAAAGGTCTCTTTTGTTTGTTTGGCGTTGGCAGGGGGTGGATTCTACCATAACATGGCTCAGTATGGGTGTCTCTTCTGCATGCCAGTGCGGCAGAGGAGGACCAGAAAAATATCAAAAAACATGATGGCGGTCTCTCAATCGCCAAAACACACATCAAGCAAGTTCTCTATTCTTGGTCTTCCGTGGCTTTTCTTCGCGTCTCTACATCAATAACCGCGTGCCGAAATAATTGCCAGATGGGATTCCTCTCTGACACATCGAGAAATCGCATCACGGCTTTCACGGTTGAATTGGCAGGCAGGTACATTCTTCTTGTCTCTGTTTTTCCCCTCCTCCATGACCCAAGTTGCAAACACGCCAACCCCTTCACCCAACACAACCCCTGTACCAAATTTGCCGTCGACTTATTTCATTGCGCTCGGATTCGGCTGTTCAGTCGCCGTCAATGTATGGCTCGTCTAAAGAGCCATGGTAGAATGTTCAACCCTGCAGTACTAAGTTGACACTCCTCTTGCAAAATACTTCATTACTGACACTGCCCATGCCGGGTCGTTTTCACTCTCTTCCTTGTTGGTGCGGTGCCGGCGACACGTTGCGCCGTTGTCTTTCCTACTCAAATGTTAGGTGGGATCGCTACAGCCGGAATTGTCTCCGCCGCGCTCCTGGTCCTATGGTCGTTCATGTTCGGCTTGGTGGAGGCACAACTATCATTCGAGGCCTCTTCATCGACATGCTCACGACAACGCAACTCGTATTTTCCGTCATCATGCCTGCGACCGTAAAGCATATCTTGCCCCTATCAGAAGCGGAATTGCTCTTTGCATTGGACATCTTTACCGTAAGTTCCTACCCACCTTCCTCTTGAAGCATTCAACCGGCAGGCTTCAAATCCAGGCCTAGGATGACCTTGAAACACAATCAATCGTGCCGGAGAAAAGGACGGGCAGACCAAATGTTGCATGGGGTACACTTTGCGACTATGCCAGAGTCCACTTCGAGCCAAAGGGACGACCGAGACCATGCAGGATCTTGGTGACTGAGAGTTTGAAGCATGTGAAAGAATAATGAGAGCTAAATACATCATATATGGAGATACTTCAGGCTAAAGGATATTTACTTCGAGCGCTCCACTTCAACAGGTTTGCTTGTCTCACGGAAACAGTCACTGCTGCTCCACTACAGAGTCCCAAGTCTACTGTAGGTTTCATCATGAGACCTTTTTCGAACGGTCGGTGAGACTGAAACATCTCGACATTAACGGCATATGTCTTGCTCATGAAGAGAATGTAAGTCTCCAGAATGACGAGGCCGGCATTCGTCATCAGCAACTGTGTATTCCGTGCTGGCAAGTGGATGTCTGACAGGAATACTGTTCAAGAATCATGTTGGCACGTGTGACATCCAAATCCATCAAGTAATGTTCTTTTGCCCTCGACACGAAGAAAACGTGTCCGTCGTTGAAGTCTTTCCCCCAGGAACGAACCAATCGTTTGATACCGAGTTTATCAGGGGGGCTCAGCGGCTGTGACCTTTTTAGCGGTGAGATACCACTTACACTGACGCGGATTCCCCTGTTGGGCTACCGAGCTGATTCATCCGACCACCGATCCCAATACTAACAGCTGAACAAACATGTGGCTCGGACAGCAAAACCTAGCTTTTCACAGTACTTCATCACTTCGATCCGAAGGTATCTCAACCGGATCATCCGGTCAAGAGCAATCCCGATAAGCACGAAACCAGAAACTCAACTCGCTTATCTTTTGACATTACTCCCGAACCAAATTGCCACCATCGACAAAAATTTTTTCCATCAAATTTTCAGTTTCATCCACCATCGATATTTGCAATTTCCAATGCGTTCGCATTTTTGCCTTGTCAGATATCAACGCACATGCTTCTCAACTTGTTGGTGGGCGGCAGGATCCATCACTCTTTATGTACCCTCTTGGGATATCATTATCCACCCGCGAAACTGGCCTCTAGCTGGTGGCTCCTCCCCCTTTCCACTCTTCTCGTCTCATCTTCTTTAGGTCTCATTGGCAAAATAAGCCCATCATTCACTCCACTATGGGTCGGCCATCCCTACCAGTTGTTTCCACTTTTTATCGTGGGAACACTATGTACGATATCAAACGAGCAAGGGAGAAAAAAAAAAAAATTTTTTTAAAAGAAACGTCTTTTGATATCTATTTGACAGTGCCCATCGCCATCAACAAATGCCTAGATCTTATTTGTTATCGAAATGCTCGTGGATCTGTCATGCCATTTCCCATGCATTCCTATGCCACGACATCTGGTTCCATTCATTTCCTCAACGAGTAGTGCCCATGTGCGCTCAGGGCGTTGAGTTGCCTCCGACCGCTTCTGACCCTATGATTCCAGGAGAGTTCCTCTGCAATTTTGGAATCTCTTTCTTCTGTTTTGTGACGTGCCAGCATTGCTTTCGCCCTTCGACTCTCGTTTTATTAATCCAAATCCCCGAAACCACTGACACAAGCGAACCTTTACGTATCCTATCGTTCAGATCCAACGTCAACCGAATCATACCTCTCGTCAAAGCCACCAAAAACACACATCTACACTAGGCTGGCTCGGCTCGCCTTAATTTATCGTCCCATACGTATTATCTAACTCGATATATATATGCGCTCCAGCCTGACGCTCTCGCCAAATGGCTGAAGAAAACACTAAACCAGCACCGGGATCCGAGGATACCAGCAACAACTCGAGCGCCAATATCAGTCGACAGCACAGCTTCAGAGGCAACCGACACAAAGTCAAGTTCAGCAATGTGGACAGCAATGACGAGGAAAAGGACTTGGATGGGGGACCTCACACCAGAGGGAGCAGCGATCGGAGGAAAAGTGTACCAGAAATTCGGATTCCCGGAGAGGAGGACGTGGCCGATCATGTCTTGATATCTCCAGATCGGGTGGGAAGAACGAGTGCTGCGGCAGCTCATGCTCAGAACCGGGCTAATCGACTAGCCAATCGATTGAGCAATCTCGTTTCGAGTTCAAAGACGACGACTTTGGACTCGGCAGCGAATACACCGCTGGCTACACCTCCACAAGGTAAGTGGATCAGACCAGACGTACTCCGATCAATTGTATCGTTACCATCCTTCAGTGGAATGCTGACCAGATGTGACCAGGGTACGCATCACCCAACACTTCACCACCAACGAAGCCACTCAATGACTGGATCGTCAATGTCGATGACATCCCACTTGCATCGCTTGACAAGGAAAAGGACAAACGACCCTACGCAATCCACGACGACACGACGGACGATGATACGGATGACGACGATGAACCCAAACCGTTAAAGCGCACCAATGAGAATGTCGAAGAAGCAAAACGACTAGTCAGGACATTGACGGCCCCCCATAATAATCTGTCAGGATGGCAGAATCAGCCCCGATCAGGCACACAAACTCCTGCCATCGACAAACGTCTCCACGATATCGACTACATCCCACCACCCGACGAATATCGGCCTGGCATCTTCGGGGCCATCTTATCCTCGAAACTCGCAGACCTCAAGCGTGGCGGCATCACTCGACCCCGATACTACGACGACCCATCCTCCGGTGCTGCGACACCTAAACACTCCCATTCCCCCAAAGACCTCTACTCGTACTCTCGAGGGCACTCGCGTGTGACATCTGAAAGCGGAGCGTACCACGACTCAACACCATCCTCAGGTCGAGCCACGCCGTCATCCAAACGTCCCAAATGGTACGACAAAGGTCCCGCGAACCAGTCGACGGGCTCGATGGCGACGTTAGTCGCACAGGCGTCCATGACGTCCGCGGCCCCCGTCTCGCCCGGCATCAGCGACAATATTCCCCGCCCGCCCATGAACAGGAATCGTTCGAGTAACAGTATGATTGCGACGGCGGTGGATATGATCAAGCATCCCGGCCATGTAAGCTCACACATCACACACATGTCCCTCCCCCCTCACATAACCTCCTTGGCCTGTACGTACCATCTGTATTGTGCCCTGATTGGAACACAGCAAAGGAACGCCCATACTGACGCATGATGTGATGTGCTACAGCACTTCCACCACAAACACCACTCCTCCTCACCATCTATCCGTGCCGAAGAAATCCGCGTCATCCAAGACGTCGCCTCCATCATCGCCTGCCGCAAATACCTGAAGAAACTCGCCCGTGTACTCATGGCCGTCGGCGCCCCCTCCCACCGACTGGAAGAATACCTGAAAACCTCTGCCCGCGCGCTCAACATTGACGGGGACTTCCTGTACGTGCCCGGCGCCATGCTCGTCTCCATCAACGACCCCATCACCATGAGCACTGAAGTGACCCTAGTCCGCGAATCGCAAAATGTCGACCTCTCGCGTTTCGAAGACGTCTTTGCCATCTACAAATGCGTTATCCACGGGAAGTATGCCGCGGAAGAAGGCCTCGACGAAATCGAACTCATCATGCGAATGCCCGAGATGCACCGGATTGGGGTCCGGATTCTCGCGTACGGAATTGCCGCTATAGCCGTCGGCCCGTTTGCGTTTTCGGCGCGCCCGGTCGATTTCGCGCCGAGTTTCGTGCTCGGATGCACGCTGGGTGTTTTGCAGCTGATCGTGGTGAACCGGTCGGCGCAATTTGCGCACGTGTTTGAAGTTCTAGCGGCCGTGTTCATTTCGTTTGCAGCCCGTGGTTTGGGCTCGATTTACGTCAGCGGGCATGAGGAGCCGGTGTTTTGCTTCTCGGCCATTGCGCAGAGTAGTATCGCGTTGATATTACCGGGTTATACGGTTCTGTGCTCTGCGTTGGAGCTGCAGAGCAAAAACTTGGTCTCGGGTTCGGTCAAGATGGTTTACGCCATTATTTACTCGTTGTTTTTGGGGTTTGGAATATTGATCGGGACCGTCGTCATGGGTGAGTTACTCCCCCCCGGTTTTACTCTCCTTTCTCCTTTCCCATCTCACATATCATCCTGACCTCTACAGAAGGGGGAGAGTGTGTGTGAGAGAAAAGTACAATCCCCTACGGAACATGTTGGCTGACTTTTTATTGCTCTAGGCCTCATCTACCCCGGCGCCCAGTCCGACGTAACCTGCCACATCCCCTCATGGTGGAATTCCGGCAGCCTCAACTACACACTAATCTACGCGCGCTTCATCTGGGTGCCCATTTTCGCCATCTGCCTGGCAATCATCAACCAAGCCAAATGGCACCAAGTCCCCATCATGACCCTCATCGCCTTCTGCGGCTATCAAGCCAACTTCTGGATCAGCACTCAAGTCATGAACAATGTCCAAGTGGCGAACGCGATCGGCGCCTTCGCGATCGGAGTCATGGCAAACTTGTACTCTCGCTTCTTCCACGGCCTAGCGGCCGCAGCCATGTTGCCCGCGATATTCGTGCAGGTGCCCTCGGGCCTCGCGGCGAGTGGGAGCCTCGTCGCGGGGATTACGAGCGCGAATCAAATTACGGGCAACGCCACGGGGATCAGTGTGATTAATAATGGCACGGCGGGGTTCTTGGATGCACAGGACGGATCGAGTGCTGCTGCCGATGTCTATGGCGGGACGATCTTCAATGTTGGATATGGTATGATTCAAGTGGCGATTGGGATTAGTGTCGGGTTGTACCTGAGTGCGTTGGTTGTATATCCTATTGGGAAGAGGAGGAGTGGATTATTCAGTTTCTGAACGATATTAAAAAGAAAAGGCAAGGTCAGGAAAGTGGCTTGTTCTTCCCATGATTGTGCACTTGTCCAAAACAAACAGCGTTGTCATAAGGGGTTGAGTGTCAACGGGCTGGATACTTCCCATTTATTTGACTAGAACTCCAAGTCAATTGGTCCCTTCGCTACGCGTGTTGGGAAACACACTAATCCCCATATCCCCCGGATTACTGTTAGCTGGCCTGGTATTCGTGGGTGGGTCCGGGGCGTATGAAGGGATTGTCAAACAGGGCTGTTATGTATTAATTCGGCTTCTGTTCCCTGTCCAAACTTGACTGAACCAATAAGACGTAAAGTTTCCGTACGACGGTAGAACTACTTACCGCTGGTGTCCTGACTCATGCTATTATACGAGTGCTCAGCTTTAGACTTGGATTGTTCGAGTTCAAAGGTCTTAGCATACATCATCTTTAGGCCTGTTCCGGCCGTAGTTTGTTCGTCCAGGGACCAGTTTGACTGAGATGAATCTCCCACTGAGGAGTCCAGCGGCATCTGTTGCCAGCCACACACCGGTACTGCCAACAAGCTCGGGAATCTCTAGAGCGAAGCGCGTAAGAAATTCTGCGCGAAATGATAAACAAATCATTTGATGGGATGATATGGCTCTGGCTATGTGACAGATGAGTCTAACTTACCGACAGCCATCCCTGTATCGACGGCTCCTAGCTGTGGGCCACGGGCATTGACAATTGTGGTTACTCGGCAGTCGCACATTCCATCAAATACTGGACGGAGACATTGTATAGGTGCCACGAATGTTCCGAGCCCTGTGCTGAGGGTGATGACCATGCCCTTCCCCTCCGCTCTAATCCTAGGAAAAGCTCGGGTCACGAGGTCGGCGCCTTGACATTGATCCCGAAGTCATTCCACCACGTGGTAATCTGGGTTTCTGCGATCAGTACACCTTCTGTGTCGACTCCTGCATTGTGGACCAAGACGTCTGCATAGCCACATCTTGCCTTGACAAAGTTGTACAGAGAACAGAGCTGTGACAGCAGCTTCATCGGAGACTAAAGTTGGGTCTAGCTATGGCAAAAGCTGTGACAGTCCCACAGGGCACCAATCCCAGCTGCTATGCCTGTGATTATTACTATCTTACCATCCTGCTCAGTCTTGCGCTCTCTCGAGAGGTTCGGATGAAGAAATCCTTCATCGTTCTCGGCTCTACAATCTATCATCTACGTGTCGCAACAGGTCCAGAGCGCCTTGCACAGGGACTGCAGACTGCAAAGGCTCAGTCAGGTTGATGAGCTTATCAGAAGATCGATGAAATCTCATCTGGCCCGTCCCCCGTCACACTTTGCGTTCCTTAGCCTGCACTCGTCGCACGCCGCCCACACTCGGAGATAAAGAAGGAAGCATAGAAAACGGGACGGGGGTCGCGGGGACGACAAGAAGAAGAGGTCTGCTTCCGAGAGTTCAGTATGGTATGTCGCGATCCTGCCGCCTGGAGTATTGCGTGGCCTGAGGATGTTAATCTCTACAGCAAGAAAAGCTTAATGCGACGACTTACCCAATCTTTGCAAAATGCTACTCGCCTTTTTCCACCACCAAGGCCCTTTGCCTCGGCCCGCAGCGTCAGAGAGTCCCCCTGAAACGGACGATAAATTCCGATCTTGATCCAGGTTTAAGTTTGAGGTGCACTCCGTTGTTGTTGAAGCGATCTCTAGCATCGTATTTAGTATCTCGTACCTCGTATTGGGAGGCTGCCAACCAAGGAGAGACATCCCCGCTTCGGATCGAATTGATAATACAGAGCATCGTTCATAGAGCGTTCGAAGATAAAGGATAAAACCTAGGCTCACTGCAGCGTTTCGTAACTGCTCTTTCTACATCTGACCATTTCCACTTCAGGCTTGTCGACAGAACTTCCCCCTCCCTTCTCATACCCAATATGATCCAGTTAGGGCTTCTCGTTCTCTTTTTTGTCGCAGGATCTATCGCTTTTACTGCTGTTGATGCATTCTTATCCTCACGTCGCCATGCCAGGCAAGCCAAGGAAAGCGGCTGTCAGGCTCCTCCCAGATTCCGGCACAAATGGCCATGGGGAATGGACAATGTCCTAAGATTGATACAGGCCGACAAAGAACATAGAGTTCCCCAAGAGGTGATGAAAACGTATCACGAGGCGGGGCACGCTACGTTTATCTTGACGATGCCAGGCAGGACCAACATCGTTACGCATGATCCCAAGAACATTCAAGCGGTCCTGGCCACACAGTTCGACGACTTTGAACTCGGGCCCCAGAGGCGGAACAACTTCTACCCCATGCTTGGAGTAGGGATATTCACTGCAGATGGTAAGACTTGGTAAGTACCCACCCATCTCGTCTTGTCTACAAGACTTGTCGGCAGCACAACGGGTCGTTGCTTACGGATTTATCCTGCAATCTAGGGAACACTCTCGCGCCGCCTTAAGGCCCCAATTCGTCCGTGAGCAGATATCGGACTTGGAACTCGAAGAAAGACACATTCAAACCCTTTTCCAACATCTGCCAGTAGATTCGTCAGGGTGGACTGCTGCCACAGATCTTGGGCCTATCTTCTTCCGGCTTACCCTCGACACCGCCACCGAATTCCTCTTTGGCGAGAGTGTCCACGCTCAAAGCGCCGCACTACCCCCAAATGCTTCAGCGCTACCGACGGCTTTCAATCACCATGACATAGGAGCAGATTTCGACCACGGCACATCTGTCTTAGGTATCCGAAGTCGGTTGGCGGGATTATACTGGCTCTATAATCCACCTTCCTTCCGCAACGCGATCCGTGCGGTACACCGTTTCGCAGACGACTGCATCGAGCGAGCCGCCCAGGACCCCTACTCCGATAAAACAAATGACCGTTATGTCTTCCTCAAGGAGCTCCTAAAGCTCACGGACGACAAAATCGAAATCCGAACTCAATTATTGAATATTTTCCTCGCAGGGCGAGACACCACAGCGGGACTCTTAGGCTGGACCTTCTGGGAACTCGCTCGCCATCCTGAGGTCTTCCGCAAACTCCGAGCCACGATTCTCGAAAACTTCGGCCCTTATGGCTCCAATAAAAAATTCACCTTCGCCACACTCAAGTCCTGCACCTATCTCCAGTATGTCATGAACGAAACGCTCCGTCTCTATCCCTCCGTCCCGCTCAACTTCCGACAAGCTACTCGGGACACGACCTTGCCTCGCGGCGGCGGACCCGACGGCATGAGCCCCGTCTATGTCCAACGGGGCCAAGAGGTGAATTACTCCGTGTACGTCATGCATCGACGCCGTGACATCTGGGGCCCGGACGCCGACGAGTTCGTGCCGGAACGCTGGTCTAGTCGTAGATTCGGCTGGGAATATTTGCCCTTCAATGGCGGCCCACGCGTGTGTCTCGGCCAGCAATTTGCCCTCACCGAAGCTGGCTATGTCATCTGTCGGATCCTACAGAGGTTCGATGCCGTCGAGAAAAGCGTCGCTTCGGACGAGGAATTGCATCAGTATAGTCTGACAACAGCTCCCTTGACCGTCATGGTCAAGCTCCATCAAGCCGCCGAAGCAGACAGATAAGCTCTCCGGTTGGTTACATGGGACGAACGCGTGAGGGCGCTCGAGATAACGCCTACCGCAAATGCTCTGGACACGTCCGTGTTGCTTCTTGGGACGGAAATCTAGCTATCTATCAGTAATTAGATGGATGTGGGTGGTTCGACTACCTTGGACCCCTCGGCGCGAAGAGCGTTGGCTTTCTGAGAGCAAAAAGGGAGCCTCCCAAAGAGCGAGGAGTCATCAAAGAGAAACGAAGTGAACGAGCAAAGTAAAAGGCAGAGAGAATTCTAGGTCTTGAATATCTAGGCACCTTTAAGTTTCCTTGTGGGAATGGACGTCCTTTCCTTGCCTTGTCCTCGCATTTGGCCGGACAAGTTTGGCCAACTGAGAAGTCGTCAGTAGTGGAAATCCAGTCCCCCAAGGAAGGAGAAGAAGAAGGGATTGGCTCATTGCTTCAACTTCACCCTCATTCTCATCCCATCCACAGGCACACTCGTGACTTGATTGAGACTCCAGACCTCTCGGTCGGGATGATCGGTCCCATCACCTTTCGGTATTCCCTCAACCTCTACACGACCACTCATCCCGACCTTCTCCCAGCTGAACCCTCGAACAACCGCACACATGACGACTTTGGCCTCAATCATCGCGAGCTCCTGGCCGATACAGTTCCGTGGCCCGCGCTCAAACGGCCGCCATGCCCCCGTGGGCAAAGACGCGGTGTAGTGGTCATCAAGCCAGCGTTCAGGGCGGAAGATATGCGCGTCAGCACCCCAGACGGCCGGGTTTCGATGGATCAGGTACTGGGCACAGTAGATGCGGAGGCCATTGATGTTGACTTCTCTTTTCTCTGCGGAAGGTGAGGATGAGGTGCGAAGCACGACGTTCACGGCCGTGGGATTGTCGGAGGAGATCTCGGGAATGTATCTCGCGGTACTGGCGGGCGGATGTAATCGGAGGGATTCCTTGATAAAAGCAGATGTGTACGGTAACTTATGGCCGAGAATGGCTTCTGCTTCTCTTCTGCCCTCGTCGTCCTCGCGGCCCAGGATGTCGAGAGCGTCAAATTGATGGCCGTTGTCGCCTTGGCCGAACACCGCATCGTGCTCGGCGACGAGTTGGGAGAGTATCGCGGCATGGGGTTCAGACCATGAGGCTTTGGAGAGTTCAAAACACAGCCACTGGATCATGGTAGCAGTTGTGTCTTGTCCGGCGAAAAGGAATGATTTGATCTGCGAGACCGTGTTGCGGATCAGCCCTCTGCTAGGAGTCAGGCCCGAGAGCGCAAGACGGGTGATGGATTTCTGTTGCGTCTTCTGGGGTGAGTCTTTGGGCGGTTTCATGTTCCCATTGTCTGGAGACGTCTGTTCGGCGGAAATCTGCTGGCGAATAACCCGGGCCAGTTCGTGGTTATAGACTTGTTCGTAGAACCATGATTTCGTCGGCCTGACAGGATCGATGTAATGCAGCGGATTGAATCCTTGACCCAATTTAAATACTAAAGTCGAGAGCAGTCTCGAGGCGGTCAGCATGCCCAGGGGTCCTTTATGGCCTTCACCCTCCGGCAGAGACTGGGCTTGAAAGTCCTTCTCGATGGTCAATTCCGTGATGATATCAGTGGTGAGATCCTGAGTGTAACGTTTGAGAGGAAAGACTTCGTCTTTCTCGGCAGAGGCTTTGAGGCGGTCCACGAAAATGCGCGTCTTGGAGATGATCAGTGGATCCAAGGAATGGAGATGAGAGGGCGCAAAACCTCGATTGAATCGTTTTCGAAGATTCTTCCATTCCTCTCCTTCGGCGATGATCAATGACTCGAGACCTACCAGGCGATGCATGGTCTTGAGGGTATCGCTTTTGGGGGCCGAATACTTGAATTGCGAAGTCGGCTGGACCAGAGCTTCGGAGACGGTAGGGTCTGCGACGATCAGAAAGCATCGATCCACGGGCTCCATATCCATCAAGAACGCGTCTGGCCGACCGAGAGAATCCCAGACTTGCTCAAAAGCATAGTCCGGATGACGATTAAGGGCCGGATTGAGCTTCTCGCCCATATTGATCAGATGGCCCCACATTGGATGGCGGGGAAGACCAGGAATATCGAGCCATCTTTGGCGAGCTCGGTAGGTTCGTAGGATGAGGTTGGAAAGTCGTAATGTGAGATAGACGACTATGAGGGTGAGAGCGAGAATGAAGCGGTTGTTGGTGGGGGATTCGAGAATGTGCAGCATATTTTTGGGCTAGAGTCCAACGGGCAGAAATGATCTGATATTGACGGTGCACAGCTTAACTCGGTCATAAGCGTTTGAATCCAGCCACGAATACCTCTCAGCGTTGTCAAAGGGCCCAGGAGTAAAGATATGTTTCGTCGTTGCCCGTTTCATTAAAAGCATGGTCAATCTCCAGACGAAAGGCGACAAGCGAGAGAGATATATAGTGCTGGCTCCTGGTTAAGCGATTGGTTGCGAGGTGAGCTGACTCGGCAGCCAGAACCCGGCTTCTGAACCACACAACCCTGGAACATGCAGAATGGTGATCAGGGGATCGGGTTTCTTGAAAGGATTTATCCTCATTCTTACTGGATCAATCCTACTGCAGCCGATAGACAACGCTGTGATGCGCTTATCAAAGTGGAAACCAAGGCCGCCTCCCGTCGATGGATTATGGCGGTTGTAAGGACGCAAACTATGGAACAATATCCAGCGTCCGCACAACTTCGAAGACATGTCCCATTCACAGTTATAACTCGCAGCTCGCTCTCTGGCTCGGAATCGTACGATTCACAACCGAAAGACCAACATCTCGCACCTATGCTCCTTTCCAACCGGCCAATCCATTGAGCACCTCATGGATATCCAATGTCAATCCCGAATCGATCTGATCAATAGATTCCTCACCCGTAAAACACCCCAAGCCTTTCACAGGTCGCTGACCAGTGTTCCGACTCGTCGAGTCGACTCGCAAGACTCGCGAGTCGACATCGACGCTAGACTTGGTTGTTAAGCGAGCCAATCAGGGCAAAATATCTTGGAATTGTCGGATTATAGATTTTCCGGATTACCGGTGCTACATTGTTAGAGGGGTATTTGCTGGTCACGTGGGGCAGAATTTACCAACACCAAGGATTCCTATACAAACCGAGCGACAACGGGGTCAGGATAAATTGGCGGGTGGCAAGATTGAGCCGAGGTTGGTGGCCCCCGGATATGATATCCGGCGCCGTCGCGAGTCGCTCGTGACTCGACAACTCGGAACACTCGCTGGCGGACGAAGGAATCTTGATCTTGAGGATATCTTGCGACCAAATAATTAGAGGGATGAGTACACATACCAAGAGGTTGAGATAGAAACCACCACTGATACCGGCACAGGTTAGGGCATCTGGACATCTCTTCTGGTGGGATTATTGGCGTTGACGTGGATGCGCATCGGGTAAGCGACAGGTGTCGAGTGGTTGACGGTAGTCCGAATGCTGTTTGCATTACCAGAGTCATAGACATTCCATTTGGTGGGGTATTCGAAACGACGAGTTGGGAGATCGGGCACGGAAGAGGACTAGGTCATTGTTTCAGGTGCCGAATGTCGAGTTGTCAATGATCCAGGCAAGGCTGCCAGTGGCATTGACAGCGAAGTTAATGTCGACAAAGATATCTGTGGCCGCTTTGGCAGGAGGAGCAATGGAGAAAGACGGCTGTGTTTCACCAAGATCATCGTTAGCACAGATATCGGTAGGATCTTTCCATGCAGTCGTATTGGGCTTGCTGTCGTTGTTGGCATTTTGATAGTGTATCCGTTGGCTGATATGTGAGGTAGCAGTTGCTAATGACCGAGCGCATCCACATTGCATTTTTGGGAATTCCTGTCGCTTTAACAATGACGTCTGCGCGCTGATCGATACTCAAAGTCACGACCTCAGTGGTGTATGGAACAAGAGGCACGAAATCGTAGGCGATAACTTGCAGTTAATGGTTGTCGATGCTGAGGACTTCCGCTCCGCCATTGATCAAACGCAAACGATATGTCTTGCCGTTGGTGAAGTGGAACTTGGCATAGCCTGCGTTGAGTGTGCACTTGGTGCTGTTGCTGACAAGGGAGCAATCAAATGTGCCTTGGCCGTTGATGAGGTTGGTATCCGAGTAAGGCGCAACCTTGCTCAAGTCCGTACCCATAACGTGCCCGACAAGGTCACAATATTCTGCGTGATAGTCGTCGGTATGTCGAACAGGACCGAGGGCCTCGTGGTCGTCAGCATTCGTCGGGCCGTAAATTATCATGGCACCGAAGAGACCGGCTGCGTATTCCACCGAGGAGAGTTCTTGTATGGATTGGTATTGTTTGCTGTTCGGAACCCACAGGGAAATGGGTTTTGGAACAGTTCCACCGTTATCCCTCAGAACCACTGCCATGACCACCAATTCCGGAGGCGCCGTTGCCACCTGCATCGCTCCCATTCGTCCTTTTGTCGGGAGCAGCGTTATCTCCGGCAGTGTTACCCCCAGCATCGCTTCCCGTAGAATTTGATACTCTCGACCCCCCTCTTCTTATATTTGAGCTTCTTGGAGCACTAATGAATTGAGGAAATTTAGGGGCGCTGGGCTGGCCATTCTTTGGAATAGTTCCCAACAACGCCTTCCCATTTGTTCGTGATTGAGGACGATCCCATGTGCCTGAAGAGATTTTGAGTGGTTGAATAGGTCGACGTGGGAGAACTGTTGGGAAGATGGTGTTTGAGATTGGGTGAGAAAGAGTTTGAGGGGAGAGTTCGACTGAGAGCACGGGTGACTCGTGGGTTGTAGTACTCATCTTCAATGTGATTGTCGTCGTCTTTGAGTGAGTGGTCGTCATCAATGCGTTAAGGGTTACTGAAATTATAGCCGGACTGTACTGAAGTAGTCGAAGATTGGACCGCTTCAGACGTAACATTGGTGGTAAATAATAAGGCACAAACAGTTTAAAGAGGAGTAATGAGTGACGCATCTTGGTCAAATTGATACCTGCGCAACCGGCCAGGAAAGAGATGAATGCGGCGATGCTTATCGGAAGTTCCGGCTTATCGTTCCAAACATGTCAGTCGTAATTCGCGGTATTTGCTTTCCTAAATATCAGAGGTTCTTCGAGCAGTATGGCTACCCAGATTGCCGCCCAATAGTCCATCAACGCTAGAAAATTAGTAAAAAATAACAGCGAGGTTGTTTCATCCAGCCAATGCACAGGCAGTATAGATGAACACCAATTGTATTCTAGATCACTCGAGGAATTTGGGCGCCGAACCGATCAAGTCGTTGAAAGTCGACCCCAGACGAATAGGTGGGGGGGAATCATATTGCCGATACCTCCTAGAACTGCAATGACTGCACAACATTGTCCAAAATCGCCTAGCGGAGAGTAGGCCTGGACAAGCAAAGCACCGGAACCAGAACCTCCTTGTGAATTTGTCCAGGCATCCATGTCCTGCTGTGACATATCGATGCCTGAGACAACGCCAGGTCCCAGTACAAAAGCAAACGTGAAAGAGAAGACCTGACCTAGGAGGGTCATGGTGAAAATCAGAGACCTGGAGGCTGTGGCTGGCCAGTAGACGAAGAGATCCATACCCAAGCCCGCGTACGTGGTGGCAGTAGAAATACAGAGAGAAAAGAAAGGACAGACGATTTGCGAAAAGGGTGCGACTATCCCCAACACTCGGGTTAGTCAGGTCGAATTTCTTCGCCGATATTTCGAACAAAATGGAGAACGAATTGGGTTGAGGCAACCAGACAAATAGAACTTGACCCCCCATAACGGCGACCAGCAAAGCGTAGCCTAACATCACGATGACATTAAAATGACAATCAGCTAGCTGGGATACCAGCTCGTGCCGTAACGGGACCAGGCCATAGTACGCACACCGGAAAATGGTCCCCCCCGTTGTAATCGAGGCCACCGGAAGGGAGCCCAATAGAAGCCCCAGAGCTGCGCAAATGGAAGAGTCCGTGAAAGAAAGCTCAAAGACCGCTGGGCCTAGCACGCCGAGTGTCGCATCGTTGATGGCTAAATTAATGGAAATCCCGAGTTCGAAGGCCTGGAGATATGCAAACCACGAGATGTGTCGCTTCTCATGACTTTCCACTCGTTGTATTCCACGAGTCTCGATGTGTACTTCGACAACGCACGCTCAAAAGAACGCACCCAGAGGGGAATGCGAGCGGGCCGGGACGAACTCAGGGGTCTGTCGTGATCAGAGGCAAGGTCATCAGCGGGAGGGAAGGAGGATGGTTGCGGTGGCGGTTGGGCTCGTGTTTTCTCAGCATCAAGGCGATCAACCTGTGTGGCCATAGCAGACGGCGGCGAAGATGGTAGAACACTGCGGCACACAAAAAAGATGAGACTCGACGCCAATCTGCGCAGGACGACAAACATTGGCATGCATGAAACCGACCTTTATCGATGTAGGAGCTAAGAGGGTCGCAGGTATTCGACAGTTGATGGACTGGCCGATGCCCAACGTTGATCGGTTGTTTCGCTTCGTGGGCGGATGGACAACTCGGACGAACAGGTGTTCATGCAGAGAAAGCCCTTGAGCCATTTCTTCTGGGATTTTCTAGGCTGTCGAGCAGCGATCTCGCCACGCTTATTGGAGGCTTAGAGCGGACTGCAGTCGCAAATGAAACCGGAAGGCATGACCGACTCTAGCGGTAGCGGGTGGTGCAAATGGCGGTGGAGTCGTACTTCAGTTCATGTTCAAACGAAATGTCGTGCGACCTGAAGACGGGCGAGGCTGTGGATCAGCAGTACAGTACAGAAGCGAAGGGACCTGAGGTTGGAGGTTATTAATTGCAATGGCATTTTGTGTGAGTCACAACATCGCTCTCCTCGACATTGTCTATGAAGGTGAAGGGAAGGCGAGGGAAGGGCGCAGGAAGGGCTTTGAAAAAAAAAATTCCCAGGTCAAAGTGCGGTCGTTTTCTTAGGGCACCCTTTGCCAAGCACGTTGGTATTCTGATTGGCTCCTGGCGTCAGAGGCCTCCTGAGTGATCCGCTCAGAGTTTGTTGTACTGTCGAGATAATACCAGTCCCTTGACGGCTTGCGACAGAAGCTCCTGGGCTTTTTTCGTCACTGCTCGCAGCCTCAACAAATGTGAATCGAGATGTATAGCTGACCACTGACCGCTCCAGAGTCTAACGGATGTGTTTGGGTCGCTGCTACCGCCTACTGAATACAAGCACCAACTACCACCACTAGGTGGCTTGGAGGGCTTGACGCGACACGGACCGGAAACCGCCTTGTGATTGGCACACACAGTAGCGCATGGTTGACGGATATCCGAGACACTTGAGCCACCCTAAACCCATCATCGACAAACCGGTTTCGATTCATGTCCGGGGAAACACAAATTGGGGATTCGAAGAGAAACAATGTCAACCAGAGGTCCAAACGCCCCCGGGCCAGTTTTCATTATTGTGACCTGATGCATGTCTCCCTCCCTTCATTCGTTCGTGGATACATTCATTCGTGCGCTTTCTACCATGCTGCTGGCACTCTACTGTCGACGTGGGCAATTCAATCTGTGTCTCTGTCGCTGAACAAGATCTCCCATTAAGCTCCCACCCCCCCCCTCCAAGCTCAAACCGACGGGAAGAAAAAAGTTGGCTTAAATAACCTTCCAACGCCTGCGCTTCATGTTGTTGTACACACTCATGACCTGGATCAGCTGTTCTTGAAATGCTCTTTGGCGTATTGCTCGCATGCCTGGAGATAGTTCGAGTCAATGGAAGGTACGCGTAAACTGAGGCAAAACCGACCTTTGCTGGCTTGCCTAGTTTGGCACCAATAGCTTTCCACTTGTTCGCGTCATATTCTTTGATGGCTTCTTGAAGTGCAGCTGACTGCTAAAGTCAATTTGAGTCCAATGTCAGCCCAATGTGGCCCATCGCCTACCTCATCCTCACCAAATTCTGCGTAGTGCATATCCTAACATGGCATCAGCGCTCGTTGTGATAGAGGAATTCGTCAGTGCCAGTCATACCTTGTACCAGTGCTTCTTAACACTGCCTTCAGTGCGAGCAGGAAAGGCCTGGCTGTCCGTAAGCATGAGAATGTCAGATAGATGTCGAGCACCATGTACTTTAGCAATCTCACTCCAACTGAGACCAGCATCACGCATTTGCTTCAGCTTTTGCTCCTCCTGGGGAGTCCATGGAGTGTTGGTTCGGCCCCGCTTTTTGCCCGTTTCTTCGGTGAGCAAGGCTGGGATAGAAACATTAGGGTTTGCTTCGGCAGCCATCGCGGATCCAGGAGGAAGAGTGTCCAACTTGGGGCTGTGAGATGCTCGTCGCTTGCGCGGGTTTGAAGGGGACGATGGAGGTTGAAGCAAGTCCGCATTCGGTTTGGGTGCCAGTGGCGCTGGAGGCGCTAAGACTTCTTTGCTGGCTGTATTTGGCGATGTGGTGGCAGGGCCTTGTTTCTGGCGTTTCTGAGGAGGAGGAGTCCTGATGACTTCAGCTTCAAGGCCAAAGCGCCGAGGGAAAGAGATAGTAGAGAAGAATAAATAAAGCATCCGAGAGGTCAATGCAACAAGGCTTGACTTGATATGTAGATCAGGATGTACCAGCAGTGAGAAGGGGACTTACGACATGGTGACGAAAGAGTATCGACTTAGCAGAGGTTGAAGGAAGTTGAGGATGCCATCGGCATGGTCAACGGAGTTCAGGAATGCCCCCTTGCGCAAAGACCAGCCACGCGAGCACCAGGTGCTAGGGAGAGGCCAGGCGTAGGCTTAGGGTTCAAGGCAACCAAAGGTAGCACAGCAGCGGGAGGAGTTTGGTCTGGCTGTGCTTGGAAAGGCTGTTTGGAGTGATGGGCGAGACGAGACCGGTTCCGAGTTGGTCACAGCCAGGAAATAGATGTGCTTGTGTGTGGTTCTCAGGAATATGTGTTCGTGTGCGTGTATCTTACGGGAACGAGGATTGTGACCGGGGGGGGAGTGTGACTAAAAAAACGAAACCAATCAATGTTATGCACAAGAGGAAGAGTAGGAAAGCGGGCATGGGAAGAGACAGTACGACAATATGCCACCCGCGTAGGAAAAGTCTCTTAATTAAATGTATTTTTCTTTTTTCCTTTTTTTTTTTTGGGTGGTTGTCTCGTGTCTTGCGATGTCAAGAGGGACAAGACTCAAGCCTAGGAGGGGGTTTACGGATTGAAAAAGTACTAGTTCTTAATGGTCAGCGACTAGGCTGGCGGTGACGATGGCAGAGGGAAGTACGGAGTACTAGGAAAACGGCGAACAGGAAGGAGCACTTGTGGTAGGATCAATCAACAGAGTTGACAGGTCAAGGGTTAGCCGGAAGCAGCATTGTTAATGTAGATAGATGGGATGGATGGCGGGACTGACGTTGAAGCGAAGGGTTGTGGCTCGAGGTCAGCGGTGCAGGTTAGGGCAGAGTAGGAAAAGAGGCAAGGCCACTGAGGCGCTTTGGAGCAGGGTGCTGGAAACTGAGGAACGGGAATGGACAGAGAGAAAAGAGACTGGTCATATTTTGTGTTTTTGTTTCGATTTTCTGGGTTAGAAAGGATTTGGTGACTGCGATGAACTTTTTTCTTTTTTGTCGTGTGAGGCGCGCATGAAAGCGATGCAATGGAGGGACTTGGGGCACAGACAAGGAACAAGGACCTGGAGGGCACATGCCACGATAGCCTATGACCAGGGTGTTGGATTGGGTTGAAGGCATGGTCCACAGAGGTGGAGGTGGAGAGACCTGGAGAGAGTAATGTGGATGTGGATGAGGAGCAAGGAGGTGAAAGGGAGGCGGAGGGGGCGACAACGATGACAAAAGAGGGCGATACGTGTTACGGGTACGGGTTCGAGGTACAGGTTGGTTGGATGGCGGGTTGGATTGATTCATGATTGACGGCACCCAGCTCGCCAATGGTTCGATCGGTTTGGTCAGATGGACAGAGGCTCTAGGAGACGAAGTTGAGCTGGCTGTGGGATGTACATGCAGAGGACCGGCAGGGAGGGAGGAGATACTTTGAGAAACGGTACGAGGGGGCGAAGACGCGAGCAGTAAGGTAGCGAAGGAGTAGCGAGTAAGGATGCAGCCGGCATTGCAGGTAGCGAGCTCGAGGTCGAGAGGGATTTGAGGCCATGAGATAGAAAACCACACTGGATGGATGATTGACGGAAGGGCGATTGCGGGGTAGACACAAGCAGAATGACGAAAAGACCTGCTCGAGAACCCGCGCACCACCGTTTTGATTCGCAGGGCCAGATAACGCAAAACGATAGGAGCCTGCTGGCCAGGCCATAAGAGACGACTAGTACAAGCGAGTAACAAACAAATTGTCAACCAGCATGTAGCTACTAGACTCTTTATAGCTCCTAGGACTAGTGGGAAAGCAGGTCACTGATGACCTGATGATGCTTGGTAAGAAAGAGCCAAACGCAGCCAAAGGGAAAAAAAATACCCTGCAGCACATCCCAGCGAGTCACAGCGCCCGTACCGGTCGGGTGCCGTAAACCATTTGGTACGCCGCCTCTGTACCTTCCGAGTACCTCCCGAGTTTCTTCAGAGTCCTAATTTCCTCGTACTGGTACTGCCATTAGTAAAGCAGTCCTCATGTCCTGCAAAGTACCCGGTACATCGTTTGACATGACGCCAATTTACCCCCTCACGATCATGTCCATGGTACAAACTACCACCGGCTCCACAACTCCTAAGATAACCACACCTCGAACCAAGACGATGGTGACGGCGAGGATGAGCGATCATGGATTCGGTCCGCTCAAGTGGCACTCCTCTCTTTTTCACTCCTCCTCTTCTCCCTCTCGTCTCTTGCGACAGCCAAAAAAAGCCTCTCTCGCCCCTCCATGCCAAAACAGGCAGTTCCCAAACGACCCCCCTCGTCAACCTCATCTCTCAAATCCTCCACACTCCAGCCCAGCCTGAAAGTCACTGCGACTTTGGGAAGACTTGTACGTGACTTGTCCACACTAACTCAAGCCATGGCGTCGTCGTGGTTGTTGGCAAATTCGGACAAATGATGCAGCTGTACAGATCGATCAATGGCATTCCTATACCACTCCTTTGGGGGGCCCGCATTGTCGTTGTAGGTCGGATACTCCGTTCTCAGCTTGCCCCTTTAGGCCAACCTACCTGATAAGGCCTGGTCATGCCTCGCTAGTGTTGTTTCCGAATACTTCGTCTTCGACCTCTTCGTCTTGCGAGCGCCACACTTTGCCTCTCCTCAAATGAAACACGCTCTTGGAAGTGTTGACAGCCGCCTGCGTCTGCTCCTTGCTCCCAGTCGCTGGTGCAGGGCATCACTGTAGCATCGATACTGCTGGGTGCTGTACCTTCTTGGATCCCCCTTGTCAACAATATCCAATCCACGCGATGGATATCCACCGGAAGTCGTTGCCCTTCCTGCACTTGCTCAATAGCAAAATCATTGGCAACATCACATATGAGGGTCGTGCTGAATAGGTCCTGGCCGACATCCTCCAGATTCACAAGCCACGTCGGTGCTGTCTCGCTTTCGGTTTCATCGTGGTAACCATGATCCCCAACTTCTGACCATTGATAGACTACCTGGCCCGCCAAGGAGACCCTACGTTGTCGGTCAACATTCAGGGCGCTCCTCGGTTTTGACAAAGGACGAATGTTTGGTGAAAAGATCCACCCAGTCCCTGATCAACTGGCCCGCTAATCTCGTGGAGAAATCCCCCGTCGCTCCAGACCCTCGTGCTGGATACAGCACAAGCGGCTTGGTTTTATCCCGAGTCGACATGACCAAAAACTCGATATTCATCCGCCACCAGACTCCCCTTGTTCAACAAGAAACAAGGAGGCAAAGCGAAGTCTCGCTTGACCCCATGTTGGTCAGTTCTGCTCCGGCCATGTCGATTTATTTCCCAACCCGTACCACTTCCACAAAGCGGCAAAGCCGGTGTTGCGGAGAGACAAGCCATGTTCGGCTTAATCCGTAGGGCGAGGACGTGTCGAAGGCCTTGATGTCGCTTATTTCTCTCTCTCCACTGCCAACCAGAGATCGTTCAATGTCGGTGGAAAACCAGGTTGTCAGAATGGATCCTTGAGGAGTAAATCAATCCAGTAAGAACTCCTGCTTCAACCTCAGCTCACAGACAACATTAGCCGCTCGGCCATTTGACATTACCTCTTGATTCAGACTCTGCATGTTGCAATTCAATCTCAAAATAACGCGTCCGCGTCCGAGCTGGCTCCTATCTTCAAAGAGATGAACTTTAACACCGTGTTGACTGCTCATCGCTCTACGAAATAACCGAGCATAATCCACAACCTGGTTTCGTCCTCTCAGAAATCCTTCTCGATCACACCATTCGCCCAGGAATGAATATCGCCACGCTTCCGCTCGACATCGTATTTCAAGGCTACTCCACTGACCGGCTTCGGTCGAATCTAGTCGAAGTTCTTCCGTGTCGACATGCTTTAGCATGTCACAGTCCAGCTGCCATATCAGGTGCTTGATGTATGGTGCACTAGGGTGGCCGTTGGTGACCGCGCTGGGCAATTTGCCTGCAAACACCTGAGTTAAGACATGAAAGGTCGTGTTGGCATAGAGCACGGGCCGGGCTTCGAGGAGGATAGTTCTGCTGACTCGTAAAAGTTGAGATGACCTTGGGACCTGGTTCTGCCGCTCGCTTTTCAGAGGCAGCAAGCACGAGCTATCATCGTCGTTCTTAGGCTCGATCACAGCCTTACCACAACCAAACACTAGACTATAGATGTCGAGGCGAATTTCGAGCGGTAGGTCGAGTAAGCCAGGCGCCATTGACTATCTCCAAGATATAATCGGGATCCAATTAAACAATGAGCGCAAGTGGATGTAAATGAATGTGCATGCCACGCCTAGCAGCGGCGTCGACTGGAGAACCCCGTCTTAGCCTTGTGAAAGACAAGAGATCTCGAAGGACGTAGTAGTACCAAGCCTGGAAAGTAGCAGTCCCCATCAGAAATGTGTATTGCCGGGGGGAACTGAGGGCAGATATTTTTTTTTTTTTTTTTCTTCAGTGGCATCAAAGGAGTTCCATTAAACCCATTCGGGTCGGAGGCGGAAGCCACGCCAGATAATTGCGAGGCTATCAATGATAAAACTTCGTAAGCCTTACTTTGGTGAGAAAATGCGCGCAACGTAAGCAAGCCACACCGTATCAAAAATTCCCCCGCTGACCCTGCATTTGCGCCGCCCGAGGCTCTTCCTTTGCCATACGGAGTAATTACCTTTGGTCTTTTGATCCATCTTGCCCGCTGAGTATCAGTAATTCAGTCTGAGCAACTTAGAGTGACTAACATGAACGAGACAAACTTGATGGGGCTGGGCTGACAAGAAATTGTCTCGGTCTGACCTCAAACGAAAGAGCCAGAAGATGTAGAGTCAAAAACCGTGGAGCTGGGCAGAAAGATGATGAAGGCGAGGGTGAGAACGGACCAGGAATTTTAGTGCCGAGTGGGTTTTCTCGTGTTGGTGCAGATTTTACGGTCAAGCCATCTCGCATCTTGCATTTGACGCACACCTTGCTAGAATGAATGCCCAATCTCGCAAATCGGCCGAATAAATGGAAAAGCCGTTCTATTATTTCCTATTCACACACCGACTGGGGGCTCTGGTGTGAGGATCGGGTTCTGCTCCTTCACTCGTCATCGGAAGCGTAGACTGATCCCGGATTCGCTTCTTCTAAGATAGGACCAGTCGTCCCGTCTGGTTCTGGGAGGCTTGTCCCCTCTGAAATCTCAATGCTGGAGACGAGTGCTTCCGTGGGAGCCGTGTGTAGAGAGAGTTCGTTGAACTCTTCATTAACATTCTTCGTCGACGATCCCGCTTCTTCCGAAGCAGATGATGCCAGAGAAGTCTCTGTGACCCGTGAAATGGAGGTGGTGACAGTAGCAGTTGAGATCGCGATTCTCGTCGCAGTGACCGTGGTGGTGAGAATTTCGGTTAATTGGGTCGAAACACTATTTGGCGCTGCAATATCTCCTTTCCCTGGAGCTTCTCTCCCCGTCAATGCGAAGAACAGAACCAGGGAACTCAAGACACCGGCCAAGAAATTCTTGTTGTCTCGAAAGAAATGCTTCGCGTAAGCTACCATCACTGTCGGCACATCGTGGCCGACAGGCATTGGATGTGGTATCGCTGTCACTGGCTCTGTCGTTGCTCCAGGTCCTTCGTATAATCCATCGAGCTCGACCTGACTTGCAAGCCTTCCAGCATCTCCGTATTCATCGCGTTCATGAGCACTCGGGACCTTGGCTGCTTGAAAGTCGTTAGGGGAGTCCACCGGTCCCGTTTCAAGACGAGAAGTTTCGAGAAGAGGAAGTCTCGCCTCTAGACCACGTCTGAGATCTTCGGGAAGCCAGACTCGAACTTCAACATCAACTTTTTCCATTTCCTGCCACGCAGCCCCCCACGCTCCTGCTCGCATGAGTCCATTGGCAGCAAATACCTTAATTTCCCATTTGCGATTAACTTCATCTGCTCGTAGTCGACGACCGCAATCAGGACATTTGATATCATTTGGCAGATCCATCTCACCCTCATCTTCGGTATGACTGCCACTTTCGAAGCCGCTATCGCCACCTTTGCCATCATTTCGAAAGAAGTGATTGTGCCGAATCCTAGGAACTTGCAGTTCCAAGCTCTCTAGGAGGCGCTCTTCAAGAAGCTCGTAATCTTCTCGAGGGTGCGGTATGAGTATCCCCCTTGTTCGCACCTCCGTGTCTCCAACTAGTTTGTCTCGTAATGCAATCCACCGATCCCTGTATTCCTCGGGTAAAAATTCACTCAGTAGAGAGTCTTCATGGGGAGTCGATTGTAGCAGCAGGGTTGGTGGTAATAGCGTGCAGTGAAGGAGCACCAGTGGGAACTCTTTCTTGAGGTTACTGCTCGCTTTCTGGCCTGAACCTCGGCGAGGCCGCCCCGATCGTTTTGCGGGAGAGGTCTGGGTGGAACAAGAGCTTCGATGGCTGTAGGATGACATTTGTGATCCGCTGCGTCTGTGATGTCTCCAAACGCTATGAGTATCACTGAAAACTTCGTCTCGCATTTGCAACGCCCTGACACTGCTTGGATGGCGAAACACCGAATGATACTCTCTTGCGCTCCTGGGCGACGTCATTGCGTAGTCTGTCCCCCCGAATGGCTCAAATGTAGACGTCTCCCCCGAGCCACGTTTTGAAGGTGTTCTTGGACTTCCATATCGGCCTTGTTCCGGAGGTAGATTTGGCGACACTGAGACTGGGAAGGAGGAGATTGAGGAGCATCCCGAGATGCGTCGATCGACATCTAAGAAATCGTTTTCGAGTGCAGGCTCTGCCACCAAAACATCTTCTGATTCTGCACTTGAAGTACTCTCATCGTAAACCGCGCCAGAAAAATTATAGTCGTGAGGCTGCGAGGGATCCGTTGGTGGTGGAGCTGGTGGAGGAGAGACCGACTGCTGCCGGAGGGAAAGTGGTGACGACTGTTGGTATGTGAAGTCTCTTGCCTCCACAGACTGTGGAGGAGGCGAGGAGGGAGACGGCATCAGTCTGGAATTAAGAACTATGTGAGATGCGTAATACGTTCCTTGCGCAGGACGTAGAGGTGGTGAATTCTTCAGGATGGTGATGCGAATGTACTGGTGTTTTTATCCGAGGGTTGCGTAGGGCAACACTGCGCGTCATTTCCACGAGATCACGTGATTTCAATTTGACCGGTAAACCCAACTACCCACAGAGTTGACCTTGCTTTTGATTCAATGTATCCAATCAATAAATGTATCGGAAGTTGGGGTTCTCCCGGTCGGTAAGATCATCAAATGCGTGCACATAGTGTTCATCCTTGGCCTCCCGAATCCCAGCAGACGCCAACGCGTCTTTCTTGCGGTTCTGACGTACGAGTTGGAACCGAAGGAAGACTATGACCAATACCAGCAGGACGTAACAACCCATGTGCGTTGCGAATGCAATGAAGTAGCGTGGTGCATCATAGGACAGAAAGACCTGGGGACCTGGCAACAACAGAGTCAGCACAACTAACTGGTTCGAAAACCCGGGCGGCCCTTCGACATACCGATTGCATTGCCGGTGCACCAGGATACAAAATTCATGGTCACCACGATAGTTTTCTTAGTCTGACCGCCGATATTCCTAGAGATCATACTCATGGCCAGGGTTTGGGCCGCCCAGAACGAGAGCACAATGTAATAGCTGATGAGAAGACCGACTTTCGTGGCAGTATCGCGGTTCTCCACGCTCATAAGCACAATGGTCCCCACGAAGGACCTAGTGTTAAGTTAGCCATGGTCGAAACCAAGTGGAGGTTAACAGAGATCCTACGGTATGACAAATAATCCCATGACCAAACAGTTTTGGCCAGTCCTTTTGACGAGCCACGTCGAGCTGAGTAGAATTATGATAATTACGGCACCGAGCACCATGGCGAGAAGTTGCGTTTGAAGCACAGTGAAATCAAATCCTGGGGCAGTCAGTCCGTGCAATTTGGTCTTCTCCTGACGCGAGTTCTCTCATACCGGTGATAATGATGTTTGCGAAGGCACCCAGCCCCGAAGTTGGAAGAGTGGTGCAGATGGCGATGAGGCAGTAGCAGTAGGTCTGAGGATCGAGAAACGCCTCTTTGACTTGTTCTGGCCTGAATTTCTTGTTTTGTAACCCAGTCTGATTGCTGCGGACCCTCTCGACCATCAATCTTTTATCCTCTTCTGAAAAGCACTTGGCTTTCATCGGGCTATCTGGCAGCCAATAGCCGACGAAGAGTCCCCAAAGAACGGAAAGGCAACCGTAGGCAATGAAGATTGCTTGCCATGATTTAAGAGGTCCGGACTCGATCAAAGTAAAGCAGTAGGCCAAGAGACCACCCACGATTTGTTGTCCTCCGTTCATCATGTACCAATATGTGACTGTTTCCGCTTGTTCTTCTCGCTTGTACCACATGCTGCTCAGGACCAGGAAACTGGGCTGGCAGACAGCTTCGAAAATTCCGAGCAGTGTTCTCAACGTAACCAGAGCAGTAAAGTTCTTAGCGACAGAGTGAAGAGCGAGAATGGCGCCCCATAGGCAGATGTTCAGACTGAGATATTTGGCAATTGGAACTCTTTGAATCGTCCAGTTGGTAGGATATTCCACGATCAACACGGCAATGTAGATACACGTGGTTAGCCAGGAGTACTGAAGCCCCGTTCAGTCATTTCTCTTGACAGTCATAAACAGTCTCACCTGCTGAGCATGTAGACCAAGGTCTTCTCGAATCCCCATTATTGAGGCAAAGGACATGGTCCCCTTGTCGAGAGTTTGAAGAAAATACGTTGGGACCATGATAGCAAGAACACGCATGTCAATCATTCTCCTCAATCGTTTGTTCTCTGCCTCAGAGATCTCAACACGTCCAGTGCTGGCATACTTCGCAACATCTTTGTCGATTCGGTCAAAGTCCATAAAATCTTTGTGCGGTTCGCTTCCTCCAGACATGACTCTCTCGACTTGTGCGACATCGTCCTGTTCGGCAATTTCTTTCTCCGAGGTCTTTGTCCCCTCTTGAGAAGGTACCGACTCTGTGACAATGTGGTCTGAGCCAGCCATACTGGTCAATAAGAGAGCTTGAGAGTGGCCTCGAGACAATGACTGACCGAATTGTAATTATAGGAATCCTCCAGACGCACAACAAGTGGAGGGATATCCTTATATAGTTTGATTTCAGTCTTTCGGTACATTCAAAGAAAGAGAATTCGGTGGAGGACCGACCGAGGAGGCTACGGGGATCAAGACGTGGGTGAAAGAAAGGGCAAGGAGAAGCATCCCTGGGTAGCGCAAAACCATAGGGGCACCTCCGGGATTTACCCCAGAAAAGGGAAGCCCCCGTATTGAAGTCCCCCCCACAGGGTATCCCCACGGTTTGTCCGGCTGATCTTGTGCCGGATTTGGTTCATCGATAAAGCATCAATCGAAACTATGTCGAGACCATTTCTTAGCTTCAGACACCCGCAACACATCATCTCGGCGTATCTCGGTGTATATTGAAGCGCGCTGTGGTAAAAAGGCCATCAAAGTCGCCTAAGCATAAAAGGGGTTTTGGATACGAGTGCCGAAATGAAGTAAAGAGAGAGCTGGCAGTAAAGATGCCGTCGCCCTTGACAGTGGAAGGACTGAGTGCCGAAGACGTCCGTGGCAAGATTGATCTTCTCATCAACAACCTTGTCAACATCAAGGACGATACGGGCCGCTTTCTGCTGAAATTGCCCGATGGGCGTATAATCGACACAAAGGGATGGAATGATTGGGAATGGACTCACGGTATAGGCCTCTATGGCCTATATCAATACCATGCTTTGACTTCCTCTCCCACACCCCTGCAGATCATTAAGGACTGGTTTACCGCAAGATTAGCGAAGGGGACCACCAAGAACGTCAACACCATGGCCGTATTTCTGACACTCGCCTATGTCTACGAGGAAACTGACGATCGTAGCTGTATCCCTTGGCTGGATCAATGGGCAGAATGGGCCATGTATGAGCTACCGCGAACAACTTTTGGCGGGATGCAGCATCTAACGTATCTGGACGAAAACCATCATCAGCTTTGGGACGACACTCTCATGATGACAGTTATGCCACTGGCTAAGATCGGAAAATTGTTGAATCGGCCGCATTATATTGAGGAGGCCAAGCGACAGTTCTTGTTGCATATCCAATATCTTTATGATCCCCTGACGGGACTTTTCTTCCACGGTTGGCAATTTGATGAAAAGGCACCAGGTGGACTCGGTCACAATTTTGCTCGAGCTAGATGGGCCCGAGGGAATAGCTGGCTGACCATCGCCATTCCTGATTTTATCGAACTTCTGGAACTCGCACCAGATGATGGCCTCAGATTGTACCTGGTTAATGTATTGGAAGCCCAAAGTAGAGCTCTGCGAAAATTGCAGACATCTGATGGGATGTGGCGGACATTGCTTGATGTTCCAGAAACTGAAGGCAGTTATTTGGAGGCCTCTGCTACGGCAGGATTTGCTTATGGTTTGTTGAAGTCGGTCCGAAAACGATACATCTCCAAGGATTACCAGGAGGTTGCGATGAAAGCAGTCAAAGCTGTCATTCAGAGGATCAGTGATGATGGAGAGTTGAAAGATGTCAGTTTTGGTACCGCCATGGGAAAGAACTTGAAGCATTATATCGATATCGAGAGAACCAGCATGCCGTATGGTCAAGCGATGGCAATGATGGCTTTGGTCGAGTTTTTGAGAGTATACGTATAATATAGAGCAATTCCTAAACAGTTGATTTTCCAGACGCCACAACATCCCCATATGGATTCGCTACAGGATCCCAGTATTCGTCGAGCTGTTGTCTCCAGGCGGATTGTCTTCTTGGTAGAGGAAATATGAGCACTGATAAGTTGCCAAAGAGGATAAACGTTCAATGAAACAGGCTGGCCTGTTGGAGACTAAGAAAGTCACTTCGAGACCAGCATGCGGACCGGCTTCTTTGATCGGGTGCTCGATGTGTTGCATGTTGCTATCTTCTCAGATATCGCGATGCCCATAAGGTGGCGCCATCGGAACAACAAATCGAAAGAGAAATTGACAAAGCCAGAAGAGTTCCATCTATGTTTCTAGCTGCCCAAATTTATAGCCTTCCTCGTGAGAGGAGAGAACCACCGTCGGTCGTGATGACGGCGCCATTGATATGGGATGCCGCTCTGCTGGACAAGAAAACAACCAGTCCAGCAATATCTTCGGGCTGTCCAAGTCTCTTGTTTGGTACTTCAGCTGCCAATGCAGCCCGTCCACCTTGTAGTTCCATCAAGCCCGAAGCCATCTTGGTCGGATAAAAACCGGGTGCAACGGCGTTCGTGACGATTCCCCTTGGGCCCAGCTCGACGGCGAGATTCTTCGCCAGATGGATAACGGCCGCTTTGGACACCGAATATGCATATGTGGCATTCTCTCCCAATGTTCCCACACCGAGACCGGCGACGCTGGCGGTCACGATGACTCTGCTGGGGTTGACCGTGCTGGCCCTCTTCTTCAACAAAGGCTCGAATTTCTGAACGGTGTAAAAGACGCTCTTAACATTCAAATCCATGACCTTGCTAAACGCGCTTTCGGGATGGGTCTCGAATGGAGCACCCCACGTAGCTCCGGCATTTGCGAAAAGGATATCGACATGGTCTGTGGTCTTCGCAACTTCGGCGGCCAGACGCTCAATCTCGGATATTTTGGAGGAATCGGCAGGAATTGAGATAGCCACTGCGCCAGGACGTTTATTAGGGAGCGCATTGAGGGCGGCAACTGCTTCTTCACAAGCTTTGGCTTTCCGGGAGGTGATATATACTTTTGAGCAGCCAGCTTGGAGAAAGCTATACTACCAGATCAGCATACGGCATGGAACCAGGATATGTTTGGTTTACCCAGAAGCGACATTCAGACCCAGGCCCCGGCTACCACCTGTTACGACAGCAACCTTGCCCTCAAGGCTGAAAATGGTCTCAAAATCCTTGAGGTCGACATCTTGCTGAGCGACACTCATTTTCACGGTCGTTTTGCAATTAGCAGCGGGCTTTGAATACAAGAGAGAGATCCCATCAGAGAACAACAAAATACCGTCTCTACAGCACGAGCAGAGGAGACAGCTCTGCAATATACGAGATAAAATAGCCGAAAACTCCCTGGAAAAGATAACTCAGAACTCCCCGGGGAAAATTGGAGCGCACCGGTCGACAGCCGAGGTACAGTACTTTGGCATCTACCGTGATAAACACCTTCTTTGGGAAAAGTGTCAGATAGTCTTCGGAGAAGTTGACCCTGAGTTTGCAGGGGACAGCAAACTCGACCTTGAACAGAATGTCCTTTACATCCAAAGCGTTTCAAGCCATCTCGCAGGATTCCTGATCGTCTTTTTGGGTTGTTCTTGATGCATCTGGGTTTGCAGGTCGGTGCCAAAGTTGCAAGTAGCCTTGCAACCACGTGATCATTGTCGTTTGTTGATGTAGCGGCGGGAAGAGAACGTATGAGCTAACCAGAACTCTCTGCTGGGGTGGCCGCTTTACTTATAAATGTTCCGTGAATCTAGAGTCCTTGGCAGAAATCCACACGTTATCCAAATTAACAGCTGGAATCCACCCTTCCAAGCGCTTCTGGATAACCGCAGCCCTAGAGGACATTTATGAGATTCGAAATGGCCGCCAGCAACAAGGTGAAATTCGAGATAGACCCCGAACTTGCGGCGGTAGGTTTCCTCAGACAGGCGTCTTGATAGTCAACATATGGAAGAAGCATGGTCAACCCAAATTCCTCTATCCCCGAGCGGATGCCATTGTCGAATCGCGGCGCCTACATGGCTCAAGGAAACTCACGTTTCATGAAGAGTGCTTTGGTCAAACAGACTTTGGGGGATGCCTCACAACGGAAATGGACCGAGGAAGACAGACCCATCATCGTGCGAGATGGCACCCCGATCACAATTCGAATATACCGCCCCATATCTGCTTCCGGCCGTCGTCCCGTCATGGTCTTCGCACATAGTGGCGGATGGTTTATGGGAGGACTTGACACAGACCAATTTGAATGTCCACTTTCCATGTATGAAGCGCAACATTATTATCGTTCGTGTCGCTTATCGCCTCGCCCCTGGATTCTCCTCTCTAACTGGCCTCTACGATGTCATGGGTAAGCACACTGTGAGAATTTTATTTCCGGCTAACCATCACAAGTGGAGACCTCTCCAAGGGTTTTCTCACTGGAGGCGTCTCAGCGGGCGCAAATTTGACGACAATGGCCGGTTTTCTTTGCGAGAGAGGATGAGCTCCGGCCTGCCCTCACCGGACATCTCGTCATTTGCACAGGCTGGGCCCATCAATACACCAACCAGGAAGGACAATCCATTAATCTGTTTCTAGATCAATTGGAGATGGGCAGTTGGGAGACATACAAAACGTCCCGGTGGCGAATCGGGCCGTGAATCAAATCTACGCAGGTAAGATACCTAGAACTTGTGGCCGCCCTTCTGCCTATGATGACTTAGATTTGGCGAATTGTGATACCACCTCACTTGAGTTCACAGTCTTGACCCGGAAGGACTTATCAAGAATGGGACCCCTTTTTCCACCAAATTGCAGGGATGGATATGTGGGAAGGACAGTGCTCTTTTCTACTGCGACCTGGTGAAAAAGGCTGGTGGTGCCGTCAAGGCCGAAGTATACCCTGGCGTACTTTCTGGGCAATTTATCCCCAAATGTCCATTAACAAGAAATTTGCTCGGGACATGGTAAATGGGGTGGACTGGCTGCTGAGTCAGACAAACGACAAATCTCCTATCTCACGACTCTAGAAGGCACGAAGACAGTCACTACTTCCGAGGTGAGTTTCAGCCAGTCTAATGCGTTTTTCGCATAATTTCACCAAGAAAGCGATTGTTGTTTGCTTCGAGGACAGCACGTTGGTGCAACTTTGATCTGATCTGTGGGAATCGCAATTGGAGATCCTTGTGTACACTCCTTTCGGCCTCGCCCTACCGATACATTTTCCTTGTTGGGATCACCTGTCCTAATCAGTGGAACCATTTCAGATGCTTCTCTCCTCAAATGAAGTCCCAGAGATTGTTGGTGGCATCTTCCCAATCTCGGGATTCGGGTGCTGTCACTTTTCGGATCAAGCGGCAGGATGGCATGAGTATATGTTACTTCAGCGACAAGCTTCCGCCCTCACCTCATATCGTCCGATTCAGTTGAGGAAATCTTTACATACACGTTGAACCAAGCCGACCTTTGTATTCTAGCTTCCTCCGCGTCTTGAATTTGATCAAAATTTTTGAGATTGGATCTTGAAACCCTATCGAGCATTACCCTCACTTCTCCTGCTGAAATCCTCTCACACACGATGTGGACTCTCTTTATCCGTTTTCTCCGTTGGTCCTTGTTACCGTCTTCTTCATGTCTCCTGCTGCCATCAACATCAACTCATCTTCCTCTCTTTTGCCTTTTCTCTCTCTATCAATCATCATGGCTTGCCTCGTCATCCCTCTCTCCATTCTCTTGGTCCTTACCATTATGACCACCACCCACCCAATCCAAGCTCAAGTTACCATCGACCCAACCTCGCCAACATCCACAGCCATACCGACAACCACAACCACTGGCGACGCTGTCTGCGGCACCAGCGCCAGTGATTGGCGCATGAGTCCTCCAACCGCAATGCTCCTGGCGTCGATATTCTGCAACGACCTGTACCAGCCCGGCAACTTCCCCGCCAGAGGTAGGCTACAACGCCCGCGTCAGCTTGATCTCGAACTGAATATTTAAACTGACAGCCATAAAACAGGAAAAATCTTCAACTCAACTCACTATCCGACGGAGTTGAGTCCTTCCGCCGGCTCACCGAACTACACAGCCATGGAACTCTCTGGCCTCATTGTCTCGATGTGGCTGAGTCGCGCCAACACGACTGTCATCGACGGCGTCGAGTACATCCACGGCACGGACGAGCAGTGCGCGCGTGACAATTGTACAGCAGGCTTCGAGAGCGCGATTGATTTATGTCTGTCTATCTCCTCTCCTCCCCTCTTCGTTTCCCACTACCCACCTATGCCCCTGGTTAATCATAACATTCACGCGGATTGACACATCTAGGCCAATATAACTCCCACTATGTCGGCGGGATCAACTTCTTCCTGAGCGATTGCGGTATCTACCAGATCCACATCGCTAATTGCAGCGGGAATTGGCTCGATCCGGACTGTGATCGATGGCATATCTTGCATCCGGGTGTCGGGTTGAGTAAGAACGAGAGTCTTGTGGGGGCGGCGCCGCCTAAGCCCTTGACAGCAACGAGGAGAACGAGTACGGATAGCGTCAACCTGAGCGACACAGACACGTACACAGAGACAGAGACTAATGCTCTACACTAGCAATAACGTGTTCAAGGAGTGTGAAGAGATAGACTTAAGGGGGCTGGAATACTAGTCATGGGGGAGGGTATTGGAAACTCCGAGCGATGTAGCTGAATTTGACATTGAGATTGAAATTCCAATGCACTGGAGGCCGGGGGAAAGAGGTGCACACACATCAACAGCGACATTTTCTAAGCTCAAGTTGAGGCAACAATGACAAGGAAGCACGACATGTCATCCTCGGCTTTTTGGCCAACAGACACATCTTGCAAGTTTTGCTCATAAAATTTCTTTGATTTTGTTTTAAGGTTTGAGGAGAATCGGACTTCGAGCTAGCTGGGCAGACAAACGGGTGCAGATTTTTCCAATGAGGACTATGGCATATGGCGAACCTTTATAGTATGATAATATCATATCCCACCATACCATTTCACCGCCTGCATGGTTAGACAAGCCGGCCCTCTATCCAAAATTGAGCCTTTTTGAACTGGACCACAGACCAGACAAGTAGACAGAGTAGACGAAGACCACAACCAACATCACAAGGCTCACTTGCACCATTGAAGGGAGGAGACGATTTGCATCCGTTCCCACAATAATTGATCCAATCCAGAGTAGTTCCGGGATTTTTGGGGGGGAGAAGACTCCATTTCGATTTTCGACGAGGACGGCCCAGCGGCGTCTGTCAGTCATTGATAACGAGTCCCGGATCATTCTCACTTGTAGGGACCGTGCCGGTAGAATTCCATCTCCCCGCTTAACTATTAAGAATTTGTCGGAGTGAGCGAGAGCCGGACGAGGCTGACTCCATAGAAGGAAATTCCCACCACAGTAGTAGTGCTTAGTCTTTGTATAACACAAACCGTACATAGCACTAGTCGGAAATGTACCTCATGGTCTGGCCTCGGGACCTCGTCGTCATCAGTGTCTGGAGAGAAATTTCGCCATCAGCATAAAAATTGGATGTCTTCCAGGCAGATTCCACCATAGCCGTTCTCGGCAGCAAGATTTTAGAGAAGAACTCCAGTCTGGCCGAACAATTTTGGGAGTATGATGCACGGGGTTTGGGCAAGGTTTTATGGTTTGTCGAAATTTCCGAAACCCAAGGCATACCCCATCCCGAATGAAAATGCTCGATGAGGTTGAATATATCCTGGCTGAATGTGGTGGTGATCCTCCCGAAGAACCAGACTGGAAACGACTGTTTGGGTCCAATGTTGCAAGAGCAGACACCGATACCATAAGAGAGAAGATTCGAGTTCAAGAGGCAAAGCGGCATTTGACCTGGGTCCTTGTTGCGTGAGTGATATTCTACCTTACTCATCTAACTTGTAGTTGACCACCATCTTGCCCAGTCTGAGGGTTCAAGCGGAAATTCAGAATGCAGAGAAACCAAACGGCGGCGTTGACATCTCCGTTCTGCTGTCTCAAACGTGGGTGAATTCTGCCTCGCATGAAGCCATGAGACAGTACATCAATACATTGGTAACCAGTTAGCAAAAAGTTATCTCGTGAAGAAGGATGGTTTGATCATGGCGCCGAGTTCCTTGAATCAACGTGATCCTGCGTTTTGGGAACACAAAAATGACCCCGTCTGCCGACACTTGGTACGTAGAGAGGTTTCTGAGGCGTGATCCAGGCGCCCGGAATGGATTCGTTTAGTACTTCAGAGATCTCTGGGAAATTCTTTCCTTTCGGTGCACGTACGCATATTTGGCCCGGTCGTGTTAATTTGACGTACGATTTGTGGAATATTTTGGGCACAGACAACAAAGGTTATCTTCTGGCATGGGGGAAGGGGGTCCTTCCAGATTTCCAAAAATTAGGCAGCCATATGCCGGCAATGGAACTCTGACTATGGAAGGAGACATTCGCGTGTAAATGAGGAGAAGATGATCTTCATCCGTGTCACACCGGCTTCAGTAATTTTGGGAGATTTGTCGGCAACGTCCGCACATCACCGAATGGTTTTTGTTCTCGCAAATTCCACCAGCTTGACAGGTTCAACGACAAGGACGGGAGGGACAGGATCGTTGCCGCGCGGGAGCTGCCTCACAGAGAATGAAGATCATTGTTAGGCGTGATTGTGCTAGAGAATTGCGGTCAGCGTTGACAAATTGGTGGTCAACCATATGAGTGGCTGGGCCGGGTAGTGAAACAGGGAGGAATTGTGGGTAGATGATCCATCCATGTTCAACTGAAAAAAACAATCCACCCCATGATGAATGGCGTCATTGTATCCCAAGGCGAACCACAGACGTCACCGTTTGACCATATTTGACCCATGAGGTAACGGCCTGGGACCAGGTGCCTAATTGGCCGAATCGGCCGGCTCAATCAATTGTGTCTGCAGGGTCTGCGTCTGTCGGGGAGAAAAAGCTGGAGTCCCTGCATGACCGAACCCTGAAGTGGCAGGAGACCATCTGATTGACGAAGGCGCATCAAAGCTTACCGGGCAGCTTCGATAACGTAGGAGGGGCAACCCTGAAACAGTGGTGGCAGAGAAGAAATATAAAGCTCCAATGGACATGTTTTTCGGTGGGTTTCAAAGCTGCAAGCACGGTCTCGCAAGTGATTCGTCTTTTCCGAACGGGTAAAACTCTGCAAGACTTGCACCCGCGTCATTCCCGAGCCTGTGGGTATGTTTGCCGCCTCTTTTCTGTCAAGTCTGGCAAAAGGGTAAGCTCGCCTCGACGAGTTGACATTAGACAAGTTATTCAAAGTGCCAGTGTTCCACTATTCTGCCTCTCGCCGAGCAACTAAGGACGATGATCTCTGATTTCGCTCCGGCGATTTGGCGGTTCGATGAGTTTGACTCGTGAAAAGAACTTCTGAGGGGTCAACTGAGAGGAGGTTCGGTAGTCGCTCAGATCACCAGCAGTGAGCAACGTTTGCTTTTGGCCGATAAAGACATTTCTTTTCTTCGAGGAATATGAACGGGGGTGATTCTTGACCGATGGGGTCCATGGACATAACTAGTCTTGTCCTTGTCGTGTGGGAGAGCGAGGATTGGACGAGATGTCGATCCGAAGGCGACATGAAGCCAGTAGGATGAGAGTAGTCAGACGTAGGGAATATGGGAAGGAGTGTAGGCACATCATCGTCGACGTCAAGCTGCATGGACAGATGTATAATTTTGCCTGTGCTTTGCCTTGTTTGGCTGCGGCGCCTCCTTCCCTGCCAGTCCAGCAACCACTCCCAGAGCTGCTCCGGCTTCCATCTCCACGTTCATTCTCACTAGGATGGCCCTACTTTTATTGCGATTGACTGATACCGCCCGCCCATCCCGGCCACCCATCGTTAATTTCTTACTGTACCGAGGACGGGGCCGCTGGCCACCCTGGCAAGTGATCCGGCTCTCGGGGCTTGCAGGCCGTCAAAACTGTTCCCTCTGCATTTTGCCTCTGCCGCTGCCGCTTCGCATGGCATCGTCCCCATATTTCCTGCCCGTCCACCACTGACAGCCTTCTTAACCTCCTACACCCACGTTACTTTATTACTCGCCCTCTTCGCAAAAAATCCACCAGCCTTGCGCCACTTCACCGTTGCGCCCTACGTCCTTTTCAGTATGAAACCCTGACAATTGGACGCCCTCAATAGCAAAAGAATAAGGGCATCGGCCACTGAAACACTCTCGTTCTTTGCTTCCTTCCTCGAACTCACCCTTCGAGTGAAACCCACGACCACAACGCACACCGTCTCATCCAACCCTGAACAACCCACCCCCTGGTTGCGTTGTCGATCAACCCCCAAAGGTTTAAAGGATCCGCAACAAGAGGAGAACGACGTGGTAGTTAGCTCGACTTATCGTGGGACAAATTACCAACGGATGTCGACTGTCGCGTATCCACTAGCACCAAATCTTCCCACTCATGCGCCTGAACTCGCCTGGATACCCACGTCCGCCTCCCCCTCCCCGGTCCTGACCCTCGACCCTCGAACGGTCTTGCTAGTATTCCGTCTTTGGGGGAAACATCTACAACCCAAATCAGAAGCCCCCAGAAACATTTGGTCCTGTTTCTGCCAATCCTGCTTGCTCCCGGCGATCGTCATAACTGAGGAAATTCATCCTCCACTCTGCCACTCATACTCACCACCCAGATCCAACGCAGAAGAGAACGCTTGAGCCCTCGCCTCCCCCAAGTGTTTTCCCTCGCCAAACGCGACCTCTTGATACTTTGTTCTTTCCATCTCCCTCTCCGAACAATCCTCCCTTCAAACCCTAAATATCGCCAGCCTGGTTCGTATCAATTGAAACCGGTGCTCCTTGTTGTATGCCGACCTAACGACCCTCAAGGCTGCACTGGACTGCGGTCAGTGCGCTTTGTCCTGGATAAGGCCAATGCGTCATTCGACAACTCCAGAACATCGGCCCGCCAAAGTTGCGAAAACAAGCAGGATTATTATTTAGAGAAGGAAAAAGAACTCCAAGATCTGTCAACGCCAAATGCACTGTTCCCCGTCATCGCCCAAGGCTACGGCTTCTTTCCCCCACCCTGCCTCTATGACGGCGGCCTCCGAATCCGTCGACATTCCAAGTCGCGCTTCAATATCTCCCTCCGTATCTAGCGCATCCTCTTCCGCCTCTGAATCTGATACACAATCTCAGCCACAATCCCCTCGACCGTCTTCGAGACGTACACGAATGGACAGACCTCGACTTGGAGAGAGGCAACGGTCAAATTCCATCATTGTTCCTAAAGGTCGGGATGTGTTTCAGCGAGAAAAACCACAATATCCTCCCGATGATGCAAGAGCAATGAGTCCTAGACGGAACAGTGAAGATATTGAGAGACTAGAGCGTGGTGTTCGTGAAAGTCTCAAAGAGTATGATGATTGGTCGTCGATGTGATCTTGTTTGTACTAACTGTCCATTCTAGACAAGCTCGAAGTCTCCAATCCTCACTCGCCGCCTTAGCGGAAAAGATTGATGAAGTGAAAATTGATCACGACAAACTCGAAACCGAAAACCGATTTCTCCAAGACTACATTGGCGGTCTGACGAGAACAATGTCGAAAGATAATCTCGGTCGCAGTGCCAGTACCAGTGGGAAGAAAAAAGGAAAACGATGAACGACTTTATGACTCCCGCATTACACTAACTTTTCCTTCGTGAGCAAATATCTAAGGACGGTTTTGATCATGCTAGCATAGCGAATGGACTGGATGGTGCAGGTGGGAGAGATTTCTGGTCTAGGCCTCAGCACACGCAAGAGGAAAACGGGAACGACAAAACCTCTGGATGGGAGTCTTTTTTTTCCACGTCACTCCTTTCAACGCACTTTTAACGATACCCACGTCTCACTTTCTTCCAAACAAATTCGACGATGCGCAACAAGAAAGTAGATTTTGAGAAATTTCGTTGTCGTTGTCACTTCTTCAGGACGAATTGAGCATCCTTTTTGGGGCAGTCGAGAGACTCTTATCAACGGACCAGCAAAGCTTATCCACTATTATACCAAGGTAACAGGGGAAGGCATGGTTCCTTCTTCTATCTGGGCACAACTGATCTTGAAGATCGAACTTATTGTACAACAACGCGACAATTCCAGCGGGCCTTTACTGGTTGGCGTATTAGTTTTTTATTTTGGCAGATTGCAGATTTTACTCATTTGGGCCACTTTGTTGACTTCTATGACCAATGGGAAATCTGGTTAAACAAAAAAAGGTCAAATACCAAATGACTGGCGAGAAGGGAGGGAGGTAATGAATGATGCTACTGTTGTCTTTTATCTGGCTGGTTGGCTGACTGGCTGTTCCAAAGCTCAGAAACGGAAACAGCAATCTTGTGAGACCATGCGAAGATAGAATCAAGTTGATTGGCAGCGTGTGAATGTGAATGTTTGCATCCATCCACAATGAATCAAAGTCAGCATCGATTGATTTACTGATTGATCAATGCATTGAGTCACATTACAATTCCTTGGTATTGCGATTACGGCCTCGAGTTCTACGTGGTTGCGTTGATCATTCGCGAGAATATTGCTCCCTCCTGCTCTGTCTACTGCTAGTCGTTGCCCTGCTCGGCCTCGCCAGGCTTTATGGAGTCATCTGACAACCTACTCACGGTTACTCTGATCGTCTCGCCTGGTCTCATCTCATAACCCAATCCTCTACAAAGCACAGAGTACTCTCCCCTTCCGTCACGTATGACTCGGTAACCCCCAAAGGACTGGTGGTTACTTGGGCATATTTCAATCGACTTGTCTGTATCTCTATCCAACCGGGCCCCCACTTTACTCGGTGTTGGGCACGTCGCAGACTGCATACCGTATGCCGTGCGTAGTGCGGTTCCCTGTGTAGAGTGCCATAGCATGCCGGCTCAGATCCTGCTCACAGGATTCGGCTGCGCTAGATCCAATGCCGGCTCCAGTTGGATTTCGGTTGGAAATAAGCTGCGTTGGACTTGCAGACTGTAGTGCTGGTGCCCGGATCCTCGGAGTGAAATCCCATTCATTCCAGCCCACCCCGTCCACTGAGAGGTACAGACATAGACGGACGTGTACGTGTATCGATGGTAAGGTGTCGGTCTACCATGTCCGCTCTTTGCGTGCGTAAGGGGGGATGGGATGGGGTAGGTAGTCTTGGGCTTCACTTCGGCTCTTCTCTGTGCTTTTGCTTTGCTGTCTGTTCCTGAGAGGCGGATACATTTACCCGGCTTGGTATCCGAGTCATGTCAGATGTGTTTCCATCCTTTTTCTCCTTCCGGTATTCCAGACTATCTTTTGCACTATGCAGGTATCGTGCCGGCCAGATAAGAGGTATCCGCGTGACGCACGTCCCTTCGCTTGCCTTCCGTCCCAGGCCACGGGGGATATGGATCTTCTCTGGAGCTAATAGCTTCTTGACACAAGGCCATTGTTGAGGAGATTAGAATGCGGGAAATATCCATCCCAATGTTCTGGCTCCGGGTCGAGTCGAGTCGGGGTCAGATCCACATGTCGCTTTCCGCACGTGCGAAGTCGAGATGAGTTGAATTGGACAGCCACGGTTGAAGAATGTATGCAAGGGACACTGGAGCGCAACGCGAACCGTAGGGAGACTTGGCATCATGGAATATCTCGTTGCAGAATCGCCCGCTTTGGGACATCACCGTGAGGAATCAGTGGTGCAAGAGGCATTGGAGAATCTTTTCGCCTGCAGACTCGAAGCGACGGAAGCGCCAGGGCTTGGCCTTGGGAAGGATCGACCTGGCACTCCATGAAACATCTCAAACCAAATCACTTAATATTAAAACATCTCTTTGGCTTCCTCCATGCCTGCATGCTTGGTCGGCTACATCTTAATCCTGCGAGTCAGCAACAGCAACGCCCAAAGTCTGGTCCGTCTAGCCCTGGGAAAAGAGACGGAGCTCCTAGTTGGGTCTGAATAGGGTAACACCCTCTTGAATTGGGAATACAGCTACGTCTGGCAGCATGGACTATTCGCATCTTCACCCCGTTGTCATGGCCTCATCATATTCCCTCGCTATAAGAATATCATCACGAACGGAGATCGATCTCCTTGTGGAGAGCTCGCTCATTCATTTCTATCCAGGCGAGACCTCAAAATCCTTTTAATACCTGCATTAGCACCTAAGCTTTGGGTGGTCAGGTTCGTGGTGAGCACGGCCAACACGAGGCTGTACAGAATCGGAGGAAGCAAAGTTCAAGACGGCTGTCAGACGGGCAAGTACGTCAAGAATCGAGAACCCTGTAATACGCAAGACCAGAAGTTCATCGTGATCTTTCAAGGCGTACACATCATGTGCGAAGGCCGACCGGCTTGCCAAAAGTGTGATCGAAGCAAACAGAATGCGGAGGCTATGGCAATCCGGTTCAGAATCAGGAAGAATATCAAAAAGTCCAGGGCATTTGTCCTCCATCCACCCGAGCTTCCCTATTCAATAATCTCACAACTAGATATGGACACTAGGGAGAGGCGAGCATTTAGCTTCTTCTAGACTCGAATCGCTCCCAGAACTAGGGGCAAACCTTTCGTCCGCCCTGTGGTCAAGATGGATTGATCATGGCGCACCAGGAGGAAGCGATCAAACATACGGTCATTGGGTATTGGCACCCTGCCCGAGCGTTTCCTGAATTCTGGTTCCGATAATGCCGGCTTGGTGGAATTTGTCATGCAACAGTATGGAAATGCCATGAAGAGTGTGGCCAAGTTTGACAGACACTCAGCATAGGCGGTGGACGTTGCTTTGACAGTGTCCATATTGTTCGCTGGTATTGAAATCATCAAAGAACACTACATGTCCTCGATAAGTCACATCTACTCTGACATGAAGGCCATGGCCGAACTGGCTCTTCGTCCTGAGCCATCTCGAGAACACGACGTCCAGAGAAATCTCGTGGTCCAGACGCTCTTATGTCTAGATACCCAAGTCACGGAATTTGGCGACGATGGGTTCCAAGCGCCACCAACGTTTGCAATCACTTCATTATTTCCTGTGTCTGAATCATCCAGACACCAAAGCCGCTCGGTCATGCCTTGAGATGTACTGCGATCAAATCTTGCATTTGGTCCATGATGTTGACAACGCCATAGAAAAGTCTGATTTTTCCAGGAAAAGCTTCCTAATCCATGTATCAACGATATCAAGTCCTTTGGCAAAACCTCAACAAGATGGAAACAAGCCTTTGGTCACATGCTCCAGAAAAGTTGAAGCCGCCATATTTCCGTACTGATTCTTCAAGTCTCAGGTATTGTTTCAGGCATCACTTGGGACACTAGCATGGCATGGGGGGAGGTCATCCTATGAAAGACGAAATTTCTGTGTGTCAGATGGAATACTGCCTCTCAAGTCTCAACATACACCATTTTAAGAGGTATTATGTTGGGAGACGAGCTCCGTGTGACGGATCCTCCACATCCACAGGTCAAAAGGTGAAGCAGATGGAAGTTTAACCAAATGCATATGCTCTTCTACTTCCTCATCCCAAGGTGGCTAAGGGAAAAGAGAATTCTGCTCCCCCCAACCCAAAACACCACACACGTGCAACTGCAGTGGTTGTCCTCGTCTGAGACCACAATCATTAAAGTCAAACCTGACTGGCTTGCTCATTGTTTGCTCACAAGACATCTTCTTGACATGTTCAACGACCCTAAGCTTCTTTGGACTCAAGTGTCTTCCCGTGAATCTCGGCGACTTGTTCGTCACTTCCTCGACTGCTGCCTTGCAGGCGGTCGAGGCCAAGCTCGGCATTGATTTGAGCCATGCGTTCCTGATCCGCCGTGGCAATGCCACTAGAGCCGAAAACGATATCCATCTCTTCAAGGGTGAGCTGCTTAGTCTCAGGCACTATTCATGATATTAGCGGCTTGTCCCACGAAGTTGAAGTGTATTGATGGTTTACCAAAGAACCAGATAAAGCCAGCGCCCATTGTGATCAACAATCCGAAGAGAATGAACGTCCCGTATCTAATACCGGTGATCATGTCTGGAGTGACTTGTCCCACAATAAAGTTATTCATCCAGTTGGATGAAGCCCCAAGGGCGATTCCATACGGACGAGCCGACAATGGCCATACTTCGGCGACGACGATCCAGGCGCTGCAAATAACTGTCAATAGCACGGAACAGCAGGTTGAATCTATCCTCGTTGACTCACCAGGGACCCCAAGACCAACCAAAATGCACAACGAAGAGCCAGACTAAGAGGAAGTTTAGCTTCGACATTTTGTTCTTAATATCGGGGGAACTTACCCATGACAATAGCAGCCCAGCCAGCTGCTTTGTGAGTGGGCCATTGATGCTCATTTTTGGCAAAGATGACAGCAATAATGAAATGGCAGAGACCCATCCCAATGGCACCAAGAGCCAAGGCAGGTCTTCTTCCGATTCTATCGATATACAAGATTGAAGGGATAGTTGCCAATAGCATCACAATGCCGACAACACCAGTTGCCAGAAGCGAGGTGGTGTTTGATGACAATCCAAGAGCACCGAAGATCTGCAACGGTTAGTTTCTGTGATCCGAAGGGTGGATAATTCGGCACTGCCAGGATTCGACTGATTTGGGGGACTCTCAAATTTTCTCAATCAGGGATGCTCGGGGCTCGAGCCTCGAACCTCGCCGCTCAAAACAGCGAGAACTTTCTATCTTTCCTGAAAGGGAATGGCGTGGTAAGAGAGACGTTTTCCAAGGGCGTTTTGACATTCCCAACTCCTCCTCTTTGCCAAGTCGAATAACAGACACAGCGCGAGATCTTTGTAACTTACCTGAGGAGCATAGTAAAGTACGGCGTTGATCCCTGTCCACTGTTGGAAGAACATTGTCACAGTGGCAACAATGACGCGACGGAACATCGGCATCGTCTTGAAGAGAGATGCGATGGCGACAAACTGCAATTTGATGGTGTTGACGGGGGTCATTTGGGCCAGATGAGGGAAAGTGGCCTGCACGGTTCTCTTCTCGAAAATGGATTGCGCTTTGATTTCGAGGAACTCAAGTTCAATGAGTTCATGGTCAATTGGCATGGACCTTAGGGTGGCTAATGTCTTGCGTGCCTCTTCCTCTCGATCGTGGTGAATGAGCCAACGAGGAGTATATGGCATGAAGACCATACCGACAAGAAGAATGAGGGCGGGGAATAGTTGAAGGGCAAGAGGTACCAGCCAGGCGGCGTCGGATTGACCCTCACCGGTTCCTCCGATGTAGTTGGTGCCATAATCCTGGAAACAATCAGCTTGAATACCTCAACGGTTTCAGCGTCCTTACGATCCAGAAGCTGACCATAATACCGAACTCGATGGCGAATTGTTGAACACCAATGAGCAATCCTCTCAACTCAGGAGGCGAGCATTCCGCAACATACATCGGTACGATCATGGACAGTGAACCCACGCCCATACCGACGACGAAACGACCTCCAAGGATGGCAGAGTGGCCGGCTGAAGTTGCTGTACATTGCACAATGACACCGAGAATGAAGATGCAAGTGTTGACCAAGATTGCGTACTTTCTTGATATGATTTCGGCGAGGAAGCCCGAGTACAATGTTCCTAACCAGGCACCCAGTTCGAGAATGGACGTGAGCCATCCCTTTTTGGTGGAGTTGGTCGTATAGTCTCCCATATGGTTGTTGAAAGAGGTCATGGTTCTGTGAGGTAATGAATGTCAGTTCCGTGATCACCATTGCAAAGGAATGCCATCGTGAGGACAAAAGGACAGCAGAACAACAGTGATTCCCAAGGAAAACAAAAGGCGATCACTCTCTTGGATGGAACTCGCTCGACTGGAAATACAGGCTCTCCCCATCTCGAATCGATGCTTCCCAAAATAACTTTCTAATCCGACAATGCGATCAAAAACGTCCGGGTAGATGAAAGACAGAACACTCACAAGACGCCACTGAAAACGCCTTGGTTGTAACCATAGAGAAGACCACCGATGCAAGCAAAACAGGCAATTCCAAAGACACGGAAATTCCTGAGAAGTGCCTGTGGACCGGCTTTACCTGTAAGCTGCAGCCGATGCTGAAGAGCAGCATCGCTGAATTGAGATGGTTTGGTGGTGCCGACCATTTTGCAATGTCAACCGCAAAAATGTGAGACAGAAATGGAAGGCAAAGAGGATTGAAGAGTATCTAAAGACAGGATGATCTATATTGTACGCTATCAAGAGAGCGCTCCCGACTCTCAACTCCCAACTCCCAACTTTTTGTCTTCAGGCTAATTCGGAACCCCCTCGAGCAGCACATGGCGCGGAGAAGGACTTTGCGTAGACCACGATACCCGTAGTTATAGATATCTCATTGGAGGTGATGGACATACCCCTGGTAGGCGGTCACCCCCACCGGGACAATATTTGAGCGAAGCACTTGGAATAAGGGCCGGCAAGCATGTTTGGGGATCGGCAACTAACCTTCCATTTCGAAAAGGAAGCTGGCATCCGGGAAATACTCTCCCGGTCTGACAAAGAGTCCGCTCTTCCAAAGTGAGAGGTTGCCCGTATATGCATCTGGAAACCCCTTTGTGTCAGACTGGACCATTTTGGGACCCACACTGCACAGCACGGACCCATGAATGAAGAAACACGAAACTGAAATGCCCGTCGAATGTTCCATGGAATCATGAATGCGAACTAGTCAACCTGTCACCTGCTGAGAGGGCGGACTGCTAAGGGTATCATGAGAGGCATTACGGGCCCCAATTCCTCCACATGTCGCCTCCACCTCCACAATCAAAAAGGGAGAATTTAGCCTAATACCTGGACGGAGAGGTTGTATTCGGGTGTGCTCTGGATGGGTTCGACTCAATTTTATCCAAAATGAGTACGACATCGGGTCTCATCTGCACCGTCTCGTGGCATTGAAAGAAACCACTGCGGTCATTGGTGCATATAGAGTTTGGCCTTCGTCGGGTGCCGTATTTCCCTCCGGACACCCGAAGTCTTGATGATAAACAGCTAGCTTTCTCTTGTGGTGGATAAGGCAGTGTGGACCTGCGATTACAACAATTTCCTTCATTAGAGGCTTGGACCTTGGACCTTCTTCTCTCTTTATATCCATCCCCCATCCTTAACCAAGCCGCGGATGACTACCGTTGACAAAGTCTTTTTGAACGAGAAGCGTTTTCAATGACGTCTACTCTGATTAGGAGGATGACAGATACTTTGGACACAAGATATCCGGAGGTTAGTCGAAGCAGGTAAATGTGTCATGATGACACTGTAGGAACATCGACACAAGGATTCACCCTCTGCTATGTGCATCTTCTGATGGCTTTCTCTTCTTGCCGTCTGGAAAGTTATGCAAGGACAAGAAAAGCGGTTATAATAGCAAAAATGCATCGCGTCTTGGGAAACCCCTTTGTCGACATCCCGAACTCAACGTGAGCCTGGCCAGCCAGGAACAATATAAAGAAGCAAGAGGCATGATAACCATCCTCAGACATGACGGTCTATGGCCTCATATGCCGATTCGGGGGAAAGTTCTTCGCCGTATGAAATGGCGTTGAATTACTGTGAGTGTATGATTCGAGACTAGCTTACGAGAGACTATGTCGCCTAAACTATCAAGAGGTTACAAGATGCTTGCCATGCATTCAAAGAGTCACATCAACAAGAGGTCTCTCGGTAGATTTCCGCAACTCCTTCTCCGCCCTGTGCGTACACATATACTCGAGTCACGTGATCGAATTTCCTCGCCTTTGATAATGATCAGACCCTTTCAACACCAGTCCGTCCTCTGCAAGCATCGATGAGGCTGAGCAACTACGACAATATATCACTTAGCGCCCTCATATTTTCATTTTCTCCTTCCACCAGCTGATTCAATGGAGCTGTGCGAGCTGTCGCGTTTGCATTGCAGCATGTCCCCCCCTTCAACTCAAACCGCAGCTGCAGCCTCTCGGTGTTCAGGATCATTGGCCTTTCCTGAACCGGGGTTCCTTTGCCACCGATCCGCTCTTCTCGATACGGTCCCTATACTGGCAGAAGAATTAGGATGCTATTACAAGATTTACAGGATAGGATGGATTTGTGTGCTGCCGACCGACGGTGAGCGTGCTGGATGAATGCCACGAGATACTTCCACACCCGTTGCACGATCCGAACAGCTACGTTTCTGGTAGAATTGGGAACCAAAACAAGGTGATCGCATGCTTGCCTGCTGGTACGATAGGCCTCATATCGGCAGATCGCGTCGCCGCGCACATGAAGGCCATATTCACTGCCATACGTATGGGTTTGATGGTCGGCCCCTGGCGGAGGAGCCCCGAGTACACAGCATGACACTAGACTGGGAGGTGTGGGCCTTTACATACCCAGGCCTATCTCACAATCAGCTCTTTGACTCATCCCATGTCCATGTCCAAGGTCATAGTACGTGTGACGGTGAAAAAGCCGGCCGGAGAAGACATGAATCCGGTGATTCATGACGGCCTGATTGCATCCGGCAGCCAAGTGATGGGGGATAGCGTAACTCACGATCGACTAGAGCAAGAATTGGATGTGTTGTGTTTTGAGATGGAGGCCGCACGCGTTCTGGATAATGTCTCATGTCTCGTGGTGAGAGGCATATCTGATTATGCGAACTCGCGCAAGAACGAGGCATGGCAAGACTACGTAGCGGCAATGGCTGCTGCCCATGCAAAGGGGCTGCTCGGCGTGACGCCTAGCTTTCGACTTAAGAACTCATCCACGACGGAGGTTCGATAGGACGATGATTCGGTCGAACGATGGCACATCCTCGATTAACCATGACCTCAAGGAGCAGAGTTCGTCCAGATAGAAGCGATTTGTGTAACTATGAACGGTGCTTGCTTTGCGCTATCATGGTTAACCCGCAGTTTGTTGTACGCAAGTCCATCTGCGCCGAGGCTGGGAGACCAAAAAGTCCACGGTGAGTTACAACGATGTATGGGCTCGATGGGGCCGAGCAAGTGCGTGTTATTGATCCTCATACGGACCAGTCTAACCTAGGATAATCCCGAAGATTGCAAATTGCCATTGAATGCGCATTCTGCTTTCGTGGAGTTCATGCGTCACTCCTTCAAATATATGCCAGTATCAGCACAGATGTCATCCGTGCATGTCAGTACTTTTCTCAACGCTCTGAAGTTGCCTCGATGGAATGACCCTGGGGCAGATCAATGCTAGCTTGTTCTCATCTGGCTGGAGGACAATGGAGAAGACGATGGTGACGAATAAGAAGATAGTCGACCACGGAGTACGAGGCAGTGGTCAGTAGTCTGGGACAATCTCGATCATATTCAGCTCCTAAGCCGGGGCTGCCACCCTCGGGGTGATACCGAGGGCCACGAGGCGTCTGGTCCACCTCATACGCTAAAAATCATGCAAGACGACATTGCACGACGGACATCACCAGGTCGAGTTGTGATGGTAACCTCTTGCGGCCCAGATGTGGCTCAGCGTTCTAGCTGAAGGCTTACCAGGAATATCAATGGGCCTTTTTCTAAACCCGAATCTCGACAAATTCTCTTGACGTACCTGGATATAACAAGTTCTACCGGTGACCAGGATCCCGACCCAGCAATTGACCGGCTTTTGGATGCGTTGGCTTACAGTCCCCCGGCAATCACACAGGCAGTCGTCTTTATCATTCGCAACCGGACATCCATTGGGACAAATATGGCTTCATTCGACCACGACGGTCAACAATTCTTGGAACACCTCGCCACCGACCTTCATGATGCCCGTCGACCACGAAATAATCCCAATACGATTTTCCGCACGTGCAAGGCTTCTTTCGACCAAATCCAGACTCAGGACTCGACAAAAGCTGAGATATTGTCCCTGATGGCGATAGCATCCTACGTGGACTCCTGTGTGAGCCAATGTCACAAGCACAATTCGAGATGTCAGTGAGCACGCTCCTTAGGCTATGCATTGATTAGCGAACATGGGAAAGATGAGTATTTGTTTATCCATCCACTGGTCCAGGTGTCTATTCATTTTGGGTTGGGTTGAAATACATTGACTGGTAGAAGTCCGTCACCACGCCCTGCAACATCTGGCTGAAACACTCCCCTCGGATACCCAAGAAGACAGGGAAATTTGCAAGATTCTCATGCGGCATAGTCAAGTAGTTCTCCGACATGGACTACCCATCGGTGAAAGTGAGGATCCCAGTCTTGCTGTGTTGCTATTCAAGATGGTATGGTACGAGGATTCCGTCGGGTATTTCGACGGTGCGCATAATTACATTCAAAAGGCCTTGAACTTCCAACCCAAGCTAGCCGAACACCACGCAACGAGAAGTATATAAGAGCATGGACCTACTCTCAGGGACCAAGGCAGGTTCGAGCAGGGAGAACAAATGATCCGACAGGCAGTGACAGGCCTGGGACAAAATGCTGGGAACAGATCGTCCCGCCACCAACATCCGTGCAGCCAATCGAGCGCTGGTGCTCAGGGACCAAGTGAGATACGAGGAGGCCGAAAAGAAAATGCACCCAATACCGACGACGGCCGAAGAGACACAAGGAAAAGAACATCCTATAACCCTAGTCTTTGTGGACTAATCTGGCATCAGTCCCTCGGGTCCGGGGAAAATCTGACGAGGCTGAGGTGATGCATCGGAGAGCACTGGCTGAGTTCGAGAGGTGGCTGGGCCGGAATCATCCGAGTAAGATTCTGAGCGTTCATTGGGTCGCAGCCTTACTCTCAGAGAAAGAAGATGCGGATGGAGCGTCACAGGTTTCAACTCGCGAAATCATTTGATGTCAGATAACTGATGAGATATCGAGTGCCCTGGTCTCATAGGTGTAGTGTATACAACATGGTTGTTATGATGCGGACATGACCTCTTCCTCTTCCCTCCTCCCACTTCTACCTCAATCATTTTTGAAGGAAGGAATTCTACTCCTACATGAGGCTAGAGATTAATCGAAAAGGAACGCATAACAATCCTCGTTGAGAACTACCACTTGGAGAGGCTGCTGGGGGCGAATTCCCACGTGACCTAAGGGAGATTTGTACGACATTCATTGCCCCGCCCCGAATCCATCGAACTTCACTTCCTTCACCTCCTCCCGCAGTATCACGTACCAGGGACTCCTCTCGTTGGAACTCGCTCTCTGAATCTTTCCGACTGCCTATAAATCTGCGAGAGCACGGACGGTAGCAATCTACACGCAACTTCTATGAGGGAAACCCGCTGTTTCCGAACGACATCGGGACATATTGACCGGAAGGTGGAGGCCGACAGCTGTGCTATTTCCTTCCAAGGAGTCGATTGCACGGGCATACCACGAAATACGCTTAGGGCCTATTCGTCCCAAACTCAGGTCCGTGGAATCAGGAACCTTCTCATACTGACCTGGTCTAACGAGGACTGTTTTGAAGACCAACTTCTCCCGTCTCAAACCCACTTTTCCTGACCAAAGGAATGGGCCTCTTCAAATCTCTCAAGGGGAAACTCGACGTCGGCACCGATGACCCCACGCAATCCAGCAGCCAGGACCAGTACAACACATGGTCGACATCACAGGAGAAACATAGAATATTCGGACGGAGCGATGAGGACCCTCAGTTTTCGACATCAAACACAAGCCACGGTCGAGCTGGTGAGGGACCATACGCACCTCCGCCAGGCCCGCCACCGTCTCAGCGGCGCGGGCAAGGCGGAGGCCAGGAATTCGCTCCCCCACCAGATCCTCCACCGTCTCATCGACAGAATCAAACGTATGGCGGCGAAAGTGTCGATGGCTATGCTCCTCCCCCCGGCCCTCCTCCCTCACAGCGCCATCATCTACCGTCAAGCAATAACGCCGATGGCGACGAGGAATTCGCTCCACCACCCGGCCCGCCGCCGTCTCAATCTCCCAAGGATAGTAATCCACCGCCGTACCACGACTGGACCGTGATCCCGGACACAGCGCTCCTCCCTCCCCCTCCGCCCTTGCCGCAAGACTACTCACCAACGAACAATGCAAGCTACGTCTCAGCGGCCCGGGCCCATGAATGGTGCATGCGACACCCGGTTTTCACGCCTTCGATGCCCGCACCGGAGATCTACGCGACTGTCGCGCGCGGAGAGATGGCGCTCGAGAAACCGCCTCCCGCACTGACGGGCCGAGGGTTCACGTTGCGGCGCGAGGGCGGCCTGACATCAAGCACATGGCGAATCAAAACGGGACCCACGCAACAAGACGCAGTCACCATGTCCAGTCTCCCCATGTACTTCGCGGCTGTAGATAACCCGGCCCGCACCCGTCGGCAGAAGACCATCTACTTTGAAATCACCGTGCGAGGGATTGCCAACGCAAACTCTGGCGTCGCCATCGGCTTTGCAGCCAAGCCTTACCCGCCGTGGCGTCTACCGGGCTGGCACCGCGCGAGTATCGGGGTGCACGGCGACGATGGGCGGAGATTCGTCAACGATGCCTGGGGCGGGCGCGACTTCGTCGATGCCTTCCAACCGCATCAGACTATTGGGGTGGGCATGACGTTTTCGACGCAGCAAGTTTCAGGAAATACAGTCAAGACGTCTGCATTCGTCACGAGAGATGGGAGAACGGATTTTGAGCGCTGGCGCTGGGAAATTGACGAGGAGCGCGATGAACGTGACGAGGGCGTCGATGGGCTCATGGGCGAAGGCGACTTGTATGCTGCTATCGGTGTGTTTGGCGGGGTCGAGGTCGATGTCAAGTTCAGAGACGGCTTGGATTGGAGGCCTGAGGTTTGAGGAAATCAATACTGATGAGATGAGGATTGATAACAGCTACAAGCCAAGTGTTTGAGATTGATGGCTTCCAGTCTTACCCTTGCCCGACAACGCCTTGCATTTACACACCCCCACGCCCGCCCAGATCGTTGCGAATACGGCAAGGATGCGGCCAGCTCGATCCTTCCACTACCCGGCAAGGTCGGCAAAAGTGCGGATTCGGAGCGTTCCTTCAGACGAAACCGGGGTACAGGGGTGGCAGGACATCTTCCTCTCTCTCGCGGTCCCCTGTCGTACCATGCATGACAAGAAGAGAAGAAGACAGATATTGTCAGTAAGTTGGTCAAAATGGGAAAATAGATAAGGCTGAATCCTCAAGCATACCCGGCCAACCTGCCCGAACCGGCCTAACTTACTTTAAATATCGCTCCTTCAAATCCTCCTGAGTTCCAATATGTCCTCCGTCAGATAGATTGAGAGACAAACCATCGGCCACGAGCAATCTCATTCCTACAGAACGTTCCCTGCGTTGGTAATTACCCAGGGACACAAAGCACTCATCGTGATGGAAGAACGTTCTCCGCTCATACAACAAGTGTTACATGACGCCTTCGGTCCCCTCCCCTCTTTGCCCGCCAAGTTTGTCATCTGTATCTTCTCTTTTAAAACCGACAAGCATTTGTCGTAAGCATATGATCAAAACCCTGGATCTTTCTCCGTGTGATTCTTTTCCTTGGAGCCCATAGGCCTCATGAATCTGGACGAGGGAGGAAAATCAGATCTCACCGGCCCGCCGTGTCCATTGCCACGTTCAGGGCACCTCCCAGCCACCAGTCAATGCTTGGACTAGGGCGGTGGGGTTGAAACCACCGCAAAACCAACCAAAGTATGTCCATGCGAAGGCGGCTAAGCGACCCGTCGCAAGTCAGACAAAAGCAGGCCGCTAATGCAGGCACCAAGTCGGCGCTTACAACCCCCACTAACAAGAAAGAGTCAATAGTGTCGAAGTCAGGTTAGTGGTAAATAAGCGTTGCATTACACGTTTAGGTTAAATGCAAGATGTGGCGCCCATACAGCCATACGGGAGAAACACTCACCGACACCTCAGATAGCAACGAGAATGAGATGGCAGGGAGTTTGTTGGGGGATTTCTTTCATGGACAGTAACAACCGTTTCCTCCTGGCCACAAAGTGGATTACAGTCACACGGGACGTTGAATCTGATACGAGTTAAATGTACACTAGACTGTCTTTGGATAAGTCAATACAGGTGCTAGTTTGAAGGGGGAGACGACCTGAAATCGGGTAATAAACAAACGTCGCCGGCAACGTGAACTATTGCGACAGTTCGATGGTACCCTACAATGGGGTCATTGGTGGACCAAAACACTCCAGTCCCGCTTGCCGAAGCCCGGACGGCCTCAAACGTGCCTGTTGTCATGAAAATGTTGCTCCTTCCTCCGTGTGCCGAACAGGGGGCTATAGGCTCCACCATTAAAACGCTGGTGAGAGGTTACCATGGACAAACGATCCTCAACAACTCGACAAGTAGAGAGAGAACAGAGCACTCTTTCATATCCCAGAGCATTCAATACATCTTAAGGTGCACCCAGTCTGACACCGTGTTTGTCCTGCAGGTCTTCAATTACAGAGTGTGTCAGTACCGGCGTCTGAGAGCATGTGAAAGACGAAGGAATGCCGGTTTTGAGATCTATGGTGTCCAGACTTTGTTCCGTTCGATTCTTTTTTCCGAATATTTCACTTCCCGTGTAGGCCATCTCATTTCGGACACCAAGAAACGATTCTCCCGGGATATCAAATCTGTACGCGTTCGTGCAGAAGAGAGCTGCAATTCCGACTCTCGAACATGCTCTTGGGCTTTCTGACGTTCCTCGTTTTCTATGCGGAGCTGGTTTGTAGAGGGTGACATCTCATGGGTGAGACGCTCATTCTGAACCTGCAGCCGGTCAAGCCTCAATGCGAGACATACCGTAGGCTGTGAGCCTGTCGACATCGAAGAAGAAAGTCAGTTTATGTATGAGGTAGGCTGATAAATGTGACAGACACACTTGAACCATTTGTGGGGTGCTTCGCTACGCAGCCGAGGTTGCGCGACAGCTTCAATGGACGTGCCGACTTCTCGACATAGCTCCATGTATGCTCCAATGGAATGCTTTCTCAGTTGCTTTTGGAAGAGATGATCTCTCTCAAGCTGTCGCACCATATGTATCCATCTTCGGGTTGTGGTGTAAGTCGCACCAGGGATGGTTCAATCGACATTCTAAGCTGTGGTCTTAATGGTCTATCAGCGGTCGACGACCTTACGGAAGCTGCCCTTACAGTGTACGCCAATGACTAGCTAAGGTTCGGCGGACACTCTCGACGCCATTTGGCCCTATTTCCCACTCTCAAGACGTCCTTCCTTCGCCTTCTCAAGCAGGATACTGAGCAAGAGGGCCTCTCATTCCAAAGCCCCAACAGGAGTCAGTCCGCCGTCAGTACCAAACACAATGTCGACAAGAACTAGAACTGGGACATTTTGCAAAGTGGGCTCGCCACAGGTCTTTGCGGATACCGACATTTGAGCTTTTTCTCTAGTGCAAACCCTCACTGTTCAACGATATTCTTCTTCCGAGTCCGTACTACCTCGATCGAGCACGAGGAGAGACAACGGACGGCGTTAAATGGGCCCAAAAAAATGACAAGCTGTATTGGGCCGGTTCTGCAACGGGCGGATATGCCACCGATACCAACTGGATGACAATGCAGCGTCAGCGACTGGCCCTGACGACTATGAATTCATCGTCGCCAATCCGACTGCTTCACAAGAAAGAGCGTACTTGGGTTACACGAGATGCGACCACGGGGGAAATTTCGGACCTGCTGTCGATACGTATCGTTGGTGTGACCGGTCAGTGCACACCCTCTGCGTGCAGGGAAGAAAAAGAGGCATTTGGCATTGGAAATCAGGAGCTGAAAGATGCGGAAAGCGAGGCTCATTGGCACCGGCTCCTTCTTGACATGGATGGCAATAGCTTCAGTGGAAGGTTTTATCGTCTCCTCCGGACGAACTCGGTCGTTTTGAAGCAGACCGTCTTCCAGGAATGGCACGACGATCGCTTGGTGCCTTGGGTCCATTTCGTACCCATCAGTACCAGCTTTGAGGAGCTTCCCGAAGTGACGAGATTTCTGGCGAAAACGGACGAAGGCCGGTCCATTGCCCACAGAATTGCGTCGGAATCGAAGGAATGGGCACGACAAGCACTGCGCGAAATAGATCTCCAATTAGTATGGTTTAGGTTATTGCTAGAATATGGCCGGCTAGAAAATGGACATGATGTGTAAAACAGAAGTAAATCAACAAGCCCCCCGCTTGAGTTGCCTAAAATCGATCAGGAACTCACGTATTTCTGTGCCGAAGTCCCGCTTCCGGAATGGCGGATACGGGAAGAATGGCGCATTGTCAAGCCCGGAATCTTGCTATCCGCCAGAGAATCACAACAGACCATCTTATACACAACCTCAAGGGACATCGGTAGAGAAATCCAGCTAGATGTGTGGTATTGTTCCTGAGATGTGAAATGAATTATCGCTGTTAAGTTGGCTTACAACGAGATGGATCGAATTCCGAAGTGTCATCGTCCAACAGCTCATTGCTTACGAGGCTCTTCAATTCCTTGGATGGGTCCATAAAAGCCGAGACCGATGACTTTGTGATTGCTGCAACAGATAGCAACCCGCAGTCAAGCCAAGCAGCTTGTTCGGTCCCCATATTGGTCGAATATGGATTTCTGGTTAGGTCTCGCAATCAAACGGTCTGCAAATTGGTCGGCGGCACGGTCCATTGGCGACGTTTGGAGACCAGCAGTTGGATTGTAATGGGTGGTTGATGTGATAGCCAGCATCCAGGGTGGCTCATGTTAGCGGGGGAAATCAGCGGGGAGAACAGACGGCGTCCGAAACGGCAAGACGGCGGCGAGAATGGACACTCGCCCCTCGTCCAACGGCATCAACAGCGCTCTCACCTCCGTCCGGCAATGAGAGGGTGCTGAGGCGCACAGATGGCGCACAAGACAATAAAGGGGCCTGATTTCCTCGCACTGTGGGCAAAGGCAGCTAAAAGTGATGCCGGTATAAGGTCATCTTCCTCAAAGTATCAAAGGAGCTGGTCCCAAATTGGTCAAGACCACGAAAACAACAACTCAATGACCATAGCAAGATAAGAGCCCATCTTGTGGTGGTAATGTTTAGTTCGGGGGTTGAGATTGACTTAGGACACCACGCATCTGTTCTTCGACCATTTCGACTACATCATACCTAGCTTTTGCTTTGTTTCGCGTGTATCCGGGCCCAACGATATTGTACACATACCCTTTCGGGGGGGGGTCGTCCTCGCAGCATCTACACCTATAATACAGAAACCTCCCTTGAATGATCCTTCCCGTGACGCGGCGAAGCCTGACAGGGGTGCAACCAATGACCTTGGCCTCGAATCTTGACATTGTACCATGCTGATGTGGGACTCTCCGCGCATCGCGGTCCTGAGCTCGGTCTCCAATGGGCATCAATCGATGGGTTGAGCTGCGAGGGTCCGACATCAACTGCAGTGGCCCCCTAGTGTCTCGGTCGATCTGCAAATGGTATGATCTATGTGACCAGGAACAAAGACCACGAACTGGGCATCAAAACGGCTCCATTATATCCGCTTGTGTTTGTTATTTGGCCTGGCGAGAGAGGCGCCCTCCGAAATGAGATTCCGGACGAAGCCGTGCATCCGAAGCCGTGCTTTCCAAACGCAGTCGACGGCCGCGAAAGAGACGGTGGACGACATGCTCGGTCTTTCGTGTATAAAATGTATGGAGGCCCCCGCCATTGAGTCGTCCGGGCCCAACATGGGCAGCTGTGCCGGGTCTAACACCGCGTGTGTTGTGGTCGAATTTTGGAGGAACACTGTGCTGGCAGTAGTCTTAAGTGGAGGTAGCGAGTACGTTCAAGAATCGGTGTCAAAACGAGATCCTTCAGGCAAGACATCTCAAGATCAGCCGGCGAGGCCGGCTCGCTGAATCAATGGTGGATATGCACCGCGCATAGAGCAGCAAACGTCCAGAGGCTGAACAGTAAAGTGTGCTCACATGATTAAGTAGCAAGGAACTGGACGAGCATTCGGTGTCGAGTCATAAGTTTAGAAGATCCAAACGGTTGGACTCTGAGCGGGGTAGGATCGTCGTCAAGGCATAGGAGAGGATCATCAAGAGGATCGTGGGCGGTAGGAACATGATCTATCCACTGAATCTCGGGCCGTTGGAGCCATGACGCATTTCCTGGGTCCCGATTATGATAGGGAGAGAGATCATGATGAGTATTCTTTAATGTAGGCGCTCGAAATCGAAAGCTCCGTGGCGGCGGGGTTAAAGTTTAAGCTTCCGGAAAAAAGTACGCGAGAGTTCGGGGGGAGTTTTCGAGAAACCAAAAAAGAAACTGGTCAGACTGCGCTCTTGTTGGGCATCTTTTTCACAACCACGAAGACGGGTTGAGTTGAGAAACAGTACCAGTGACTCCTCGACCCACGATTCTCCTGTTCTGAGCGTAAAGACTTGCACCATCAAGCTCCCGCAAGAGACACCGGACGTCTCGCGGCACGGCGGTCTCTTTGGAGAGGTAACTCAGCCTGGTTTTCACTTCTCTATTTGAAGGGGGTATGACGGCCGGAGTGATGTCAGGTTAGTTCACGGTCGGAAAGCCCACCTCGTCAGCAGCAGTGAGCTGACGTCCCGTCGCGTGTTTCGATGGCCTCCTCACCATCACGACGTCTGTCACGACCCTCGCCTACATCCCTGCATAAGGCCTTGGAGATGGTCGATCATGCGGGTAAAAATGCCGGGCCCAAATCAAATACCAAGACAGAATGCATGGGTGCACGAATGCTTTGGCACAGGTGCTGGTGGGTAGCGTATCCGCACATTGGAAACGGCGTGGTGCAACGTGCCCTGGGTCGGCTCCTGTGGCAAATACTTACATCGGCACCACGAGGCGTGTTATATATTATCCCCACTAGTCTCGAAGAACCGGCGCCCCCTACTTGCTGGGCGGATTCTACCTCACAGAAACAAAAAGAGCACGCTGTCATATGCGACTCCTTGGTGACGACTTTCATACTCAAAGGCTCACTCAGCTCCTCGGGGCCCTCTCAGCTTACGATTGGTGAACCTCTTAGAATCAAGGCTCCACTCCAACTTGAGAAAGATAGCTGAAGACAGGGCAAATTTAGATCGACTTGAATTAAGACGAGTAAAATGCGCCCCGAGCTCACGTGCGTATTCACCCTGACCGCGCGGCTTTAAAGACGAGCTTCACCCTCGGACTCGCCGTCGATGTCTCCTCGCTCACATTCACGCTCACCTTCCTCCTCGCCCTCCCTCCCATCCTGTCCCTGTCTCGTCTCCGCCGCCTGTTGCTCTCCCAACGACGGTCCCAAAATGGGCACTGCCACCAGGTTCCGTTTCGGGTCCCTTCTGCGTTTCGTTGCTGGCGTAGCTGCCGTGCCCCAATGAAGTACCGACACCCGGGTGCCGCTCTCCTTTGGGCCCGCACTTTTCCTTCCAATTTACACCCTTTGCCGGCCTGCGACCACACGATTCATACTCTCCTTTTAGTCGTCTCTGCTTAATTACGGCTGCGATCCGAGAGCAAGAGTTGACGGCGGACGAACTCCTGCTCGCTCGCACTGAAGCCAACGGCTAACCGAAGACGAGTATACAGGGCGTCCGACGAGGCCCGTGGTCGAGGGAAAAAACACGTCACAAAAACCAAGGAAAATGAGGACGGGAACCCTGCAACGCCACATCCTGTAAGTACGGCTGGCGGATTCACAAGATGACTCGATCTTAAGCGACGAACACCCTCTAAGGGTCACCCGAATCGAAAGCGCCAAAATTTGGGCGGCGCCGGTCCTCTGGAATGGGATGCCACCTCAATCTTTCCCAGATACGACCGCCGCTCCTGCAGAACCGTCCACAGGCTGTCCGTCGAATCGATCAAGGTGCGATGCTTCGACGGGGTGTCCTGCGGTCCAGTCTCTCGATGATGGAACGTCTGACGAACAACCAGGTCGAGACGGACTGGACTCTGGCATGCTCTACCCTGCATCCCCATTCAGGAACAGCGGCAGCGAATTGGCGCTCGACGCGGTCACGTCCGAACCAGATTTGCCCCACATCATCAATGACCTATTCGATCTATATCTACGGTCACCGACCACCTCTCCGTCACCATCCGACACTGCAAGGAGCCTGAGTGGCACAATTACCGTTCAACGCGACGGATACATTCGCAAAACGCCGAGGAAGATGGAGCACCATGTAAGGGACCGCTGATGGACAGTATGAATGTTCCTCGCATTCAGTTGCGAGTCGGCCAGCCTAAAATCACGCTTAGACTCGGGCTTCCCCAGCGAAGATGACAGACAGCAAATTGTTAATAAACGTCAGACCGGTCTGAAGGAAAGCTGCGGATGCAGTACTACCATACCCATTAATGTAACCTAGTCGACAAATAGATCAGGGAGGGAAAAAAAAAATAGACTGAGCTTGGTCTTAACGTATAGCACAGCACAGTATAATCACTGCTAAAGTTGCTTTACTCGCACGCTCCCTTTTCGACTCACGATCTGTTGGTGTTTGTTAGCGTACGTGCGATTTTGGTTTCCTTCCGGTGCGCGGCAACAGAGATTAGATCATGACGACGCTGTTCCCCCCCGGTGACGCGCTGTCCGCACAAATTGAAGCGGGCGTCGACGCCCTGCTGGTGCTTTGCAAACTACGCTGATCCGTGGCCGACGACTCTTTTGTCGTGCCTGGGCCTATCTCGGGCGCTCAAAACCGACAGGTGAGGAGACTTCAGAAGGGAGGTGATTTGTCTGCCCGTTTGTGACGGGGACACAAACAGTCCACCAATCAGAACCGACTACTATGGTCTTCGATTCACCTTTCCGTCGGATGTTTAATTTTGAATCATGGTATCGGCCAATGGAATAGCTTGATCTAAGTTTGCTCCAGCCGGACCCTAATATTCTATATCTTCTTTCAGCATCTCTCCGGGTGCCAAGATGCCACATCACCCGTTTCTGAATACCGCGGAGGCCAAACCATAGAAGTGAGAAGGAGGGGATGCTCTTTAACACGGGTTGGGTGAAGGATTTCGTCAAAAAACAAACATGCTCGCTACCAAAACGACCACCTTTGTCATTGACAAGGCCCAGTCAGCAAAATCTGTGAATGGCGAGAACTGGTCGAGACGAACATCCTTGACTGGGGCCATTGGGGCTGCTCCTTACCGGATTGCCGTGACCGTGGTGACAGTTCGGTTGTATGTCCTTGAGTTCCCATCAGTCTGGCTCTTTTCAACTTGCATCAACTGCATCGCTGCCCGTCCAATTACAAGGCCCAAAAATTTCGACGGGGGCGCAGCAATGGACGAAAATCAATGAGGACGAGTGGCGATAATCAGTCCAGAATAAAGTCCCAGCCAGATGGATGCCAAGCAGTAGACCGTCCACAGCCGACACTATTATTTGTCGGCAGACCAGGATCGTGTCATGGGGGGCGAACTAGTCGGATAGCGATCAGCAAAGGCAAGTCTTCATCCAGGGTCCGGCCCTCATCACCATGTTCGCCGAAATGACTCACATGGCATGATTCTGGCTGCAGAGTCGATCCGTGCACAGCAGGATGCAAGGAACAAAGTCGGAGTCCGCCTTGAGATGTTGGCGCAGGAAGTTTGCACACGAGCAGGTGACCATGTGACCAGTGGTATCAGTGGGGGGATTCGGCGGCATGAATTGGCTCTGCCGGGAAGCGAGAAAGTCGACTTGTTGGCACGGACGAGAAGACAATACGGCCCCCTCGAAGTCATTTTACCGTTTTGAACGATATTCGTTATGAACGTAACCTTGTGTTTTACTGTTACCCAGCATTGCGGTCCAATGGGGATGGGGATATATGGAACGTGAGAGACCTGCTTGAATTAGGCCAGGCAGGATAACAACTCACAGCTGGGTCAGCACGATGGCTGTTCTCGGAGGCCGTGAGAATGTTATTTCGTGAACAGGTAGAGGACATGGGAAGACAATCAGATGTTGTACGGCCTGAGGTTTGATCAAAGTTGAATAGAGTCGAGGGATCTGAGGGTGGTGACCAGTCTCTTGATAGGGGCCTCCAGGGGGTCCGACGGTTGAAGGGTTCGTAGAGATGCAGGTCACTGAGATCTCTCCTAGGCATCGATTTGAAGATTTACGATTAACCTTAGGGTTGGTTTGTTATCTTTGACGGCCAAGTCTTGCGTCAGACCACGAGGAACGGGGAAAGGGCCCCCCCGGGGACACGATGGCGGTGAAGCTCATTCTTGGTCCGGATGCGGACATGCATGAAGTCGATTGCGTGCATGAATCATGGGTTTTGTCGATCTCCCGACTCGGATGAGGCTTGCCGGATCAGCAGTAAGTATCAAGGTATCCGGTAACGACACGGGTATGTGGAGAGGACGGCGGTGATATCGCTTCTGGGTACGGCGCACAGGATGAGGGAAAAAGGGGGCAGCGAGGCCACAGACTGGCATACAAGTCGTCGAAACTAGACTGGCAGTCGACGTCATTGCCAAGACGTCGCCGCCCGTCCACTGATCTGAGGTCGTTGTCGCCGTTCGTCGCGCTGAGGGCTGAGACTGGCACCGCCATTGTCGCCTCATATCCACCACCTGGCGCTGAAAATCGACGGGGGATGCAGGCACAACACCATCCTCTCTGACGCGGAAGAGATCTTCCAGGCACCATCACTCCCCCCACGCACTGACTTGTTTAGGGTGCTTTGGCAGCTATCTGCATCCCTATGCACATCAAACGCGCTGGCTTCGGGGGGAAGTATAGCCCTGTCTTCCGGCCAGCATGATGAATCCGCATCTTCATTCGCAGTTTGTCGACGTCCTGATTCCCAATTGCATTAACTATGCCTGTTCATTCTTTGCGATCTTTGACAAATGTTATTTTTTTGGTTCATCCTGCCTTCATTTGATCCAGGTATCATGTCCCTGGGGGCTAGGAAAGGGCACGAGAAGCCGCCTCAGATGGGCCTTCCTTACCTTTCTCAAAGGGGACCAGAGACGGAGAAGATTCATTGCGATGTAATTGCCATGCATCGCGATCCAGCATTGCAGTATGTCGATCTGGCCAGTGTTCAAACGTGATTTGGTGCAAACGACTTGAGGTCTAGGGTTGCTTTGATCAAACCAGAACTACGCCATTGATGGCCGTCGTGTCGCAAGTCTGCAGAATTAGTTGGAATTGCAGATCAAGCTGCGACTGTAAACCCCTTTGCCATCCAGACACGTACACGGCGCATGACCTGTCACATTGCGATTTGATGAAGATCCCACAAGTTCCTGCTTCATCTAGTAGCTTCGGAGGTGCATTGGAAGTGGTCACACTTCAAATGCTCTCATCTGACGCTGACGTGGATTATAGTTGCATGAATGTGGCATAGTTTCTCACATTATAAGCGAAGGCACACAAGCATCAAATTGCAGGGTTGTTTTTAGTGATGATGGAGATTTCTTGGAGAAGTATCTCTGGCAAACCCCGTGTGTTTCAACTGCATGCCCGAATCATGTCTCCAAGATATATTTTGCCAATGGATGAACACCCCAAAGCGCTAAGCACGACAGTACAAAAGCACGTCAATGCAGATGATGGTCTCCGTCGATCTTCGATCGTTTTGGACTCATATGGCTTCCTATTTGCCCCCCTCCATAAACATAGACGAGCACTGAAATTTGTTCTTTTGTGTCCACGAGCTGCCTGGAAAGGATTTTCAGTTCGATGACGCTTGGCAAGACGGATTCTTCAAAACGGGCACGTTAGCTGGACATTTCCTCCAATTCAAGGTCATTCAACAGCTGTCGGCTCCAAGCAGCCTTTCCAGGCTCGTATGTATTCATATCCGCTGGCTGCCGTGTTCGGGAAGCCGAGTCCACATGCGCTGGCTAGCATGATGTAAAAAAGGAAGTTGGAACGGTCGTGCGCGATAAGCCGGACAGAAAAGATGCAGGATTGCTGCAGTTGTGGTGGGCATTTTCGTGCCTGTGGTCGGTTGACACGAGGGAGAGGCTCGCTGTGGGGTTGAATGACGCTAGGAGGACCAAGGACAGACGCCTTATGCACTGGTGCAGCATGCCCCCTCCCTGTCTTGTTGATTCAACAGGGATCGACCTAGTCGCACCCTTTGGCCTGAGAAGTGGCATTTGAAAACGGTCTCATACCCAGATCGTAAAAGTGTTCGACTGGAGCAATGTCTCGATTAGGCCAAACTTTGAGCTCATGGATGGCCGGGCTTACCAGATGGCAAGCTTCATCCTCGATCTCCTAGTGGTGTGATTCTACTTTTAGGCAAGTCGAACCTCTTGCTGTCTCTCAGGTTTCTCCGCGCCCTCCACGAACAGTTTGTCGGATCGACCGTTTCTGGATCAGAGAGTAATTACCAAGATTTGGGTCATCTTTGCCCGTGCACGCGCCTTCTGAAGGCTTGGGCCGGTCACTCGAGGCGAAAGTGGCGTTTTGGACAAGGGGTTCGGGGTGTGTATTCTCCACTTCTGTTTTGGGGGCGGCACGATGATATCCAGCGTGAGAATGCAGAGCGTTGTTTGAGAGAACCCGTATGCCATCTAGTGTCTCCGCCCCAGTTTACAGGGAGGCTTCTCGATGTATATAGTGATCATTGATTATGGGTCTTGGATGCCGATCGGCCAGTTTGCGTCGCGTGCGACTGTTTTCCGCTACAGGGACAGACGTGTTTGGCATGACACGGTTAGTAAAGACGAGCGCCATTTTCAAGCCAGGAACGGGATCGGCTGGGTCAAGTGCATCTAAGTGTAGCATTCGATGGTGAGCAATTCGAATCAACGTTCCACTCTAACAGGGCCGAGTAACTCGTCAAAAAGTTTGCCTCGGACAAAGACTATCTGTGCGAGCTGCAGGCAAAAGGCGAAGGCCGTGCAAGGACTTGGATTTGCGAGTTCCCTGCCTGCGGGTGATTCCGTACTGAGTCGCATCACAAATTGCGCCATCTGGGGCAGCGGGTCCCGAAAGGCTCAGACCTTCTGGCGATGCACAGCTCCATTCTGGGCTGGACCCTTGCTGGCTTGTTGCAGCTGATCGTGAGAGCAAGAACAAGCTGCGAGGGCAAAGGGCACTGGTGGCCGCGCATGTCATGCTTGATTGAGTTTAAGATAGGTGGCAATCAGGCTATTTGCGAGCCGAGCCAAATTGAGAAAATGTTTTGAATGATGCCCAGGAGAAGTGGTGGGTTTCGACAGGTAGTTCTTGCCTGTAGGTTTTTTTTTTTTTGGGAAAAGTGCATATGCCCCATAAAAGTTGTAGTCAGCGTCCACACTTTTTCAGACAACCTGCGAACTTCTGGGCTTCGATTCAGGATCGAAGGGCAAGCGAAGGAGGGCCAGGATTGGTGGGAGTGCGGCCGTGGAGAGGTCGCTGCTGGGCGAAACGATGAGCGAAATCGACGACAAAGCTGGCGAGGGGTGTGGGGCAGGCGGACGAGAATTCAAACAAAAGTCGATGAGCTGGGAGGTTGGATTGATGCATGGCGGCGCAATGAGCTGCAGCGTAGTGGACTGCAAAAGTCTTCTGCAGTTGGCTCGCAGGAACCACTTGTATCGTGCTCTATGGCGCTTCGAGTCTAGTAATTGCGCTTGCAGCAAGTATGATGGGTTGCTTTTGAACGAATTGGTTATGACGAGTTGACAAGTCGACGGGAAGCTAGCGGCGAGTAGGCACGAAACAAGAATATGACGGTGGAGATTTTCATTTTCGTGATGGCGGCAAAGGAAATGGAGACATCGGCCGCGTGAAGAAATTCTGATGAGAAGAGCAAGAGAAAACCCGGCGAGCGTGTCACGGCTGACCAGGCAGCGATGCATCGAACCTGTTCAGAACCAGTCAGATGGTCCGTCATTCTATTTCTCTCCGCAGTTGTGGGATATCACCAAGTGTTGACAGAGCGATTTGCACATGATATGGATACAATTTTTGGTTTTCATGAGGTAGTTGGTGAACTCGAGCTCGATTGGGGGCTCGTTCGGCTTCTGGACGGAGAACCCTGGGCAAAGAGGCTTTTCCTCAAGCCCTGTAAGTTGTCAGCGCCTGCATGAACGCCCACCAAGTTGCCGCAATGGCGCTGGCAGCTTCCAGTCAATGTTCATTGATTTTGTTCCATCTGACGTGCCTGGATCAGTGATCCCTGGTCCCATTTCTTTGATTCAGACTGATCCACCCGTGTACGCGTTGATGGGCGTGAGAAGATGGGATGAGACGTCAGAAGGAATGAGGCCGCGCTCAACAAGCTATAATCCGCATAATATCGAAGCTCACTGCTTTACCTAGTAGACGCCGCAGTTTAAATGATGATAGACAGGCGAGCAGGCGATACGAGTGCGGATGATGGTCTGACGAAGAAAATAAAGTTCAAGTGGCCAGCCACAGAGGGGGAAATGCTTGGAGTACCGAGTACTGGACCGAAATCTCGATGGCTGAGCTTTGGATCTCATGGGAAGTCTTGGTCACTAAAGATCGCTAGCTGGTCGCTGGAATTCGATGAAGGTCCGGATCAGCGGCGGAGTCGTTGGTAGGGAGGAGGGCAGAGCGCAGAGGGGGTTCAGTTCAGGTCAATTTTTCTTCCATTCAGTACAATTCAGAGGGAAAAAAGAAAGGGACAGCAAACATGGGCGGAAATGTGGTCTCCAAAGGGGGTAGTCAGTCTGTAGCCAGTAGAGCAGGTCAGTTGGTAGAGGGCGTCGTGGTTGGCTTGGGGTCGCCGCCGCCATACCCATAACCCATCTGATGCCTACCCCTCCCTCTTTCGTGATACCCCTCGTCTGCTGCCATCCTCCATCCTCCATCCTCCACTGACATGCTACTGTACATCCTCGTATGGGCTTCTGCAGATGCGCCCTTGCGGCAAAGAAAAACTTCAACATGATGCATCTGCCCTGCTCGCCAATCATGACCCCGGCCAATTTCCACCACACGCATATGCGGCTAACACTTGACGCTCATCACAAGCTGCCCTCGTTATTCTGGGGTGTTCAAGCCGAAAACAAATCTCATGCAAACTGCGAACTCGCCTGCAAGTTCAGGCTCAGGATCATGCTCGCGCTCGCGATCCGTTCGCTCACTCACACTTCACTGGGGTCACTTTGCATTTCACTCTCAATCTTAGCCTCCGCCTTCCCCCATATTTCTATCATCCCAAAGTACCTCGACCTCGGCGGCTCGACCCTTTTCTTTTTGTCTCTCGTTACTCCCATACCCATGTTCTTCACATAACTGCCCTCTTGTCGTTGTTTGTCCTGCCTTTGCGGTCGTCCTGAGTGGTTCCACCACTCTTACAGTCGTTATTGTTTGCCCGTCATCTCGAGTCCCTCACGGGCCCCGGATCCTGTCTCCTCCGCAACCATGGACCCCCGTACCTGGTTCAACTGGTTTATCTTCTACTTGTGAGTGCTCCCCTTGGCGGGATTCTCGAGTTCCTCACTGACCAGGTCCAGCCTCTACCGCTACGTTCGCCTTATTGTTAACCTCTGGGCCTTCTGGACTTTCAAACCAATCCCCATTCCAGAAAATCCCACTCTTTTCCCTTCGGACGTCACGGTCATCCTGCCCACCCTGGACGGCGAAGGAGAAGAGCTGGAGAGAACAATTGCCTCGATCCTGGAGAACGAGCCCAAAGAGCTGATGCTGGTCACCATCGACGGGAACTTGACCAAGGCCGAAAAGACCATGGCAAAGATGCCTGCGGCCCAATACAGCCGTATCCGCTGCATGTCGGTCAAGCAAGCCAACAAGAGGCGCCAGATGGCCAGAGCCATCCCCGAGGTTACCACCGAGATCATCGTCTTTGCCGACGACGATGTCACGTGGCCTATCCAAACACTCCAGTGGATGCTGGCTCCGTTCGAGGACAAGAAGTATGGAGGAGTAGTGACCTGTCAGAGACTCAGACGGGCGGAAAATCCCAATTTCTCCCAGCGAATCTACGGATTTCTGGGTGCTCTCTACCTGGAGCGTCGAAATTTCGACTGTGCGGCCACCACGCACATGGATGGCGGGGTGCCTTGCCTTTCGGGACGGACTTGTGCTTACCGCAAGAGCATCCTCCAGGATGTTAACTTCACCAACGGTTTCACCAACGAGAAGTGGTGGTTTGGCCAATATCAGCTTAACGCCGATGATGATAATTTCCTCACTCGGTGGATGGTTTCTCATGGTCACGAGACTTACATGCAGTACCACCCCAACTGTGAAGTTCTCACCACCCTTGAGGACAACCCCAAATTCCTCAAACAATGTCTGCGCTGGGCACGCAGCAACTGGCGAAGCAATCTCACCAGCTTGTTTTCAGAGCGTCACATCTGGACGTAAGTTGACAATCCGCTTGTTTTCACGTGTTCCCGTTCCCGATTTGACCCTGTCCCGGTCTTGGCACTGACAATCTCTCCTTTTTCCAGAAAACAACCGTGGAGCACTTACGCAGTCCATCTCACTACATTGTCGCCCCCTGCTCTTGTGGGTGATCTCCTATTATGGCTTTTGTTGTGGCAGGGCATTTGTGACTGGCCCGTTGACCAAGCCCAGAATGCCGTCTATGCTTTTGCTGCGTGGATGACTTTCTCCAAGTTCGTCAAACTGATCACCCATTTCATCCGATATCCTGTCGATGTCTTGCTATGGCCGGTGTCGATCCTCTTCGGCTGGTTTCATGGTGTCATCAAGGTCTACGCATTGATCACTCTCAGCGAGGTGAGTTATCTCTGCTTCCATTCGACGTCAAGGGCCAAGCTGATCTTTTGAACAGACTACCTGGGGTAGTCGGGCCAATGCCGATGCCAGCGACTCTGGAAGAATGATCAAGCAAAAGAAAGCTCACGACTACTTTGACTCAACAGATGAGAAGCTTCACGAGAAACTTCAACCTAACAACGAAATGGAATCCTACGCCACCTACGACCTAAAACGCGCTCAACCACCCTCCGCATAGTGATATCTCCCGGAACGGGATGACCCCTCCACCTACTGAGTTGCCTACGGCAGGTTCATTGAGAATGCAAAACTCTAATTATTCGAACCACAGATTTTAACGGTCGACAAGTTCTTTTTCTCAAAAAGCTTCACTCACTTTCAAAAACCCACCAAAGGGAAGGACGGAAAACCCAAAAAATAATATTTGAAAAAAAAAAAAAAAAAAAAAAAAAAAAAAAAAAAAAA